>NC_142794.1:93152316-93474816 GCF_049724085.1 Artemia sp. Qi Xiang Cuo | reverse complement strand
GATCTTATTTCTTTTAGAACACCTCTTTTTCTAAAGTCCAAGAAAGATTATGGAACCCAATAAAATTTTGTTGATTACAGTAAAGATTAAAAATACTAAAAAAAAAATTGCACAGAAAAGCCCATTCAAGAGGATGATGCCCAATGTTCAATGTTCAGCATTGAACAATGCTCTTGTCAATGGTAAGCATCCACAAAAAAGAATTTCTTTTTCTGTTAGAACGCCTCTTTTTCTAAAGTCTATAAAAGATTATGGAACCCAATAAAATTTTCTTGATTACAGTAAAGAGCAAAAATACTTAAAAAATGTTCAGAGATGCCCATTCAAGAGGATGATGCCAATGTTCAACACCCACCAAAAAAGGATTTTAATTCTCAGTTTGACACAGTATTAGATATTCTGACCGAACACGTGTGCTATTGAAAGCGTAAAGAATCCAGAACCAGTATCTTTTGGTTGAGACTATTTGTTATTCTAGTTGAAATAAAGACATTTCAATAATCTATTTCGGAACAAGTTAGGAACATTGGGTAAAAATAAATTTCTTGCCAGAATTAGACTCAAATATATTATAAAAGAGTTTAGGCACAATTAAATGTGTTTTGCTAACTTCACAGCAGGCTGCAAATAAGATTTTAAGGCTTTTCGTAGGACTAGATTTTTTGGGGATATATCTAAACACAAAAAGTATCTATGAAACTATGGTGTGTAATTGAACAATATGGCTTCATTTTAGCCAATAATAATGTACTTAAATTAAATTTGGCTTTCTCTTTTTTTTTTTTTTTTTTTAACACCTCCACTCTTCAGTGACGACAACCTTTAACAAAAATTTACTTTTAACCTTAGACGTCACCCGCACTCCTTTTTAAAACGATTAATTGCACCCGAACTGGACACACTTAAAACCACCATATACTACAAAAAAAAAAACATCCACAAATAAGAAATTGCCTTTACCGTAATAAAAGCTGTCCTCCCACTAAAGGAAAATCTTCTTACGGTGGCCTATTTTAGCCATTAAACATATTTTCCAAATTGTGGCCCTTCTTTTTTTCCCACACAAAAAAAGAAATATCCCTCAATTCTCAAAAAGTAGAATAATGAAAAATAAAAATCATTTAAGAAAAAAAATCATCATTATTCAGTAAAAAAAAAAAAAAAACAGAACAAAAAAAGCTTTTCCATCATTATAAATTTCCTTTCCACAATTATAAACACAATGTATTCAAAAATATAAAACATTAAAGAAATTTATTGTTATAACTGGTTCTAAATTTACCATTCACTGTTCTCTATGAACACTACTTCAACTGCTATTTAAACAACAACAAGAAACAACAATCGGGCCTTTGCTCAGATTGAGGTACTGAAACCTTTTCGTCGGAGCCTTACCTATTTCTTCTGTTCCTTTGGCTCTGAAAATAAACCCTGTGGATGAAAACCAACCGAAGGATCCTGAGAAGTATGATGATGTATTTACAGGGTTCATCCCACGCCTCTCTTTTCCTTTTGATTTCGGGACTGAATTTCAATTTCTGGTTTCTTTTAGGTAGCCTTGCTTCTATGTCTCTTGGCCACATTCCTAACTTGGATAACGCTGCACCTGTCTTTGAAGTAAATCAATCTCCACATCATGCCCTTATCCATCATTCGAAAGAAGCAGATCTGAAGGAGAATCATAACATCTATAATCACTCAGGTCAGGAAAGTCTATATTATAGTAACAGTACTTTGTCAAAGTGCGATTGTGAATATGAAGAATTTTACAACATTAGTAACAGCACTATTTCTTTACAGTTTATTCATGATTTAGCAAGGGAAAATATATGTACCCCCGCTTCTTCTAGTTTGGCATGTACTCTTACGAAATGTTTGAGGTCAGGCTCAAATGACTGCACCGATGAAAATTTGTCTCAAGAGTCTTATGAATTACTTGAAGAGGACAGGCTCCATAAAGAAGTGTCTCATGATTTGTTCATTGAAAGTGAATCGTGTGAATCATTTTATAGCCCTACTTGTAATATTGCACCCGCTTTTTATGTTTTGCCAAAGTTTACAGATGAAAGACTAGATAGTCATTGCACACCTGAGGATTACAATGAATTAAATCAGTCTAACGAATGTATCGCTATACCTGATCCATCTAAAAATGTTGACGTCGAAGCAGAAGTAGAGACATTTGATCGCTCATCAAGATTAATGACCCGCACACAGTCTTCATCTTCACTAATTCTTTACGAAGCTGTTGAAAAGACACTAAAGTCTAACCGACCCAAGTCGCTTGATTTTACTTGTACAAATTTGCCTCCATGCGAGCTAACTCTAATTGATAATGTCGAAAATGATCCAGTTTTTAGTCCAGTCAGAACCAAGTTTGTCTCTAATGTGGACTGTAACGTTCCAGAAAAAGGTAAAGACAATTTTCGAAGAGCTTCGTTAGTTGCAGCCGAAAATTTGTTTCTTGCTGTTCCAGACACAGAACTACAATTCGCTAAATCCTTGCCAGACATTCCCAAATTGAAAGCTATTGATATATCACAAGAAAGTTCATCTGTTTTCCTTGCGTGCAATAGCTTAAATGGAAAAAATTGTGTTGATACCTCCCTGATAGAATTGAATAGCAATAGGCAAGATGTAGAGACGAAAGGGAAAGTGATTGTAATGACAACTAGAACAATGGTGTCAAAAGGAATACATCCGCTGCCAAATAGCGGTCACTACCAGCGAAATGATTCTGTTATTTTCAGCGGTGAAGATGAGAGTGAAGATCAGTGGGTTGATGATGACACCGATCAATCATCAACAAAAGTATTAAAACAGCCTTTCAGATCCAACAGCAAAATAGTTGTGAATACTGAAGAAAAAAAACAGAACCGATCACATCTAATGAACACATCCTTTGAAGTAAATGATAGCCCAACCGAAGAATCATCAATTCAAATTTCTTGTAGTGATAAATCCTCAATAATAAAAGAAGTAAATTTTTATGAAAGATATTCGGATTATCTTGTAGATCAATCATGCACTTTTGTAGACGTGACTGAATTGAAAGTACCCATAATTCCTACTCCAAATGAATTTCCAATTACTAAAGGACCTGTTACTGCTTCAAGTCTTGACATTCCCGGTTGTGAATATGTGGCCCAGGCGCTTGTGCATCGTGCATACAGCATTGATTCTTGTACAGTTCCACCTGATTATGGAGCATTTTTTCGTTCTCCAACTTTTGGTAAAGTCGGCTATAAGAAGCTTTCAAAAGGAACTATGGCGTTAAGTTTAGAAAGTACACATTTAAATGTTAATTCTAAATCGCATCGTTCACTCTACAGGACTTGCAGTGCTGATATATTCTTATTTCCTGCAGGAGGTGACGTTTGTTTAAAGAATCTCGGAGAGAACCTTTATGACAGCGATGTTGTAATAGCCCCGCACCTGAATATTTTTCCTTTGTTAAATGAAAATAATAATGTTGATCTTTCAATTAGCCAAACTTCAGTGAATCGAGCTCCTACTGAAGCCTCATTTCTTAATTCCGATTCCACGTTGAATAATTTTGAAACAGATTGCCTTGTGCCCTTTTGTGATTTCCCTCCTGTAGGTGCTTCGACACCGAAAGAGGAAAGAGCTTTCTTTCTCAATGATAATGCTGTTTTCAAAGATTCTGTAACAAACCTTATCAAGTTTGAATGCCTTGTTGAGGATATTGATGAATTTAATTCTGCAATCGAAAATTCGACTAAAAGGGAAAAAACGGTCGATCTAGAGCTTATTGACCCCCCTAGTAATGCCATGTCGATTTCAATGTTGTCACAGCATGTTTTGTCAATTGAATCTGGAAACCAGCTCCTGCCTGATTTTCTAGCTAACATATCAAATATAGCTTCAGAGCCCAGCCCCGACATTACCGAAAGTCCACAGTCCACGACTGCTATATTTTGTTTTGAAGTTAAGGGTTTTGTGTCAAAAGAAGTATATGGCGACGTTGATGAGGGTAGTAGTACTGCTGATGTGTCAACTGATGATATGAAAGTGAGTGAGAGTGTGCTTCCAGAAGTTCCAGAAATCGAAGATTCTAGTATTGCTCTTGTATCTATTTGTGCAGATAAGGATTCAGGGTGTTTTGAGAAAGAACTAAACTCAGCTAAAAATGAAGATTTTGGTAATTCCAAAACTGCTTGCACTAACTTTGACAAATCCGAGATAAATCTTACAGAAGAGATTTATTGGAAAAAAAGTAGGTCGTCGTCGAGTGACAGTAAAGGATTGACAACACTTAGTACCCATGAGATATCTGACAAAGAAATTCAAACATTGCAATCAAGCATTATAGATACTAATTGTCAGACAGCTCTCGTAAATTCCCTGAGTCAACGCTCTCTTATTGCAAACAGTGACAGCTATCTGGAAGATTTTCAAAGATCTCTTTTTTTGGGAGTAGAAGAACTTCCTTCTTTGGAGCTTGTAACGTCGCAAAGTAGTTTGCTGAATGAGGAGCTTGAAAGGACTGAAGAAGATATTAATCTTATTTCGGACAAATCATTCCAAATTTGTTGTGAAGGAGCATTCACAACAGACTCTGAAAACAGGTTGCTAATACATGGCTTGGAAACAGCATGCATAAACAAGAGTCCAGATCCCTGTAAATATAAAGATTTGACACCTAAAGCTCGTATATCTGGAGAGTTATTCAATGAACAATCGTACATTGGTAAAAATAGCCCTGTTTCTGCACTCAAATCTGATGCACAAGCTGTCAAAAAAAGGAGCGAGTCTTCTTCTTTGAATTCAGAAAGTTTCAGTAGTTGCACTGAATGTTTTAACCAAGCGAAAGTGCTGACAGCAAGTATATCCTCTTCTAGAACATGCAGTGAATGCTTAGCTCCGCAGAATGATCAGTATTATAAAGAGGGAGCATATACAGAATGTAGTAATTGTAATTCAAATAATCCTGCCACGCCTGATTCTGAGGTTCCTTTTGCTTTTCTATCTGAAACTCGTTATGAACTTAAACACGCAGATAGTGAATCGCCCAGTTCGGAAAACAAGCTTTTAGTCTCTCGTCGTAAAACCAAAGGGAATAATATCGAACCAGTAAAGCCACCCAGAACTTCTTTATCAGGTTTAGAAGATATCCAACAAAGAAAGACAAATATTGAACACCTTGTTTCCGACAACGTTCTGTCTCCCTATCAATCTTTTGAGGAAAACGATTGTAAAAAAGTCCAAACTTTAGAATCTGGCGAAATTGTAAATGTTGGAAATAGCAAAAAATCAATTAAAAGTGGCACTCAAAGTGGAGTGGGAATAAGCCTCGAAACAATTTATCAAACATCAGTAGAATGCGAATCTGGAAATGGAGACACGAGCTCTTCTCCTGTCATAGGGTTCAATTTCGAAGCTTTAACAAGTTCTTCCACTACTAGTTTCGGAAACACAAATATACTTACGCGTCAAGACACGCTGAGTAGTACTACTAGCATGGAAGACCAGATAGTAGACCGTATTAATGATTTGATATATGAAGATTATCCAGATTCTGTATCGAATGATGGATCAGAAGATGAGCGCCCCTCTTTATCTCTTTGGCCTTCAGGTATGGATATAGGGGGTTTTGTTTATCCTGCACGTGTGCTTAGTAAAATAAGTGAGGTTTCAGACTCGAGATCGGATCGAGATCAGATTGTGATCAGGTCAGATCGAGATCAGATCGCTTCTACGCTTAGTCATGGTGACGAAAATACTATTAGCGAAGTTTCTAGCAGTTGGGGACAAGCTGAAGATGATCCAGTCGGTGGCGAGAAGATATTAGGGCCCCTTAAACCTGACGAATATCATTGTTCTTCATTTGTTTTTGAAAGTTCATTTGATCCTTGTTTGGAAGCCGGGTCGTGTAAAATAGTTGCTAATCAAGGATGTTCTACTCCGGATTGTGAGGACTCTAATTTTCGGAATTCAAATAAGAGTGATGAACGAACTTTACTCGAATCTCCAGGAAATAAAAACAATATGTATAGTTTTGAAAACTGTCAGGATTCTGGTTAAAACCTGCTGATCAGACCTCAGTGCTTGGTGGACTTAATTATGCAGAGTAAGGCACCTAATCTACATTAGCTTGGAAAGAGTACAACAGGTTCCGAGATGCCAAATCAACAAGCGAAATCTGGCTACGATGAGTTTTGTTCCCAATTTGGTATAATTTTTTAACTATAACTGGTACCGCATCCACAAAATTCAAGATTATCTTAGCAGTTGTTCGCTCTTTGCCATAAATCAAACCACATTATATTTTTCGAGTTTTAAAATTAGGCTTCCAAGTTGAATTTTATGTTAAGTGGGCTGGATACTTTCAATATTTTATTAAATTTTTTTGAAAAGCCGGTTAATTTGTCTAAGTGAAGTTTTCGAGTTTTTACACGTTATTTTTTAGGTATTTTAAGAGCAGTTTAATGTGATCTATCAAGTTTGTAAAGCATATTGGTTGAAAAAATGCTTTGATATCAGTTGTTTTCACGGATAAAAATGAACTTTTTGTTCCTTTGGGGGCTTTATAAAGTAAATTATAACCCATCGAAATTGTATTCCGACCATGTCCCTAGAGACGCTCTACTATTGCCGCGCATGTAACGCACAAGCACACCTAACGCACATGCACATTTCATACACACCTATATGATTTAGACTAATATGTTGAAAAAATGTTCCTCGAGGTTACTGTTTAAGTTACTGAGAAGCGTATTCGAAGGTTTGATAACACAATCACCCCTTGTCCTCTATTTGATCTTTTTCGTCACTTTTTTACTGACATTCTATCTCTGACTGTGTAATTATCCTTTCCATTCGAGTTCGAAAGCGAGTAAATCAAGATGAATTTTCTTCTGTTTTTCAGCTGGTATGTCACAGCTGATGTCACAATAAGAAAAAAAGTAGAGTACCAAACTAGAAAAAAAAAACAATGAAAAAAATTAAAAATAAAAAAAAATACATATTTTCATACTTTTCTTTGTCAATTATTGCACCGTATAGGATATTGCCATCGTCTCCCTAAGCATTTTTCATATTTTATTGGGAACAATTTAAAATACCTATGGAATAGTTTTGAATTTTATTTATAACACAAAGGTACTCGATGAATTTTCCCGTAAGAGACAATACTGAACAAGAAATAAATGAGAAAACCATCCTAGCTATCACTAAAGAAATTGGAAGGACGTGTGCTCCTTAGAATGTTTATCCCCCAATCCCTCCCACCTATACTATCCCAAATAATGTCTTCCTTAGTCTCCATAAACTAGTATAATGACGCAAAAAATAACCTTCTTAAATTACCTCACATTTGGACAAAAGTATTGGGTTTTTATCTCCAACTATCCCAAATAATGCGTCACTTAATCTGCGTGAACTAGTAAAATGGCTCACAAAAAATAATCTTCTTAATTTCCCTGACATGGAAGAAAAGTGTTTTGATATTATGTACCCTAATCTTCCTGAGACACTTTCTCCTTATCCCAAGTGAAATAAAATTTTCACGAGTTAAGATGCAAAATTTTGATTTTTCGGGCTCCCCCTTAAACTCCATGAACTAGTAAAATGACACACACAAAATAATCTTCTTAATTTACCTCACATTGAATAAGAATGTTTTGATTCTATGCACCCTAATCTTCCTGAAATACTTCCTCCTTATCTCAAGTGGCATAAACTTTTCACGAGTTCAGATGCAAAATTTTGATTTTCCGTGGTTTCATGGGGGAAAAAATAATAAAGAAACATAAATATTTTCACACTTTTTTTGTCAATTATTGCGCCGTAAAGAATATTGCCATCGTCTCCCTAAGCATTTTTTTTATTTTATTGGAAACAATTTAAAATACCGGTGGAATATTTTCCAAATTTTGCAAAATTTTGATTTTTCGTGCTTCCCCTTAAACTCCATGAACTAGTAAAATGACACACACAAAATAGTCTTCTTAATTTACGTCACAGTGAATAAAAATTCCTGAAACACTATCACCTTATCTCAAGTTACATAAAATTTTCACGTGTTCAGATGCAAAATTTTGGATATGCCTCAAGTGGCATAAACTTTTCACGAGTTCAGATGCAAAATTTTGATTTTTCGTGGTTCTTGGGCGTTCCAAAAATTTTAATTAGGCCAACGAGACAATCAATACATTTTGAATACTGTTGAACATTATGCTATTTTTATTCGGCTTATGAAGATTAAAGAAAATCGACCTGAAAGTCTATTTTGTTTTCATTAAAAAGACCTTGCATTTGGGTAGAAAGTCAGAAAATGAAAAATTCTCAAAACAACTGTAAGTTTTTCAGATATCCTAGCTAAAAAAAAACATCCTTGTCCTGATTGCACTACAATCATTTCTCTTCTTTCACTACGTTTTTCATTGATAGTAACTAAATGTTTCAATCAGTTTGATAGCTCCTCCGTGATTGAACGATGAGTCGGGAACTTAGAAATACGACTGATGTCTTATAATATCGTTTAATGAACTTTTCAGCTTGCGTGTGAATGGTTTAGCATTAAAGTGAGCCAAGTCGATTACTCTTTAATATTGGTGTACAGATATCCTCATATTTGTCAGTGTATTCACATATTAAATTAGACTTTATTATGTATCGGGATGTTGTGGAATTTGCTTAAGGGCTATGAAATTTAATATTTCATTCCCGAGTTGCAGGGAACGAAACCCACTTGAAATGCTGCACTAGTTTATAGTTCTCAGTTTTTTCTAGAACAATGTCAGACTCATTGTAATGACAAATATATTTCGCAATTCTTCACGAATATTCTTCGCTGTAGCAGAATTTTAACCAGTTTTAATTTTTTAGTTTTGTGACTAATTTTTATTTTATTTTTAATTACTTTTTTTTAGTTTTTTCAATTTTTTTTTTAAATCAGTTTTAATTTTTTAGTTAGTTGTTAATTCAAATTTTAATCAGTTCATTTTGTTACCCCGTGCCCAAAGTGGATTTTTTTATTTTTTTTATTTATTTTGGGATTGAACCTTATATATTTGGTTCTTCCTTTTCTGTGAAGTTGGGATGCGTCCCAGTGATATTTGACCTAATTTTGCGCGTTACATAATTTGTAGTCTATATTTGTTGTATAGTGTTAAACTTAATTAAATGAGGTATCGTACCTATTATTTGAAGTGCGTGCTAATATTTTCGATTTAGAATTGTGCAGTCTTTTGATATTGTTTTTTTTTTCTGGATTATATTGTTGATTAATTGTCGAATTTGGCTTATTTTACTTTAATATCAGGAGACAAGAAATGCTCAAAGTTTTACTCAAAGCGATATCAACTCTTTTGATGCCTTACATTTCGTTCGATCTTAAGAAATTCAGTCTTTTCAACGTCTTCGTTTAAGTTATTTAATTTTTTTTTTTCTAATTGAAGCTATTAACATTAAAATGACATAATTGTTTATCTTGATCATTTTAAATATAGTAGTGTTTATGGCTCTCAAGTCAAATGATAACTAACTTTTACCATGCCATTCTGTCTGCTTAAAAGCGTAGGACTATGGTAAGCTACATCAATATTATAGCTTGTGTCGTACATGCTTTTTTTTCTTCTTTTTTTGCTAAATGTGTTCAGCTGTAGAAAGAGTATTTGGACTTGTTTATGTTTTTTAGAAAATCTATTAAAGTAGATAGTTAATGTATATTCAACTGACTTTTTTTTTTTTTTTTTTTTTTTTTTTTTACAAATATTGTAAATGTTATCGTAATAATTCTCCATTTTGTTATTTTAGAAAATCCAAGAATTTTATTTTATTTTTATTTTTTTGTCTTCGACTTCCTTGACTTTTTTCTGAATCGAATGCATTAAATTTAAACAGAAACGTGGGCCTGTTTACTTTTTATTCATTTGATTAATTTAAGAAATTTTGAATTACATGAGCTCTTTGATGTGCATCATCTGCTTATTAACATTTGCTTGTTTTTTTCAGCGTATAATATGAATTTTAAATTTAGTTTTTGCTTCAAGTCTCAATATCTCATTATATTGATAATTTTGTTGATAATTTTTTATAGGGTTTTGGTATTTTTAACAAATAAGGTCCCTTATAACACAGTCCCCCTTTGAATTACCTTTGCGTACGGTGTAATAGTTATAAAATTATTGTGTAGTTTATAATTCTTTAAATAAGCTCAATGATAAAAAAAAAGGATAATATTGCATCTAACTTCCCTCAAATATGGAGGATTCTTCATCTATAAGGTTTAGAATAGAAAGTTCACAGGAATTTTGAATGGAAATGTTAATGCAATTGAATGGAAGTAGACGAAGTCAAAGTGACAGTAGAAATATAGATCTATACAGTACTGAATAATATATCTGAGTAAACTGCCCCCCCCCCTAAAAAATCAATAAAGCTAATCTATGGACTCTGTTTAGATATAATTTGTTTCCACACCATAAATGAATCAAATGCAGGCACTTGCACTCAAACGCGTAAAACCTACAGCTTTTTTGGTATTATTTCTCTTTTATCTTATGTTAATTGTTAACTATTTTTACTCTTGGCTTGTTTATATTATCCAAATGCATTTATTCATTTTGGCATTGCTTAACAGAACACGTATGAATATTGAAGTCGTTGTAGCATGTTTATTATATGTCGAGATATTTTTTAGTTCCGTTTTTTCATGTAAGGTTATGGACCCTAAACAAAGTATATCTTTTCATCCTCACATATATTTCTGCTTTCGAAATAACTGCCGTTAGATAATGGTTTTAAAGAACTGGCGAATTCATAGAATTTTTTAAGCAATTCGTGGTAACGAACAGTAGGTAAGAAGGGGCTCGGCCCAATAGTAACCGAAACTCTTAAACATGGAATTTTGATACCAGTAGATAAAGCAAAAGAATTGACTTGTTATGCTGATTAAAAACACAACGCCATCAGACTCAGCGTATCAGAGATTTCTATTGTAGAGGTCTCAAACTTCCATCTTCAAAAATGTGAAATTTCGTTTATTTTTTTTGCCATAAGAAAGACCACGGATGCGTGTTCATTCTATTTTTTCCAGGGGTGATCATGTCGAGCGAATGGTCCTAGAATATCGGGAGAGTGCTTATTCGAACGGAAATTAAAAGTTATAATGCCCTTTTCAAGTGACCAAAACGATTGGAGGGCAGCTAGCACCCCTCCCACGCCCCTTCCCCCCCCCAAATCGTCCGATCAGAAATGGAGATAGCCGTTTTGTTCTGCATAGATGAAAGGTCCAATAAATATGCCTTTGGAGATAAAATACCCCCCCCCCCCCACCCCCACAGCTACTGGGGAAAGGGCTGTAAGTTGTGAAATTTGCCCATAGTTTACGTATAATAGGCCTGTTTATTATTGGGGTGTGTTCAGACATTTTGGGGGGAGGGTTTTCTGCTGGGGGTACGTTTCTATGCGAAGAATTTTTCCGTGGAGAGGGAAGTCTTCGGGGTAAACTTTCCAGGGGAAATTCTAAACCGGGGGAATTTGACAAAATTACTATAGGAAATTCTTTTTATCCGTCTTACTTTCTGTTTGGCGACTTAATTTTGCATGTGGAGATGTTCCAGGGCAATTGTCGGGGGGAAATTTTTAGCGGGTTAAAATTTCCGGAAAAATTGTTCACGGAAGGAGGGATTTCCGGCATGATTTGGAAAACGATTAGAAATTAGTCTTTTTCAAATGAAAGCACGAAAGAATTTTTAGATTGGATTCACTTTCGCGCTGAAATAAAAGTATTTTCAGTGCGTTAAAACATACACGGATACATTTCAATTACTGCATCGCTCTCTCTCTCTCTCTCTCTCTCTCTCTCTCTCTCTCTCTCTCTCTCTCTCTCTCTCTCTCTCTCTCTCTCTCTCTCTCTCTCTCTCTCTCTCTCTCTCTCTCTCTCTCTCTCTCTCTCTCTCTCTCTCTCTCTCTCTCTCTCTCTCTCGTTATCTATCTATCACTCTCTTCTCTCTCTTTCTTCTCCTTTTCCTTCTCACTTTTCTTATTATTTTTTTTTAGTATTTTGGTAATAGCGCCATAAAATTCATTAGAACGAAGCTGATATACTACTACTACTACTAACAACTCATCGCAGCACCAAGCCGCCTGAGGCCAACAGCTACGCACGCTCCTCCTCCACCCCAATCTATTCAAAGCCTTCCTTTTTACACCCGCCCATGAAGTTCCTGTTTCCTTTGAATCTTTTTTTATGACGTTCTCCCACCCCAGACGGGTAAGACCTGAGTTCCGTTTAACCCTAGATGGTTGGCCGAAAAGAACAATCTTCGGCAATCTGTCATCCTTCATCCGCACAACATGCCTTAACCACCTCAACCATTCTTTCATTATAGACCTAGAAAGCGGTATTGAACCACATTTTTCGTATAGCGTATTGTTTGAAATACGGTCAGTCAGCCGGGTACCCAGAACAATCCTTAAGCAATTTTCTCTGGAAAACCTCTAGCAAATCTTCATCTGCTTTTCGGAGCGTCCATGCTTTAGAGCCATATTTGACCACTGTCATCACTGTAGCTTCTAATATTCTAATCTTGGTTTGCAGACTTATCTTCCTGTTCTTCCAGATTTTTATTAACTGTAAAAAAACACCCTGAGCCTTGCCTATTCGAATTTTAACATCTTCACTGATCCCACCATCTTTAGTAATAATAACACTACCAAGGTAGAGGAAGCTGCCCACCTGATCAATCTTTTCATTACCCAACTTCACCTTTCCACCTTCACGTATTCCTAGCATTAGTGACTTAGTCTTCTTAACATTAATTTTCAAACCAATACTAGCACCCTGAACTCGCCAAACCTCTAAAACTTCATTCATTTTGCTCACACTTTCATCTAGGATGCTTAAATCATCAGCATAATCCAAGTCCAGGAGACTTTTTCCTCCCCATTTGATTTCGTGGTCTCCCATTGCCTTTCCTGTGCTCCTTAAAACAAAGTCCATCAAAATAATCCAATTAAAGGGGGATAGAAAACAATCCTGCTTAACTCCTAATTTAATACAAAACCAGCTGCTAACCTCATTTCCTACCTTAACCACACCAGTATTATTCTGTTACACAGCATTAATCACTTTAATGTATTTGTCCGGTATACCATACAAGGATAAGACCTTTACTAAAGCTCCTCTATCAACAGAATCGAACGCTTGCTCATAATGACCAAAGGACCAAAAGGACCAACTGAGGACCAAAGGTGTTTGAAAACTTAGGCACTTCTCAATTATTAGCCTAAGAGTGAAAATTTGGTCAACACATCCTCTACCTTTTCTAAAACCGCACTGCTCTTCTCTTAAAACTGTTTCTACGGCGACTTTCAGTCTAAAAAAGTATCATATTACTAAGTAATGTGCTACCTACCGAGACCAGACTAATGCCTCGATAATTACCAGACTCACTTTTATCACCTTTCTTATAAAGTGGCTTAATTAAGGTTTTCCTAAAATCGTTAGGTACTTCCCCTTTTTCAAAAATCATATTCATAATCTTCAATAGCTTATTTCTAACCTCAGAGCCACCATATTAAAAAACTCGTTTACCACCCAATTAGCACCTGGCGCCTTATTATTCTTTAATCCTGTTTAGTACTGTCGCTAATTCCTCCTCACAAAACAAATCTTCCTTCACAACCAAGGTATCACAAACTTTTTCATTTTCGTCTATATTTTTTCCTGTGACTCTATCTCGGTTAAGCAAGTTCTCCAAATGTTCGGCCCATCTCGCTTTAGCTTTTTCCTTATCGCTAATTGCCACCCCATTCCTATATTTAACTGGGACAAGTCCGGATTGACTACTACCTCTCAATTTGTTAACGTGCCAGTACAATATTTTTCTATTATGCCGTCTA
The DNA here is from genome assembly GCF_049724085.1 of Artemia sp. Qi Xiang Cuo. Lineage (NCBI taxonomy): Eukaryota > Metazoa > Arthropoda > Branchiopoda > Anostraca > Artemiidae > Artemia > Artemia sp. Qi Xiang Cuo. The sequence continues at coordinate 93,460,944 of NC_142794.1, read as the reverse complement.
GCTGCATCTTCTAAATCCTTGGCAATTTTATCCATGGCCTCCACTTTACACCTCCTTAGTTCATATTTCAATGCTTTCTTTACATTTCTTTTGTTTTCATGCGATCTATCACTCAGATAATTCTTGTGCAAGTCCTTTCTCCTTTCTATTAAACATAAAGCTTTTTCACTAATATTCTTAACTGCAGTTCTGGCTTTCTTCCCTAAGACACCTTCAGCAACTTCACAAATTATTTTTCTAAAATTATTCCAACCATCTTCCACATTATCAAATTTTAAACTCTTAAGTTTAGTATTCAACTGTTCCTTGACACTACTAGATGGTGATCTTTACTTGTAACATCAATAACAGCACTCCTATATACCCTAGTATCTTGTATTGATCCTGCCAGTCTTCGGTTTACTATAACATAATCAATAAGGTTTATCAAGGTTAATATAATAAGGTTATAAGGTTAATCAATATATATATATATATATATATATATATATATATATATATATATATATATATATATATATATATATATATATATATATATATATATATATATATATATATATATATATATATATATATATATATATATATATATATATATATATATATATATATATATATATATATATATATATATATATATATATATATATATATATATATATATATATATATATATATATATATATATATATATATATATATATATATATATATATATGCTGAAAAGATTTTTTAAGTCATGCTTAGGCATGAATATGATAATAATTAAAGACGTAACTTGGTTCACTTTAGTACTGAACCCTGCATATTCCAAATCTTGAGTTTTTGTAGAAGTCTCTTGGACGGATTTTAAGCCAAAATACCTCCACAATGATAATTCTGGTGATCTAAAATTTAACTTTCCTATAACTTTCTTATTTTGAGACGCTGTATTTTGATTCAATATCACAAACATTTTTTATCTATTTTTTAATTCTCTTACTTTAGACGAGAATCTCCCTAATAAGTCTGGAACTTGCGAATTACCTGAAGAGCCGGATCATTCGTCATCAGATGACAGTTGTCATGCTGAGACACCCAATCCTTCTCAAAGCCCTGCACGTGAAGGTTTTGTCGACCAGCTTCAGCTGATGATAGAAAATAGCAAGGCTATTAGTGGACAACCACCCAACGAAGTGGAGATTGATACTCGCCGTAGGGTACGCTTTTACTCTTTCAGTTGTGTTAAGTAAACATAAATATAAGTACCATCGTAATTTATATCAAATAAGAAAAATTTAATACGAACAGAAATTGCTCTGTACCTGAGGGGGCTGCCCCTCCTGAATCCTTGCTCTGTACGCTAAAGTTGGAATTTCCTCAAATTCTTTAAGAACAACTTCTGAAGCACAAGGCTTTGAATTGGAATAAAACTTTTATATCACTAAATCATTTTATCGTAATGAGTGAGGGATTTAGGATGGGACAGCACCCCCCTCCTCCCACCACATGCACGGAATAATTTATGTTCATTGTAAATGTTAATATTGCTCCTTGGATTTAGTTGAAATAATTTTTTTTTATTTGTTTGATTTTCTTATTGTTTTTCAAATTGCGCCAAAAAACTGCGACTCGTAACACTTGGTACTCTGATTGCTAATATATGCGACTGTGACTGCAACAGCTACTTGCGGCTGTGGCATCAACTACTTGCAACTGTGGCTTCTTGCGACTGCGACTACTTGTGATGGCTGCTGCGACTACTTGGAACTGCGACTGCGACTCCAAACGACTTTGACTACTTGTAACTGCAACTAATTGTGACTGGTACTCCTACTACTGCTACTGCTACTATAGAACCAATAAAAAAAAAGTCTAAGTGCATCCAGGTTTTCAAAATGGCACAGATGCAATATCTCAGGAATGAATAGGGTATTAAGTTTTAGGGAACGTTGAGGGGGGCGTGAAACCAAATCATAATGAACTATGTGTATCCATATTATTGAACAGCGTCTATGCAATGATTAAGGAAAAACACAGGGTATTATGTTGGGGTTGTTAAGCTAAATCAAAAGATACTGTTTGCACCCAATTTTGTCCAATTGTCACATCTGTAATATCTCATGAACAGCTAAGGGTCTTTAGTTAAAATATCCAGAAAGAAGTTTTTCAATGAGAAATAAAGAGCTACATTAAACCAAAGATGAGCAGAAATAAAGTCAAACAATTTTTCGAGCGTACAGCCACCATAAATCATTATTAATAAATAAATGAAACTGAATAAATAATAAATAAGGAAATAAATAATGAAACTAAATAAATAATAAATAAATGAGCTGAAATTACAATAGATAAACAACTCAAACTCGAGTTAAGGAGAACCTACCACAAAGAGAATTAATGGAATGCTCCCTGTGCATTCTAAACACCAGAACGTAATTTGCACTTTACTGAAAACAAAATACATTTTACCGTTTTCTCTTTTATGACTTTAATAAAACCACAGTTATTAATACTTTCACGAATGAATATCACTGTATGTTATACTGCCCATCCACATTCATTTGTTCTTTTCAGTAATCTTGGTTAAGATGATGATTTTTATCTTCTTTTTTTATATTATGAGGAATAAAAATCTATCGAAATAAAAATCACTTTCACTAAAGTGCAAGTTACGTTCTGATCTTTAAAGGGCCGTGTTTCTTCTTCACTCTACGTTTGAAAAACGTAACTTTTATTGCGTAACTAAGCAATTTTTTCCATGCAACGGTCCTCAGAAATTTTGATTGTATAACACTATTGTCGCCCCATATTGCATAATATTTTAAAAATATAATGAGGGTGTTGTTCACGCTCAGCTTTGCTATCTATTTTTTGTCAGTTTCATCAGATTGCATGAGGAGCTATCATAAATCTTAAACACAATTTCCAATGTGTTGAAAAGTTAGATAGCATTGTCTCTAACATTATATTTTAAAGATTACAAACTACTCGTATCAAACAGTTCGTGTTAAGTAAGTAAGGAGCGACCCGGCTCAATAGTAACCGAAACTCTAAAAAATGGATTTTTGATACCAGTAGATACATCAAAAGAATTGGATTTTTATGATGGTTTCAAATATATAAGATCCATCAAATTTAGTCTTACCCATCAAAAGTTACGAGCCTGAAAATATTTTCCTTATTTTCGAAAAAAGGGGGAAACACTCCCTAAAAGTGATAGAATCTTAATGAACATCATACCATCAGATTCTGCATAACAGAAAACCCTATTGTTAAGCTTGGGCCCCTCCCACGCTCATTTTTTTCCCAAGTCACCCAATCACAAATTTCAGATAGTCATTTTGTTCAGAATAGTCGAAAATCTAATAAATATGTATTTGAGGATGACTTAATTCCCCACTGTTCCCGGGGGAAGGGCTGCAAGTTATGAGCTTTGCCCATTGTTTACATATAGTATTGGTTATTGGAAAGTATACAGACGTTTTCAGGAGTGATTTTTTCTGGGTGGGGGGGAATGTCGGAGGAGAGGATTACGTGGGAGGGTCTTTCCATAGAGGATGTTTCCTTGGGTGAAGGAACATTTCTATGAAGGGGGCGCCGGATCTCCCAGCCTTATTTAAAAAACGATCAGAAATTAAATAAAAAAAGCTTTTTCAACTGAACGTAAGGAGCAACATTAAAACTTAAAACGAACAGAAATTATGACGTATATGAGGGGGTTCGCATTCTAGTCAATACCTTGCTCTATACACTAAAGTTTTTTTTTTTACTACTTCCAAAAGAGCTATCTATTCTAATTAAACGGCCTTTGTGATTCAACGATTTATGATTCGAACAAAATTCGAACTTTAGCATAAAGAGCGAGGTATTGACTAGGGGGCGAAGCCCCTCATATACGTAACAATTTCTGTTCATTTTAAGTTTTAATGTTGCTCCCTACTTTCAGTTGAAAAAAATTGTTTTCTTTTATTTAATTTTTGCTCGAAAATCAGAAAATTATCAAGTAGCCTAGAAATTTGTTACTGTTTAGTAATCTGAATACTGTTAAATTTTGTAACTGTACCAGTACTTGAAAAGTTAGATTTTTTGGGAAGTTGGATTTTTAGGTCCCTCTATTATTTAGTTATTCCTCCCTCCTATTGCTAAATTATGTAAATTTACAAATATGATGACGCCGAACTTACCTTAACTGTAAGACCAAGTAGATTTAATTGTAATAACTGACCAATACTTCAATAGATAGAATTAAGAAAATAAACCATTAAGTCACTTAAATAAGCAATATTTCCTTTTCCATGGAAGTAACGTATCGAAAGAAAAACACTCTATATTTTATTTATAGTTTAGTTTCGAGGTGATACTTTTTTCATTTTTGTAATCCCTAGAACGGAGATAATAATTGTAGTTGGAATGAACCGTATTTTCGTGTCATGCAGATTTGTGTCGGACTCGAGATCTACTAGAAAGGGTCTTCAAATTTAAATGTCACTTGTCTCACAATCCCCCAGGGCCATTCTGACCGGGAAGAAGGATAATCTCAAGCTAAATTACTTTTTCAACGAAAACTGAATTATAGCCCTAGTATCGATCATAGTTCAGCATTTCACGTATTATTTATCTCGAATTCAAGCTGCTTTTTCGCCAGAAATAACTTGTTATAGCACAATTGACTATGTCATATGTTAAAACAAAATGAGGTACCCGAGAGTACCTTTAAGACAAATTTGACTTGATTATTGAAGGGCATTGTTGCCCATCCTTACTTTGAAACCAGAAATACATCGATAATATGGCAGCAGCCGCACCACTACCACGGGAAAAATTCATAGGATGTGCTTGGGTTAATCTAAAAATTCCAGTGTTGGTACTCCAACCTGATAGCTTCAAGATGTGCGGTTCCAGTAGCTGTATGTCGGAGCAAATAGATATGTATATTTCAGATCGGTGTTATGATTTAGCATCATTTTTATTTCCAGTCTATATGAGTCGAAGCCCATTTTTTTTAGCATAGATTTGGTGTAAATATCCTTTACTATTCTTCATATTGAGCTGTGCTGTCATTCATTCTTTTTTTTTACTTGCAGAGATTTCCATCCGATAAAAGTTATTTCATTGCCAAGGAAGTTTTAATGACTGAAAGAACATACAAGAAAGATTTGGAAACTCTTAATTTGGTAAGTCCATGCTGTAACTCCTGGTAAGCACTATTGATTTTGTCCTAACAGTTCCATGCTGTATTGTAAAACTAGCAGGACAAAAAATCTGGAAAATAAATGTAATGCTTATTTAGCAAAAAAGTTCGTGGCTGAATTTTTATTTGTGCTGTAGCGTAATTCGTTGGCCTTTTGGGACTTAATTGTTGGTCGCTGTGAAACCAAACACAAAAAAAAAAGATTCGAAAATAATTCAGATTTGATGGTTGCCCATATCAGAGGCAACCATCCAACGATGCCCTTGTATATATGCATATATGTATATATATATATATATATATATATATATATATATATATATATATATATATATATATATATATATATATATATATATATATATATATATATATATATATATATATATATATATATATATATATATATATATATATATATATGTATATATATATATATATTCTCTGCTTTGGATTCAATTAACTTTGCGAGTCAGCTTTTTCAGTCTTATGTAAGCTATGATGGCAAAAGTTAAAGTTAGGTTAGGTTAAATTTGGTTCTAAATATCAGAAATGAGTTAAAAATTTAACCTAACCAAACCTAAACTCATCTAATATATGTTTTTTCATCTGCCCACTTCCTATGGAAGATGTGGTCGTAGAATCTGGGGGGGAGGGTTTGTATTATTTGTCAATACTACTACAACTAACACCACTACTACTACAACACTACCTCATTTACAGTATTAAGTGGGAATTTGAACTAAATCAAAAGACGCTATGTGCATGCACGTTGTCACAGGTTATCAAAAGGACATAATAGCAATGTCAGCAACAGCTAATTGTATGAAGTTGAAACTCCCAGCTACTTGATGGGAGGGATGTTCAACTGACCAAAAGGCAATAGCTTAATACTACTGCTGCTAGTAGTACTACTACTATTCAATAAACCTACTATTACTAGTAATATCAATACTACTTCTGTGACTACTATTACAACTATGCCTACGGGCATGAAGGTGGAGTTCAGAAATTTTTTGAGAAATTTTTATACCAGAGCATTTCGTATTGAAGGATTTGTTGTAGAAACTTCGAAAAGACCTCATTCGAACGGAAATTGAAAGGGCTAGTGCCCCTAATAAAGGGTGATTGGAGGGCAACAAGCTCCCACCCACGCCCATCAGTTCCCAAACACATCTAATCAAAAATTTGAGATATCCATTTTGTTCAGCGTAGTTGAAAGGTCTGAAAATTATGTCTTTGAGGATGACACCCCCTCCCCCCGCAGCCTCAGCGCAAGGGCTGTAAGTTATGCCCCGAGGGCATATGATGTTTTTTATGGAAAATTGGTCGTAAAATCTGTTAAATCTCTTGACTCTTAAAATGCGAATTAGAACTTTCAATTTCCAACAAATTAGCCTTCTATGAAATTTGTACAACCAACTCTTTCATTAGAATCAAGCCTGCCTTTATGGCATAACTTAGAACGTCTTCCCCGGGCCCTAGGGGTTTTTATTGACACCGAAGTTTGTCTTATCTGACCTTTAAACTATTTTTAACAAAATGTCTATTTAAAATTTTTCATCAGATGGGTTTGGAAAAAGACGGCGTGGGGGTGGGGGGGCTAGTTTCCCTCGGATCTCTTTTGACTTTTAAAAAGTGAGCTCGAATTTTCAATTTTCCATCAAATGAGCCCTCTCTGAAGTTTATACGACCATCCCCTTCATATGAAACATATTTGCCCCAGGGCATAACTTACAATGCATGCTCTCGGGCCTTGGGGGGTGATGTCGACACCTGAGTTTTTGTTACCTCACTTTTGAGCAATTTTTAACTCAATGTCTATCTAAAAGTTTTTTTTCGGATGCTTTTGGGGAAAAAAGGGCGTGGGGGAGGGCTAGTTGCCCTCCAATCTCTTTTTACTTTCAAAAACTTAACTCAAAATTGCAATTTCAATTCCAACTATCCCGCTTTGATGTTTTTATGAGCATTCCATTCATGAGAACTATATATTCCCCCAGGGCATAACTTACAACGCCTGCCCTAAGGCCCTGGGGGCTGTGTTGACCCCGGAGTTTTCGTTATATGGTCTTTGAGCTAATTACAAAAAAATGCTATCTCAAAGTTCTTATTGGATGGGTTTGAGGGAAAAAGGGCGTGAAGGGAGGAGAGCTGGGTGTCCTCCAATCCCTTTTGACTCTTAAAAACTGAACTAGAACTTACAATTTCCAATCAAATGAACCCTCTTTGAAGTTTATATGAGCATCCCTTCCATAAGAACCATATATGCCCCCAGGGCATAACTTAGAATGCCTGCAACCGGGCCCTGGGGGCTGTGTTGACACCGGAGTTTCTTATATGATCTTTGAACTATTTTTAACAAAATAGCTATCTAAAATTTTTTATCGGATGCATCGGATGGAAAAAAGGGCGTGGGGGCTCAAAAGTTTGATTGGATGTGTTTTGGGAAAAGGTGGGCGAAAGAGGGGGATTAGTTGCCCTCCAGTTACTTTCAACTATTAAAAAGTGCACTAGCCTTTTGAATCTCCAATAAAATGCGACCTTTTTCAAGTTTCTACAACAACGCGTTCAATAAAAACCTTATATGTCCACAGGGCATAACTTATAACCCTTCCTCTGAGGGCTTTGGAGGTAGTGTCCTTCTCAAAAACTTAATTTCTATGTGGAACTCAACTACGTAGAACAAAATGGCTATCTCAAAATTTTGATTGGATTAGTTTGGGGAAATGGTGGGCGTGCAAGGTGTGTTAGTCGCCTTCCAATTATTTTTGAACCTTAAAAAAGGCACTAGAACTCTCGATTTCCAATCGAATGAGCCCCCTCCGAAGTTAAACATTGGAGCCGCATAATCTTTACTATAGGCAGCACTATAGCGTTGCCTCTGATTTTTTTTTTTTTTTTTTTTTTTCAGGGGTAATCTTGTCGACCCACTAGAATATCGCAGGAGGGCTCATTTGAACAGAAATTAAAATTTTTAGTGCCCTTTTCAAGTGACCAAAACAAATGGAGGGCAACTAGGCCCCCTCCCAAGCTCAGTTTTTTTCAGTCATCCGATCAAAATTTTGAGATATCCCTTTTTTTCAGCATGGTCGAAAATATAATAACTACGACTTTGAAGATAATTTAATCCCCAACCGTCCCCGGGGTAAGGGCTGCAAGTTATGGATTTTGCCCAATGTATACATAATAGTATTGGTTATTGGGAACTATATAGAGGTTTTCAGGTTTTTTTCTGGTAGTGGTAGGGGGGGGGGATCTTTTTGAAGGATCTTTTCATGGGGGAAGGGACATAGCTGTGAGGGGGGGAGGGTGGATTTCCCAGCATTATTTAAAATACGATCAGAAATTAAATTTTAAAAAAAACAACAAGTTTTTCAACTGAAAGTAAGGAGCAACATCAAAACTTAAAACGAACTGAAATTATTCCTTATATGAAAGGGGTTGTCCTCTCCTCAACGCCTTGCTCTTTACGCTAAAGTTTGACTCTTTGTCACAACTCTATTTTTTAAAACAATAAAAAAGTGAGGTATTGAGGAGGGGACAGTCCCTTTCATATACGGAATAATTTCTGTTCGTTTTAAGTTTTAATGTCGCTCTTTACTTTCAGTTAAAAAAAAAACTTTTTTTTTATTTAGTTATAATTAGGAATGACCTAGGAATCAGACAAATTGTTCGTGAAGCAGTTAAAATCAAACGAGATTCAAATAACAATAGGTCCCTAAATAGAGACTTGGGTGAGTAACCTACCCTATGTATGCAAAATTAATTATACAAAATGGTTTACTACATGATATAATAAAATTAAGAGCCAATCTAAATGAACTTGTTTCGAACTGGAATGTAAAATTAGCAGCACAAAGGGCATATATACCTACAATGATTTGTTCAAATTTTTAATCAATTGAAGTAGTAGGAATGAATAATTCTTTTTTTGTTAATCTTGACTGAACTTATGTGAGGCGAGGAAGCTGAGACCACAGCATAAATACTAAACAGTAGCGAAAATTCCTATACACTCCATTAAAGAATTTTGGGACACATCAGTCGTACACCTTTCTTCATGACTCCGTTTTAGCTATGATCTGATTGAATACCAACAATGCCAAGTAGCAACTGAAGCCATTTAAAATTTATGCTGGGGCTGAGACTGGTTCAAAATTTATTTTATAATATTTAGTTTTAAAATTTGTTTTATCGAAGACATTTTTTTCAGTAGGTTTGTTTTCTTGACGCATGAGAAACAAGAAATAATAATTAATAATTAAACCACCGAGAAAACGAGAGTAATTTCAGTCATGGTTTTTTTTTTATTTGTTTTATAATGTATTTTGCTGATGAGCAATCAAAGTAAAAACCAGTCAAAATTAAACTTCCCAAATATTGTTTTTAATCTTTAACTTTTCAAAATAAAAAAAATAAAAAATTAATCTTTAACTTTCCTTATATATCTGAAATGGTCACACTTTATTAGCCCAGTTTCTTAAGTCTTGTCCCTTTTCAGGGGTTCTATTCTGTTTGCAGTGGAAGTCAGAACATGGCAGAATAGCATGATTAGGCCTCAATTCTCCAATTTTCAGAAAGTGCGAGGGGGAATGTGGAAACCCTAGAATTTTTTCGCTTAAAATGAGGGATTACGTGCAAAACGGTTGAACGGCTGAAATTGGCTGAACTAGCAGCTCACTTCAGCATCAAGTCGCCTAAGGTCAACACAGCTACACACACTCCTCCTCTATCCCAAACTATTCAAAGCCTTTCTCTTGAAATCCTCTGATGAAGTTCCAATTTCTCTTAAATCTTCCCTTGCTATCTCCTCCCACCCCATTCGGGGCCTACCTGTGGATTATAGCCTAGTAAATGACACAGCATCTGAATTATATGATTTTCTCGGGAAAAAAAAGAAGAATCTAAATGCATCTAAGTTTCATAAACTAGATATTCTTTAATACTTTCGTCAAGTAGTCATTGCACCTATTGCATTTATTACATCTTAAAACAAGAAATTCATGGAAAGAGTCAATTTTTGAATAAGTTTAATGTTATGGCTGGTCCACGGTTTCAAGAGGCCTTGATCTTCTTGGGAATCATTCGTGCTGGTATTTGTTAGAGGTACGTTGTTGTTTACAGATGGCTACTGCTATCCCACTTTCTATTATATTATATACTAAAGACATTTGCAATAGCAATTCAAATTCAGCCTTAAGATGTTTTATGCTAATCATAAAATGCAAAGAATTTAAAAAATAATGTTTAAATTAAAAAAATAATAATTTATGCTCTAAAGGATTCCACAGTTTCTTTGAAACTCATAAAAATGTTTTTGTTTTTATTATTTATTTTATTCTAGTTTCTCATTTTTTCCGTTTTTGCTTCTTTTAGTGGTTTCGCGATGAAGTTTCAACTACAGAAGGAACTTCCAATGATTCGCTTACAAAAATTTTTGAACTGCTGGATCCAATATATGATGCCCACTGCTCGTTTCTAAAGGATTTGGAACAACGAATATCGCTTTGGTAAATCATAAGAATTATTTTAAATGCGGAAAACTTCATATTATTCTCTATCTAAAACCTTTATCCCTTGTGTCTGAAATATATGATGTTATAAAGAAATCGTTTTGATTTGTGAGGGCTTCCTGTCTACAACCGAGAATTAGATGAATTCAATTCGTAAAAGGTCAAAACTTGAGAAAAGTTTTTTATTTGTGAATGACTAATACGTATACTTTAGATTAGAAATATTTATGCGCGAACTCATTCATTGGGCTCAAATTCAAACATGTGGCATTAAAGCCCAAAACTTGAGAGTATTTCTCAATTATTTATTCTCAATTAGTTCATATTTTGTATCAGAATCATTAGAAAGTTGAACCAAATTTATTTATATATTAGATAAAGGTGTTTGTTCGGGATCGACTTGGTTTGATACTGTTTCCTTATTTTAATTACCATTGAGTTTAACTGTTCAAAAATGAAATGTTTTTTTTTAAAATTATGGTCCAATAAGAATGGAAATACAAAAATGTTTATATTTAAAAAATTAATTGCATTAAAATATCAAGTTTTGACGAAGAATTATAATTACTAGTAGTAGTAGTTCAAATTAAAATTGAAGTAAGAATGAATACTTTGAAAATAATAATCCTCTAAAATAAAATAAAAATGGTCTCAAATGGATTATGCCTATATGATAGCACTAATAAGAAATTTTTTATTTTACAAAGGAGTGGACTTTTTTCGAAAAGGACTTTTTTCGAAAAGGACTTTTATCGAAAAGGAGGTGTGACTTAGTTGTCGAACATTTTTTATTTTACAAAGAGAATGGAATTATCTTCGTAGAGGACTTTTTTCGAAAAGGAGTGGACTTTTTTCGAAATTTTTTATTTTAAAAAGGAGTGGACTCTTTTCGAAAAGGACTTTTTTCGAAAAGGAGTGGACTTTTTTCGAAATTTTTTATTTTAAAAAGGAGTGGACTCTTTTTGAAAAGGACTTTTTTCGAAAAGGAGTGGACTTTTTTCGAAATTTTTTATTTTACAAAGGAGTGGACTTTTTCGAAAACATGATAAATTTTGAATCTTAAACAGAAACTAAATTCTTGAAAATATTGCCAAAATATGAGTTATAAGGATAGAATGTTCTTTATCTATTATCTTAAAATGACATAATGGAGATATGGCTCAGTGGTAGAACATTTATTTGAAAGAAGAATAAAATTATCTATTCTACCGCGCTCTGCGAAACATTGTCACTAGATGGAAAACTCCCCCCCCCCCTCAAAAAAAGAGCCGAATTTTTGTTAATCAAAGGTTATGTACATGGGGAAATATTTCGATAATCGTGCTTCTTTTTGGCCATTTGTTTAACCATTTAGAGTTCGTGTCCTTTGTTATAGTGTTGTTGGTTTTGTTTCTTTTTACCTATATTAATATTATTTAATATTGTTATTACTATTTAATATTATTTTACCTATACTAATATTCGTGTCCTTTTTATTTTTACAGGGAAGGACGCAATACCTATGCAATTCGCCCCAGCAATGAACGAATAGGTGACGTTATACTCAAATGGACCGATAATTTAAAGGTGTAGTAGAGTTTCTGGGCTTCTGGGTAGAAACCCAGAAACTTGTTTCATTATCTAGCTATGTTTTTTTTCTATCTAGAGCTGATATCATTGAAAATAGCCTTCCCTATCCCTCCCTTTTATGTCCCTACCGAAAGAGGTTGTAAATCCTACTTAATTTTGATAGAGAACAAATTTATTAAAACAAAAATAGAATAACAACGAGAGAAAAAAATACATTACAAATAATGAAGTTTTCAATTAACAGCTCTGTCCCTAGAGGACTGAGATCTGTTTTAGGACCAATTCTCATTATAGTTTAATTTTAATTTTTAAATTTATATAACTTTATTAACTTCACAAAAGTTACTCAATGAAAATGTAGAGAGAAAAACGAGTATAATATTTAAACAAAGCAGTGGAACAAAAAAAAAAACTTCAAACCGAATATTTTGGCTTCACGTCCGGGAACCTTTATCAGCAAAATAAAGGCTCCCGGATGTGGAGTCGAAGTATTCAGATTTTTCTTATTTAAAGTCTTTTTTCACTGCTTTATTGGAATATTATACCTGTTTTTCTCTTCATATTTTCATTTATTATATTCTGTACTGGAAAGGCAGTGTGGTCTAAGAAATTGTTTAATAACCTTAATTAATCATATTTAACCATTTAAATACACATTCAAAAATACTCATTTACCTTTTGGCCATCTACATTGCATAACTGGATAGTCATTCCTTTATCCATACAGACTAAAACAAAGTCCTTTAACTCGAAAACAAACTTAGATAATATCTCAATATGTTTAATATCTTGCCTAAAAGAAAATAACATTCCTCACGCTCAAAATAACATTTCTGAAGAAGGGAATTAAAAAAATATCAAATTTATTTCTAAGATTAAATTTCTTCAGTTGTTTTACAAGTAAAGCGTAATAAAACTTACCTGGTGGACATTCGATTTGTTTACTCATCTCATAAGATTTAGTAGAGAATTCAAAATATGTAGTACAGCTAATGCATTTACAGATACTACAAATTTCCACCGTTGCAGCCTTAAATATTTGGCTCACTTGCTTATTATATAGTTTAGTAAAAACGGAGTAAAATTTGTGCATTATTTGATAGACTAATAACTTTGGCAAATCAAATTCTAGGTTTAATCCTTTTTCAATTGGATTGGAATCCCAGTGTAAGTATTATGGAGTGTTCTTCATTTCTTAGCAGCCTTTTTCTGAGTTTAAAAATAACTCATTTCAGTTTGATTCAGTCGAAGATGGTGTCATCTGTATTGAAGATGAAAACACACAGCCTACGACCTCTTTAAACTTTTCCGTCAAACAAAGAGCATACCGCTTTGTATCCATTTTTCTTATTTTTAAACCTGCGACAAGGCAAATAAAGGCTTCCTAAAATCTATGATATCAAGGTATTTGTGTCTGTCAACTTCATCGAGGCCGTTTTAAAATAATTTCTTGTGGTGAATAAGATATAGACCTGTATCACTAGTCTTTAGGACTATGACAGTCTTAAGGGACCAGTACAGGTCTTGTTGGAATATTCTAGTTGTCGGCTTTCCTGAAAATGTTTTTTTCTTGTTTAATTTAGTTTATCCCTGCTAGAGAGTAAAACTGTTGCTTCTCGTTTAACAAGTAAGCTTTGGTAAATATTGATATTTAAAATTACATTTCAAGTAACTTTTCATGATGTTAGTTCAATTACCTACTGTAATAGTGTCATTTTTATTAGCTAGAAATAGAATGTTGTTTGTTTTCTAGCGACAACTCTTCAAAGCCCCTCGCAAAATTTTTCATCAATGACGCCTTCGAACCAGTTTATAATCATGAAAAGCCATGTAACCGATGCTATGGCAAATAGAACCTCTCGGCCTAGCTCTGTCAGATACAAGCTTCGAAGCCCTGAGTAAAGATATCTACTTAATTTATTTAAAGAGGACAACTTGTAGAGTTAGATTTTATGAAGTGACTCTATGAAGTACCATTGGTCACTTTAGTTTCGCTATTTAAAGTCACATAAAAGTCTGTTGGCTAACCCAAAAGAACTACGAATCAGGCGAAAGCACCGAATCTAGTTATGTAGTTCTGATTGTGGTAACTCTTCTTACTTTGTAACTGTGGAAACTTAGCTTAGAGTTTTGGACTATTATAGTTTTACCATCGGCAAAGCCCTTTGCTAAGGTAATTTGTAAAGATATTTATTTAAAGTCACCTCTTTGGTAATGGATGAATCAACGGTTTTTTGGGGATAACCTAGGTCGGGAGATCGTCCCAAATTAAGGTACATTGCTTGCCAAAGCTCGTCTTATACCAAACGCTGCGGAATTTCTCCTCTTATAGGTAATCTGACCGTATAGTGTTTGTTCTGTGTACTGCATGACCGTATAGTGCTTGCTCTGTGTACTGCATCAGGTTGACAGGTGGCAGCACAAACCAAGATGGTTTGTTGGAGGGGCGGTGATATAGGTCTACTTGCACAAAATAGCCATTGAAACACATCAAATTTTTCACTTTTTAGGTCGTAATAGTACCCAATTGGGTGCTTTAAGTTCCCATTCAAACCGTATTTTTTTTAGGGTGCCATTTATTGAATTGTTTTTGTTGTTTTTTTTTTCAGTTGTATGAATCATACATATCTGAGCATGGCCTTCTTCTCGAGAAGGTGGAACAAGCGACGCGTAATAGTCGAAAGTTCGATAAAATTATTAAGGACTTTGAATCTCAGAAAGTTTGTTACTTGCCTTTGATGAATTTCTTTTTGAAGCCCTTGCAAAGGATTCTGCACATTCACTCCCTCCTGGAAAGTAAGCTCCAATCAATGTTTGTACTATTTATATTTTACATGTCTTTAGTGCTATGGTAAATGGGGACATATCCTCAGAACTTTGGCCTTAGAAAATTGAAAAAGAGGTGATTAGGAAGGATTGTCAAAACCATAAATATAGTAAATTGCTAGTGTGAAATCCATATAGTGTATGTGCAAATGTCCTGACCTTTTTTGCTGGACAAATTTGTGTAAAAATAAGCGCGAGAATTGAACGAAAACTACTTAACAATTTAGCCACTTTTAAATCAGTTTTAATACGAATCAGTTACTGATAATAATAGCTGAACTATTCGTTTTCACCTTTTCTTGTTTCAGTAATATTTCATAGATTTTATTGAAATTTGTTCGCTTTCGGGATCATATACGACAAGAAAGTCAAGAAAGGGAGGGGTAATGGAGAAGTAGTGGCATAGCCTGGGCTTTTCCTGCCTCGGGCAGACCAGAAATTTGTCGCCTCTATTTTCAATATTAGCCAAAAAATTTATAAAAGTAAAAGAAAACAGCTTCAAATTTTTTAATGACTGAAAATGCACTTTTAGCTCTTTTTTTTCATAGCAAAATCTTTTGTACAATTGGCAATATCAATATGTTTGTCATTGTCAATTGCCAGAACAGCTAAATTTGCTAGCCTTAACGTGGACATGGCGAGTCTGAGATAATTTTTTATCAATTAGAGAAGCTTCTGTCTCAACTGGGACTGCTGATTGCAGATGTTAAAAAATCCTCAGCTTTACGACAATCTTTGGTAATCCATGTTTACTTTTGGATGATTAAACCCAGAGAGTGTGACCTTGCAGTATTGTTCTGTTGCAGCTGTGGAAGCTTGTTGCCATGCGTGCTCAAATTAAAATTCTTCTTTATTAACGTCTTGGGGAGCTTGTTATGGGTTAATTTTGTCCTTGCTTCGTATCCCTTCAGGCCTTAAAAAAACAAATTTTTGGGCTAGATTGTGCCACTGTTGGTATTTTTCTCAAATTTCAGTAGTTGCTCAATGTGTTGAAGAAAACATTGTTCGCCTCAAGTCATCTTAGGACGATAACTTAACGTCTTAACTTCGGTAAAGAACGCCTTTACTTCGAAGTAACGCCGAAGGCGAACGGTGAAATAACGCCTTTACTTCGGTTGCCAAATATGTGCTTCCTCCTGATTCGTCTTGAGGGTTCAAAAGAAATTTCAAGCTCTTCACATAAATCTTTATTAATATGTTAAAGCGTCATTCGCGAATGCCTCTTCTAATGCGATTTGTAAAGCACGTATTTAAGGGGCACATTGATGAATATTTAGTCCCTCTCTTCGTAAATAATTTTCAGCATCATTGACTTCGCACAGTACAAGTTGCCAGAATAAAAACTAATGCGATAGCACAGCGACTAATAAAATTCCCGCATCTGGGAAATTTATTAAAACTTTCGCTTGTTTCCGTCAATTTTTCCAGTGCAGTTAAAGTTTCTTAGTAATTGGGGCTTAATATAAAATACAGCATCACCTCCAGGATTGCCGCTCCCAGTGTTTTATCACTATTTCTAGTGACTTTTTATATTGGATAAAAAATCACTAAATCAGTGCATAAATCATTAGATCACTGAAGAAAAACACCAAATCAACCAAAGAATCCCTTAAATCTAGCGATTTTTTCACCCGGTGACAACCCTGGTCACCTCTATCGCTCCAACGTTTGATCAGAACCCCTGTAAACTTTTCCCTCTGAATTCAAGAAGAACTTCCTATCGGGATGTCGACATAGAAAAAAAAGTAGCAGCGTACCAAAAAAAAGTCACTGAATTTACTGCTACTGAAGATGCATTTACGCAAATTAAATTCTGCAAATTGTATGAGCAAGGAACTAATTCGGCAGTGTTTGATTGGATTGATATTTTATCCATTATTGCAAACTTGTGTAAGTATAGTATAGTAAGTAATTATGACGACACTAGACCCTTAAGGTCCAAACCGGCGGTGCTAATCTCCATTTCGTGGCCCTTCAGCCAGGAAGTGCCATGAGTGGAAAGTGCAAACTTGTGTGGTATTCAGTCATTGTGGCAGCATCATCATAAGCTTGCCCTCTACAGTTTGTAATGTCGATCCCATCAGCCTAAAGTTTGCTTACTATCATGTCATCTATATCTTCCGCAGTTTTGTTTTTGGTTTCAATGAGGTCTGTAAAAGATTCTTCTTCTCCAACTTCCTGGTTTTCCATCATCGCATGTTACTTGGCTTGTTTGATCTTTGTGGGAAGTGAGATTCGTTATCTGCCTACTGATCTCGTCTGATTTTCATTACGCTATCGCCGGGAAGGCGGGAACCTGTCGACACCAACGCGCCTTACACTTGCCATCGCTAAATTCAGCCTTCACTTAAATAAATACCGCGGTGCTTGCAGCCGTCCCTTTTCGTATCCTGCCCAGGGCCATGGCTCATTTTGCCGCTTCTTCCATCCTACGCTACTGTTAAGAGGATTGAGCGTGCAATAATATTTTCAACTATATTTTTGAAGAAACAATTTTAAGACATTGTTTTCGTTAGTTTGCCGTCGGTGCATTTGGAAAACAATTTTTACCAGAAAAAAACTTTTATTTGGAATGAGTCAGAAAATTCACCCATTGAGATATAGAGTTAGGAACTTTATCACTACAGCCAGCATTATATTGATGAAAATTTGTAGATGCTCCAGATCCCCCCCCCCAAAAAAAAATTTTAGGGTCCAAGGGTGTCGGCAGAAAATTTTCCGGGGGGGGGGGGGCAGACGCTAAAATAGCAGCGGTGGTTGGGTGACAGTTTAGGTGGTTTACGGCCCTAAACTACGACTTTACCCCGAGGAGGACGACCTTACAGTCGATTCAAAACTCTGAGAAGCTAATTGATTTAAAAGTATGAAAAACTATATTTTAGACTTCCTAGTTGCAAAAGAAGTAATGCCACACGGTGGCAGTATTGGATTCAACCAAGTTGATTCGCTATATTTGTAATGAAACTATGCTACGTTTGATGATCTGTAATTTCGTATCAGCTATAATGAGGGGGTGTGAGTCATTGTTTAGGTGGGGATAGGGTAGATTCCTACGAAAATACACTTTAATGGACAAACTCCTTACTATTCCTGAGGCTTCAGGTAAATGTTGAAAAAGGTAGGGAGGGGGGAGTAGGAATTAATTAAAATGTTTCGCTATACAGCTAAAATGTTACATTCCCATATCTGAAAGCACATAGGTGGAAAAGGCAAGGCAGGTCATCATCAGCACCGCAGGGAAATTTCTTTGGCGTAGCAAATACTGCTAGGAGCTTAGTTTTCATCAATTTTAAATGGTGATATTTTTCTTTTTCTATTTATATGAAGTACTTCAATGTATTTAAACGAATGTATGTAATGTATTCATCGATTAGAAAAATCCTATTGTAGAAGTTGTTATGGCTTCAGTTATGTAGAAGATCCAAAGTCTCGCAGAATTTCCATCCATACAAACAATAAGACTCATTTTCATCCAACTGAAATTCTTAAGCAGTAATATTTAAAAGGACTTTTCACCAAAATTGAAATTGAAAATTTAAACGCAGGACGGTACTAATCAATGTACAATTATTGAATTATACATTTTAAAAGCAATTAACCCGGGATTTAAGGGACCAGTACCTCAAATTATATCTTGGTTAGGCGTGGGTGTGATTTGGAAAATAATCAGAAACTAAATGAAAAGGAAAGCTTTTCAACTGAAAGGAAGGAACAGATTTGGAACCTATTTGAACAGAATATTCTTTGTATGTAGGGGGCTGTCTGCTCCTTAGGTCCCTACTCTTTACTATGAAGATTGGCTTTTTCCCACATTTTTAAGAAAATATGCAATTGAAAAAAAAAAAATTTTCAAAGCACTAAAAAACTTTTGTTTGATGAGAAAAGTGTTGAGAAGCGGGCAGTCCCCCTTATATGCAGAGTAATTTATATTTATTTAAGTTCTCACTTGCTCCTTACTTTAGCTGAAAAACCTTTTCCATTTGTTTAATTACATTTCATAAAACTGTAAAGTTTTATGAGTACAATACTTTTGGTAACGCAGAAAAAACGATCAATATTCAGTGACCTCTGTTTGGATTGTGATGGGCAATCAAACAGTTCGTGGTAACGAACTGTAAGTAAGAAGGATCCCGGCTCAATAGTAACCGAAACTCTAAAAAACAGAATTTTGATACCAATAGATAAATCAAAAGAATTGGCTTATTATGCTGATTCTAAATATATAAGGGGGATTCTTGGAAAGAGGGATTCTTCTGTGGAGGTGGGGCCAGTTATTCTGGCGTTATTTAAAAAGTGATCAAAAATTAAACAAAAAAATGAGTTTTTCAACTGAAAGTAAGGAGCAAAATTAAAACTTAAAACGGACAGAAATTATTACGTATATGAGGGAAGTTGCCCCCTCTTCAACACCTCGCTCTTTACTCTAAAGTTTAAATTTTGTCCGAATTCTTTAAAAAATACTCCTGAAACAAAAGGGTCGTTTAATTAGAACAATAAGTAACTTTTTTTAACGTGCCAAAACACTGTAGCGTGAACAGTGAAGTGTTGGAGGGGGCAACCCGCCTAATATACGTAATAATTTCTGTTTGTTTTAAGTTTTAATGTTGCTCCTTATTTTCAGTTGAAAGAGCCTTTTTTTCTTTTTTTCATGAAGCTTAGAAACTAACATTTTTCTAAAAACAATGGAAAAAGTATGTCAGTTAAAGTAAAAGTATATAAAAATGAAAAAATTAAGTAATGACAAAAAATACTCAAAACAATAGCCTACTTACAAAAACTAAGATATAAACTCCCAGCACTCAGATCTCTTGAGCAATGCTGAAGTTTTGGACGGATATTTTTTAATAAAATCGCCAGTTTTGAATTTGGTTATCAAACACCAAAATATTTAATGCCAAAAAAGTAACGCATTATCAAAGTAGTTTGCTCAAAGTAAAAAAAATAAAGCTAAGATTAAGAATATCAGATAAAAATTTCTGAGCCAGTATTCTTAATTTAATTTTGAATGCCAAAAACCAGTATATTTGACACCTTTATACTACATAACTGTAAAAAATTAAATCTTTTTCAAAGTTACAACTAGATAAATAAAATCACTCGTGGAAAAAAATGATAATAAACACAAAAAACATATCCGTTCAAGGGGAAAATACAGAAATTCCCATCATTCCGTTCAGGGAAAAAATTTCTGATTATAGTGGCTTCATAATTCAGCTCATGGGTACTCTTGCAATGCAAGCAAAAGTTGACGGCATATTTTTACCAAAATTGGCCCTTATTAAGTTGTTTTCCTTGTGTTTTCTATAATTATACGAACTTTCTTGTGTTCTAATAATTGCACTAATTACTAATAAACAAATACATATTTAGGATCACCATAAAAAGCTAATTTTTTATTGAATGTTACCAATAGTTAGGCTCTTATACTTTCGTTATTGACAAGGATCGTTATTTACTTACCATTCATTACTATGAAGAATTTTATTTTTTTTTTTTTTTTTGCTTAAACCAAATCATATAGACAAAATGGTTCCGTGAAAATCGAAAGGGGTTACTTAATCACAAAGTAGAACTTTAATTTTCTTTATTAATGGTCAAAATCCATTGGCAGACTGCCAACAATGATGCAACACATTTTTTCCATGATTTTTCCCTATTCTGCTCTCTTTCCTTTGGTTTTCTTTTAATTACTTTGTAGTCCTAAATTTCCAGGGAGGCATGGCCCTCCTGCCTCCCCCTGCCTGCGCCTATGAAAGGGTTTGTGTTTTTACTAAAATTTATCTATAAAGGTTTGACTGAAAAAAGACAAGTTTATCCATGAAGGTTATTACTTTAAAGACTAAAAAAAATTAGAGGGATTCGATCCCTGTTTCTTTTGCGAGTTTTTTTGCTTTTTTTACTTTTTGAACTTGCAGGACTTCTGGATCATTATTCGACAGATCATATGGATCATGGTGCGTGCACCGAAAGTCTTCAAATTATTCGACCAACAGTTAATTTGGTAGCACAATATATCCGCAACACTGTAAGTTTTATTGTTTTCTTATTATCATCTATTTTCCTATTATTACTCGGAGCTGCAATAATTATATAGGTTTTCCCTTATATCTAGGACAACCTTGGATATGATATTTAAAAAGCGTAAACACGAAAATTTTAATCGAAAGTTAGGAGCAACCTTAGAACTTAAAAAATGAAGAGATAATTCCTCCTATAAAGAAAGGAAACTTTGATTGTATGTCTTTATCATTCAAGCAATAAATAATATGATGGATTTTTTTTAATACAATGAATCTCAGACCAAAACAAATTAAATATCTCAATTTTCAGGGAAATAGAAAGGTGGAATCAACATAACATTCTACTTAGGATACAAAGAAAAGAAAAACAAGATAAAAAGGAAAGATAAATAGAAAAAGGAAGACACTAAAAACGAAACAACAATAAAAGAATCCTAGCTTCATTACTGTAAACGAGTTCAACCAAGACTAAAAGACACAATAATATATCCAAGTTAACTACATCAGCAACAAGTTTTCAATGCAATTCTTCTTTTTATGGCCAGACCCTGTATTTCTCTTAGATACAAGCACTGGCGGAACTAGAGAAAAATCTGGGGGAGGGGGGGGATGTGACAAGGGCGCCAATAATTGAACAAAATGATAAGTTCCTTGAAAAAAGAGTAAAAAAGAACGGAAAGAGGGCTTCAGATAAAATTCCTGTGGGAAGGACCAGGGTTACCACCCCCCTTCCCCCTCTGGATCCGCCCCTGGATACAATTTCAAAGTCAGATATCGGTCTTTAGTTTTACCTTATGATGTAATTTAAAAGCTTTTTCCACTAAACAAGTTTTTCGAAGAAAATTAAAGAGCTACATGAAACCACAGACGAGCAGAAGAAAAGTCAAATTATAGTTCAAGCATAAAACGAACATGAATCACCATCAATCAATAATGGAAACTCACAGTGACAGAGCTAGTTCTAACATAATCAAGTAAAAGTTAAAAGGAACAAAAATTATCACAAAGAGGAGCCGGGCTAAAAAGTAAAAGTTAAAAGGAGCAAAAATTATCACAAAGAGGAGCCGGGCTAAAAAGTAAAAGTTAAAAGGAGCAAAAATTATCACAAAGAGGAGCCGGGCTAGTGCCCCCATGCCATCTATACATCAGAACGTAACTTGCGCTGTACTGAAAATATCTTTTATTTCGAGCTGCGTGTTTTTAATTGTCATAACATCAGTTTTGAATTTTTAACCTATTAAAAGAGAAATAGTTTAAAATGTTTTTTGTTATCAGTTGAGTGCAAACTACATTCAGGTTTAAATCAGGCTTAGGGGAGGGGTAGGTCTCCTCTTTTTGTTGTAGTTTCTGTTAGTTTTAGTTTCGACTTGCTTATTTTATTATAATTTCCGTTCGTTTGGGGTTTTATTTATTGATTGATTATGATTTATGTTTGTTCATAGCTTGATATTGTATTTGAATTTATTTCCGATGCTCTTTGGTTCAACGTACGTCTTTACTTTTCTTTGAAAAACTTCTTTTGTGGAAATGATTTTTTAGATTAATTTCTGTTCGTTCTAATTAACATTGTTGTTCTTATTAGTTAGTCTTAAGGAATATTTGTGTAGCTTCTTTTAGTTTTTCTCCTTGAGACTCAAGATTTTGTTTTAGTATTTATATTTTAAACAACATTTTGCTTAAAATTTTAATTACAGTTGTAACATAGAACTTTGGGTACATGGGCAGGTTCAAATAAACGGATTGGAAATTTGTATAATTCTTTGGCATCTACAGGGTTGAAGCCACTTTGATCCTTAACTTGTTATAATATTGGGTTTTAAATACATTCTAATACCACACTGGCTATACATGACGTATGACAAATAAGAACAAAGTATATAGGTATTACAATTAAATAGTTGAGAAAAGGAGGGTCAGTTGGTTCAGTGTTTCTTCTGCTCTGTTTTGGGGTTTCAAACAGTTCCTGGTAACAAACTGCAAGTAGAGAGCGACTTGGCTCAATAGTTACAACTCTAAAAACTGAATTTTGATATCAATAAATACATCAAAAGAATCAGCTTATTATGCTGATTCCAAATATATAAGATTTAAGTTTAGTGTTACCCATCAAAAATTCTGAGCCTGAGGAAATTTGCCTGATTTTTGAAATAGGGGTGGGGACCCCCTGAAAGTCAAGTAATCTTAATGAAAATAAAACCATCAGATTCAGCGTATCAGAGAACCCTACTATAGAAATTTCAAGCTCCTATATACAAAAATGTAGCATTTTGCATTTTTGCCAGAAGAAGGACCATGGATGCGTCTTTGTTTGTATTAATGTTTTTTTTTTTGGTTGCTTATTTTTTTGGTGATCATATCGAGATAAAAGCCCTAGAAGATCAGGAGAGGTTGCGTTCGAACAGAAATTGAAAGTTCTATTGCCCTTTCTAAGTGACAAAAAAGATCGGAGGGCAATTAACCCCCTCCCAGGCTCTCCCCCCCCCCTAAAGTTATCCGATCAGAACTTTGAGATAGCCAATTTGTTCAGTATAGATGAAAGATCAAATAACTATGTCTTTAGGTGTAAGATGGCCCCCCACAGTCCGTGGGGAGAGGCCTGTAAGTTATTTTAGTGTTTGTTATTGAGAAGTATACATACACTTTCCAGAGGGGGGATTTTTTTTCTTGGGTTGGGTTCCCGTAGGGAGAATTTTTCTTGGGGAGGGAAATTTCCGGGGGTGAATTTTCCAGGGGAAGTTTTGCACTGGGAGGATTTTACAGAAATCCTATGCGAACTTCTTTTTAATTGTCTTACTTTCTCTTTGCCACCTCATTTTGCATGTGTAGACGTTCCGGGGGAATTATCCGGAGGCTATTTTCAGCGTGTTTCAATTTCCGTGAACAAATTCTCACGGAAGGGGGAATTTTCGGAATGATCGAGAAAACTATTAGAAATTAAAGTCTTTTCAAATGAAAGTACGCTAAGGAGATTTTTTCAGGCTGAATCATCCGCAAAGAATTCTACATGTTCGAGAGCGGGGGGGGGGGCTTTCAGCAAGGATGGAACTTCCTTAGGGGAAATTTTACGTAAGGGTGTATTTTACGTGGAAGGAAACACCCACAATTATTTGAAAAACGATCAGAAATTAATTTTTAAGAAAGTTTTTTTTTAACCGAAAATAAGGAGCAACATTAAAACCCAAAACGAGCAGAAATTATTCCGTTTATGAAGGGGTTGCTCCCCTCCTCAACACCTTGCTCTTTGCGCTAAAGTTTGACTGTTTGTCCCAATTTTTTAAGAAATACGCCTGAAACATAAGGGCCATTCAATTAGAATAGGAAGCTTTTTTAAAAGTACTAAAAGCTTTAGCGTAAAGAGCAAGGTATTGATTAGGGGGGGAGAACTCCTTCATATACGCAATAATTTATGTTCCTTTTGAGCTTTAATGTTGTTCCTTACTTTCAGTTAAAAAAACTTTATTTTAATATTTTAAAAAGTTACTTTTTCTTCTTCTTTTTTTAGCACTGAAGACGGCCTAGTAGAGGTCCTCGCCAAAATATTTGCTTTCTGTCCACTGGCTGATATTATATATAATATACCTAGGCATATATATATATATATATATATATATATATATATATATATATATATATATATATATATATATATATATCCGTGACTTTCAATCACAGTTTTTATGAGAACAACAAATAAGTCGACGAAGAAAAAAATTTCCATTGCGTAAGTTTTGTTGTGAGCATTATTTTCAAAGCGATTGTTCTTTCGGTACTTGTGTCTTATAGCCGTCACACTCAGGAAGCGAAGTTTGGTATTTTGGTTTGGTTAGTTTAGGTTACGTATTTAATATAATGCGGTCTGCCCCCCCCCCCCTTTCATAATTCTTTGTTGTAGTTTCCATAATTTTGTTACTAAACTATTATATTTTTGTCCTACTTTAGTGTATTTCATTATGATTAACCTAACTTAAATTCTTGAGTGTGTACTATATAACAAGGGAGTTCCTACTTTTGTAACAAGATTATGAAAACTACAATTGAGAGTTCTGCAAATAAGGTCCCCCAGAACGCATTATATTAAATTATGTCTAACCTAACCAAAATACCAACTAAAATATTTAATTAAAATATACCTACAATCTAGTGTACATACACTCTCTCATGCTAAGCGGATTATCGCCGAGTACATACTGAAATACAGAAAGAAACCGGTTCTGTCAGACCAAGAACTCGAGTGTGGTGATACCGTTCTTTCTTAACAGAAATAAGGACGTTCTGTCTAGGTTTTGTGAAAATTGTAACTTTTTGACGTATGAAATTTCAGGCCTGTTTTATCCCTCCTCCACATTTCCAGTTGCAACGCAATTTATCCCTCCTCCACATTTCCAGTTGCAACGCAATTATTAATGTACTCTCTGTAACAGATAAATGAATTTGCCCACAGCAAAGGAAGAAAAGCGAATGAATTTTCTTCTGTAGAGGAATCAAGTCAAGTAGATTGGAAAGAGTTCTACTTTTTTTTATAACAAGCGAATTTTTTTTGTTTGTTTTGTAACACTATACTTCCTCCCCATGTGTGTGTCGCAGTGAACCGTAATTGATGTTCCATGACATATAATACAGTCCATAAATGAGTTGAACAAGCTTAAATTCGAATGACGCTGTACGTACGCAATACAAGGCCTGCATGTTTAAATTCGTCGAAGCGCCAATGAATGAGCATTGATAACGAAGCGGACTTATCTTAGAAAGTACAAAGTTTGCTGTGCAGTTTATTTCCTGCTATAAAAAAAATATATATAATATTACGCGCGTAACAACGATTTCAAGCTAGAGTTTCACGTCGTAAATTAGCATAATAGGACGTTTCTGCACTTGCCTTCTTAATGCTGAATTAAGCTAACTGAGTTTACTTTATATTTTAATAAATGCAGCTGTGGAAGCGTTTTTAAACGCGTAATACAATAATTTATTATAACACAAGATGCCGCGGCACAAACTCTACTGTCAGCGTCAAGAATGGTTTATAATTGATAGAGCGCATGCAGTGCCCTTCGTCGTTGAGCGTTTATTATCTGCCGTCTTTCCGAAACCACAACGTTCTCGCTGAGCCCTAGGAATCACAATGTTGCCTCTCCGACTGGAGGCTACATTATTATTGCTCCAACTACATTATTACCACGAGGTCAGGCCCCATGCAGTGGTGGCTACACAAGGTCCGGGCAGGTTTCCCAGTGAATCTACTATATACGTCCCTTGCTAGAATACCGGGGCTCCTACGTGGTCACTATTTCAACTAAAAGTTACTACTTTTAAAGCTGGTCACTATTTTCGATAAATGGTCACTAAAGTCACTTGTTTATTAAAATGGCTAATTTTTACCCCTAAGAGTTTGCTTCCAGGCCAATACTAACCCTGTTTAGAGTGGAATGGTTTTAGAAAAAAGGCTTCTTTTTTTGTGCTGTCCGGCTATCACTTTTAGAGGCTGTCCCCAAGTATATAGCCTGTCTCAAATCAGGTGTTTTTTTGTCAGCAGAGATAACATCGGTAGCTAACAAGATAAGTTCCAATATTTGATTTTCAACCAAAATGGTAAGGCTACAGTGCTGCTCATTGTCTCTACTTGGTATAAATTCTACAACAGAAGACCACCACAGCATAAACGGCTGAGGGGTGTCTTCCTGGATCCCTTAGAAGTGCTATTCTGGTTTTAATTTTATATAAAGCTGTTGCATGTAAGTGAGAGCAGCGAAAGGGATTGACGATCCTTGCTGCTGGAGTTCGAGATTAGGCTATTAGGTGATGTCCTTTCAGATGGAGGCAGATAGAGATCAGTTTGCGTAGTATATTTGAAGTAATTCTAAGGTTGACCCCATTTGCCTTCCCCTTAGTGGTTTTTGAAGCATTACCTGTCCTGTTCCTTATTCACAAGTTTCAATGTGGTGGCACATCTGATTCCTCATCAAGTGTAAAACTTTCGAAAGGATCTTTACATCTGCAACCTTGATGCATATAAAGATTGCAATTTTTTTAAAGATTGCGATTTGCAATTGCTGCTGCATTTTCCTGCAGCTTGTGTTTCTGTACATTGAGCTGCTCAAAAGGTATATAAGCTCTGGAGCAGGACGCTAGAACAGAAGGTCACAAGCACAATATGCTCAATAAGTTACGGATTAACTACGGATGGCAGTAGCTTCTCACGCTAACGCTAGCAGAGACTCTTTGCCTTGTCTCACTTGCCCTTCATTTGTTTGAAGGACAACACTTTGAATGCTGAACTTGTCCAGGTGCTGAAAATAGTCTCGTCGAATCCTCCTGCTGTATCTTGTGACAGAATCGCAACTATCTTATAAGCTATGTTTGGGGATGGGGTGCTCAAGGACTTTGCTCTTGGAGCTGATAAGCTTGCATACATCATAAACGCCGTTGTCGCCTGACTTTAGGAGGATGATATTGGATAATCTAAATGGTGCCTACTACTTTATTGATTTTTATGAAGAGTTTTGGGTTCGAGTCGGATTCTGGTCTGAGAAAGTGGACAGGGTTGTAAATCGTCACTTAGCTACCTGTTTTATTGGTCACGCAACAGCAGAAGATTTAAAACGTGAGCTTGTGTAGGCAATTGATGAAACCAATTTATGTCTCAACAAACTTCTGATGATAGGGAGTGACGGACCTTTTGTAAATAAAAAAGTTTGGCGCTTGATTTTAAAAAGTTCAAATAACTGGAGATCAAAGCAAAGTATCGTTAGATATCGGGACATGCAGGATCAGTGTTGTGCATAATACTTTCCGAAAAGGACAAGAAGCTATTGCAGGCGATATTTCATAGGTGATGATAGCAGTTTACTATTTCGGAAAATACAGTTAGAAATCAATTAACAACTGTATGGTTTATAATGCACATTTCCACCAGATGGCTTACATTTGGCCAAGCTTCGCGAAGGATTCTCTTGGAATGGGAACCATTGATTGAGTACTTTCTAAAGTTTATCTCTAAGAAAAACAAAATACTTATGTATTCGAACTCGTATCTGTTGATTGCAAAGCTTCTGAATTGTCCAACCATGAAGGCAGAGTTGCAGTTTGTTGCAGACAGTGCTAACTAGTTTGCCAAGTTCACTGAAAAATTTCATCGTGATGAACCACTGATCCATCTCTTGTTTGCAGAGCTAAGGGAGCTCATACTAGTGCTGTCTGGACGTATCTTCAACTAATAGAGTGCTGAAGCAATGGCTAAGAGGCTAGATGCTAAACTTTTTGACGATTTGTCAAATATGAAGAGCCTAGCGGACATCGTGTTGTATTATGAGTACCTGAAAGATGATGAAGAACGTCATAAGAAATCTTTCTTGATGAGGGTACGTGAACATTTCAGAGCTTCGGCTTCCTACTTCTAAAAGACATCTCCTTGAACAGCGACTCTGCCAGACTCCTGAAGAGTTTCATATGCTTTTATCCCAAAGAGAGAAGAACAGCAAGAAGTTCAAAAGATATTGATTTCATAGCTACGAAACTGCAAGTTGGTGCCTCAAGATTAGATGTTTTGGATGACGAGTGGAAACTCAAGCAGTTTGATAAGGATCCAAACTTAGCGGCTATGACGAGAGTTGACGAATATTAAGCGAATTTCCTGTATCGTAAAGGTTTGTTTGGGAAACGTAAGTACCCAAACCTTGCAGGTGTTGTCAAAACAGCACTCTTGTTTCCTGATAGCACTCTATCAGGAAAGATTATGTCCGAACAGAGAACAGCAATGGGAGAAAGAATGTTGATTGAGAAGCTGACAGTTCCTGACGGGTTGAAAATGTTTGGAGCCGAGCCCGAGAACGTTCCTATGACACGTGACCTGATGAAGCTTACACGGGGAGCTCGAGCCAGTTACTTGAACTATCTTGAATCTCAGCGTGAATGCAAGAAAGAAGCTAATCAAGAAGAAGCTAAACTACCAGAAGAGGAAGAAAAAAGAAAAGAAAAAATGTGGTATTTGTAGGTACAAACACCTACAAATTTTGTAGTTTGCAGCTGCAATGTTTGCAGTACCTATAAACGCAACGAGAAAAATGTTCGTAAAAAAACAAAATGTTACCGACAGTTTGTAAAAAGAGGGGTTGATGGACTGAAAAAGGGATTGACTGCAAAATCTGGAAGAACTTTGTGTCGCTCTGCCTATCCTGGAAAGCTCTTGGGCAGAACTGAACTGTCCTATCAAAGACGTTGCAGCTGCAGAAAAAAAGATTGATAACATTCACAAACGAAAGCAAACTCTCATCGCATTGCTGCTGAAAAAGAAGTCTAAGGAGAACTGATCTCATTCTCGGTGACGCTATTTAGTTTGATACATATATCTCAATGTTTGTTTTTTGTATATCGTGCCTATCAAAGGTTCCTTTTTTGCTTTGATTCATTGTACCTTTATGTGTGAAGCTAGTAGAAATAAACGATAAAGAGAAGCATGATGAAAAATAAATAATTGAGAATGATGCATAAAGTCTTTGAGAATTCGAAAATATATACTTCTGACCTTGTAAACTGATATTGTTTTGGTCACTTTTTTCGTGCCATAAGTCACTTTTTCAACTATTTTAGAGGGGTAAAGTGCGTAGAAACCGTGGAATACGCTTGCCGTGTTTAGGAACCACAGTTGCACAACAATGAATACTTAACTGATGATCTTAAGGCTGTTCAAAAACGGGCGACAAAAATCATACTGGACCCCAAATATGACATGCAACTGCAATGTTAGAAATACCAACGCTGAGAGAACGGAGATTCCATCTCGTGTACAAATTTGGACAGTTTTTCCTTGCTAGTGAAAAATACAGTACATTGATGCCTCCTCTTGTTACCCCTAAAGCCAATACTCGACACAAGTTCGAGCCAATAAGATGTAGAATGAATCGCTTCAGCAATTCTTTTATTCCGTTTTATACAAGTGTCATTATTCAGGTTTTTTTGTGTGCTGTAAGAGACAGCGTAATTTAGTTTATGCGTTTGCCGGTACTATGAAGGCTGTTTTAAATAAATGAATCCTGAATCATGTGGCTCTTCACTTTTCTTTGCATAACTTCGTTTTGTAAAGGCTTTATTTAATCAATTTCTTTTCGTTTTGGGTTTGCTATTTATGTTTTGGGACTACTGTAGAACATATTGGAAGGGGAGGGGTTTAGGAGATTACCATCAGCACATTTATCAGATAGACTTATTGGATCTAACTCAAGTGTGACTGGAAATAGGGCTAGTGGAGGTTGTATCCTCTCGTTGTTCAGGTACATCTGACCTCTAAAGAGGTCTGGTTCCTGTCGTCAGAAAATTCATCAGAAAAATTGTTTTGGAACTTGACCAAATTGATGTACAGTACAATTGAGCGACTTGTTGTGGATTTTGGGGATCAGGACCAGTGCCAACCTCAAAGTTGGGAAGAAACGGGAGTGGTTATATTGTCTCCCCCATGACATTTAACTGAATGTTTGACTCTGTGCAAGTGCAAACAAGTTTCCTACTTTTGCCTTGGGGTAAATTTGTCAATTATTCAAATTTATTCCATTCCCATGCGGGGGTCCCTGAATTTCTGTCCTGGAAGAAACTAGGGTGGTTAAATTCTTCTCCCCCGTGACATTTATCACAATGTTTAATTGTATGCAAGCGCAAATAAGTTTCCTACTTTTACCTTGGGGAGGGATTAAATTTATCAATTATCCAAATTTATTCCATTCCTGTGTGGGGGTCCCTGAATCTTTGTCCTGGAAGAAACTAGGGTGGTTAAATTCTTCTCCCCCATGACATTTGTCAGACTGTTTAATTGTATGCAAGCGCATAGTTTCTAATTTTGCCTTGGGGAGGTAGGACGGGTCCAAATGTGTTGCATTCCCGTTTGGGGGGGGGGGGTCCTGAATCTTTGTCATCACAAAATCTAGGAGGAAAGGACGCTAAATACCTGGCAAGGTTGTTTTAAGGTGAACGTTAAGTTGATAGCAGTGTTTTTCTAGTCCCTGCATCTACTTTGAGATAGATTTCAACCAAGAATGTACAATAGTCAGGCTCACAAGTGTGCCTATGCTTTGTCTACCCCTGATCTAAGTTATTTGGTTAGGATATATTTTTATTTTTCTTATCAGCCTAATTATTGTCTCTCTTTTGCTCTCTTTCTCTCTTTATCTCCTCATTCTGTTGTGAGGATAATTTAGTGATAGAAACAAGTTTTTTTCTCTATTTCTCTTTTTTGATTTTAAAAATTTACTTATTCAGGCTAATTTCATCAAACTCTCCGAACTTCAAAGGGATCTAATTGGCCTGGAGGGACTGGCTCACAGTGACAGGATTTTCATCAGGGAAGGATGTCTCAACAAACTCTCCAGACGAGGTTTCCAGCCTAGAATTTTCTTCCTGGTAATCAAGTCTTATTTTCTTTTTCTTTTTTTAAAGCTATTTTGGTCATTTCGTGTTTTTTATTTCACTATAAAATTGTTTGGCTATTCCAAGCTTAAGAGAATCTTGACTGCTTTAACGTTTGTGTTCCCCGTACATGTTTTTGACATGATATTGTTCTGTAGTTCTACTGTCTAATATCTCACCATGAGACAACTTTTCTATTATTTGACCGCTAAAAGTCAGCTTAATCCCTTTACCGAATTATATTTTTGAATGTTGTGTTTCTTCTTTTTTATATTGAAAAAGACGTGAAAAACTGTTGAAAAAAGAACCTTTTTATTCTTCCAGTAATTTTAAATCATTCGTTTGGAAAAGTTCAAGTATTGTCATAACTCGATCTCGGTGTATAAATAGATCTGAAAGTAATAAATTCATGTGTATAAATATATTGTCCTAGCTGTGCAAGTTACAGGTGTAGGGTTGCCGCAAACATGCATATTGTGGAGGTAACAAACTTTGGTAAGGGGAAAGAACTCTTGCGTTACGGGTAGCGTAGGTACACTTCAGTATTTGTAGTACAAGCTAATTCTGTTTATTATAAAATTCGAGCTGTGCTGCAGACAAATAGATCTGTTGATTGTTCTTGTCTAAGAAAGTGGTTGCGGTCTCTAGCGTTAATTTCTTTTATAAACATAGATCTATTCTCTTCTAAAAAAAAAAAAAATATTAAATTGAAAGTGCTTTAATTTCAACTCCTTTGTTTATTTGTTTATTAGTTTTGTTAGTTGCTCTAATAGTTTTCTACAAAAGTAACTATTTGAAATAAATTCGATATGTGTACTTCCGTAATAAACGATATCAGGTCGGCGGAGTGCTGCAATGTTAGCTGACTACTCCTGGCTGCTTTAGCGCAATATGCTGAATGCTCAGCACAAACAAAAGTCTACAGCTTGGAGATTAAAACCAAACTAACTTTATATTACGGAACTTTATATTAGAACTTAATATATGAAGCTTAACTGTATATTACAGAACTCATCTAGATGATGCCATGTAGTTTATGCTAATTAGTACTGTGTTTAAGCTTGTCTACGAGTTGTTTGCCTTGATACAATGTTAAAAATATATGATCGTGATGGATTCCTTTATTGATCAATTCACAAAACAACAAATCAAGTTAAACAAACATAGCCATTACTAGAAGGTCAAATAAACTTTGTGTGGTGATTGAATTGATTAATTAGTTCGCGTAATAAATAACATATAAATAAATACACTTAAAAAAATAATAAGAAGAAGAAGAATAAGATAGAAAAAAGAAAAGAAGAAAGAGAAGGAAAAAACCCTGACAAGTGACCTGCTCTCACCCTGCATCTCGACCAGGTAGAAACTTTTGACCTGTGATTTAAATGAAGAAACTGATTCAAAGCCCGTAATTCTGTCCGGGAGATTATTCCAGAGGGTTACACTTACGTGACGAAGCACATGAGCTGATCCCACTGTATTTCTCTTCTCGTACTAGCTTATCCTACATGAATAGCTATTGTCAGATACCTCAAAAACGTTAAACAATAGAGACAAGTGATTTGCATATTTTTTAATCAGCAGGCCTCAATTGCCTTAAAACAATTGTTGAACACCAAGATATCTGCCGAATCTTTTTTTAAATTAAAAGAAAAAACAGTGGATTCATGAATGTGAGGATAAGTATCTTAAATGTCGCTCCTGCAATGAGGGAGAGAGGATAAATTTTGAGAGAGAAATAATCTATTAACCGAAATAATGCTTAAAAAATCTTTTAAAAATAATCGGGGAAACCCATTGGGTTGTATATGATGGTTGTTACCATCCTTATAATCTTCTAACGTATATTCACGCTATAAATCAAAATCACGAAAAAAAGCAAACAAGTAGTGAAAATATAACAACTTTTAACTATTAGCACACACTATTAAGCAATACCTTAGATATGCCATAAACGATAGGCCATAAACGACGTCGACACGAATTACTAGCGAGACATACTTAAATCATTAACAGCTTCCCAGAAGGTAACGTTTCAAACCACTCTTGAACTGGCTTAACATTATCTGTCACCTTTATACCCTCAGGGAGTAAATTCCACGGCTGCGGTCCTGCCAAACGCGGAAATAGAAGATCCGCGTTGAGTACTCAAGCCTCAGACACTATCCCTGAAGAATGCCTAGTTTCATAATAATGATAAAACGAGTTAGACTTAAAAAAATTTTCAAAACCACTCCGGTGAATAACGATTCAAACATTGATAAATAAAAATAGCTAGTTGATAATCTATTCAACACACATCCATAACATTTAAAGGCTGGTATTGTATGGATTAGATTAGAATTATTTATTGTATCTATCAAATTGCTTTATAAACACAAAAAATTGCTATAAGTGAAGTATTAAATGATTGTAGTAAGTAATGTAATCTAACTTCAGGAAGTGTAGTATGTCAGTAGCAATTGTAGTGTCCTTTCTTTACTTCCAACCGATTGATAAATTTAAGATAAAATATAAGAACTTAATAAAATAATAAATATAAGATATAAAAACTTCAAACAAAACAAGAAGTATATATAAAAAAAGACATTACTAGGAAAGCTAAAAATCGTAGACGTGGGGGAACTGAAATAAGTCCTTTTCCCAAATCACCTTGTGCTTGCTGTTGTTATGGGTTATGATTCCTTTTTTGATTGAAATTATTAGTTTTTATAACATGCCCCCACCCCCCTCGAAAAAAAATATATACTTGTAATATTTCTGGTACATAGAAAAACCTTCTATTTCTGCTATATAGATAACGAATTGTTGGGAAAACCTTAAAGCTTTTTTTTTTAATACCGAGATTTAGCTAATGGTAATTGAAGCCTATCAGATTTTCCATAAAATTTCCTGATTGGATGAAAACTTGTTTGAGAAATTAGGATTGGCTCAAATTAGTACAAGTTAAAACTCGGCATTAGTAAACTCGTAATGGTTAGAAGTATTTTATTTACTCGTTCTTATACACGCAAATGAATTAATCAGAGGCAAATTGTTACATGTAGTAAAAAGTCATAAGTCTCCAATTTACTATCTTTTTCCCTATCCACTTGGTATGGAGAGGGTAGTCGTAGAAGCTTCAGAAGGGCTCATTCGACTGGGAATTGATAGTGTTAATGCCTTCTTGCTACCCAGCCTCCTTAACCCCCAAGCCATTCGATTAAAATTTTAAGATAGTCATTTGGTTAAAAATAATTGAGAGGCTAAATGAGGATGACGTAACCCCACAGCCTGGGCAGGGTCCATAAATAAACCAAATTGTCAAATTTTTACACAATAGTTTTTACAATAGAAACAGGGGAGTTTTTCTGGGTGTTGTTACGTAGTTCGTTCAAAGCTTTCGATGTCTATTTAAACATGATCCACTATTTTGATGTATGAGAAGAGATGGGGTAGTAGCCCAGGAATAAGCCAAAAGTTTTTGTCTCTGATCCGTTTCAAACTTACAACCATAAGTCCTTGGGCCAAGAGTAACTTAATGTGCAGACAAATCTTCCGTGGCACGATCCTGTCCAATCCCCCCTACCCAACCCAAAAAGGGTCCATAAGACTTTTATTGGTTGGGTGATAGCTAATATATTTAATCCATTAGGCTATGAGGGGAAAATAATGGTTCCACCCAAAGCAGGACTCATCAAATGGCCAGAATAGAGGGTAAAAATCAAATAGTAGAAATTTGGGATGGGGTTTATCAAATCTGGAATTATAAGCTTTTGTGCATTTCTTAAGTAATTTGAGGACAACCAGTCTCCTTCCTGTGTTTCTTCCTGCTGTATCCAGTCAAAATTTGATATAGTGTATTTGTCCGAAATTGTCGAAAAATCGAATAAATTGGCCACCGAAATGACATAACATCAAAGCCCCTTAGCAATGACCCCAAATAATACAATTTGCTAACCGTTTGAAGGTAGGTTTTATATGGGAAAAGGTGAGGAGCTGTTTGATTTTGGGTGCAATATTGGCTTTAAAGTTTGTGGGATATTGCTCTGGGTCAAAAGAATCAAACATTGTTGCGATAGGGAGACTGAAGTGGGCCAAAAAAGGTCATCTCTGTTCAGTTTGAAATTTATATTAAAAGCTCCTGGAGCCAAGAGGAGCCGAATATATATATATAAAAAACTCCTGGACACGCCCCCCCCCCAAAAAAAAAATTGAGATTTTGTTTCGTGATACGACCAGATACAACCGGGATACGGTGGGTTTGATGACTACCGCCGAATGACACCTTGTAACAGTTTCGTTGCCAGGGACCATGCGTTCGTAATATTTTCGTTAAATTTATCTGTAACGTTAAAAATTTTACAGTCCTAAAAAATGGCAGCCCATAATCTACTAGATATGCTGAAATCGTCGATATCAAGCAAGATGAATCTTGCAGGGTAGATAATTGGCACGCTCTCTGTGCAACTCTGATTTTTTTTTGTTATAAAATATTACTGAGGAGTTTCTTTCCTTGCTAATTTGACGAAACATTAAAAGGTATAAATATCAAGTAGGATAAAATCAAGTTCGTGGTAAAATTTCAGTCTTTTCGTCTTTCAATGTATGAAGGTGTATGTGCTAGTTTAACCTTTTTTTAAGTTTTCGGATGCTATTGTGTATGCTTCAAGATCATCTGGTTCAGGGCAAGTTTTTAGAGTTCATGGATATTTGCCCTTACGAGGAATAAGTATCGAAGAGACGGAGCCAAAGCTTGGGCAGCAGCACATATTCACTATTTTTGCGCCTAATAAGTAAGTGCTTAATTTTTAAGCCAGTTTGTATAGATGTCACTCGTTCCATGTTTAAAAAATTGGAATGTCGCTCATCCATTGAGAACCTAAAAATTTGTTTGCCCTTTAAAGGTAGAAAATAAACGAAGGCCAACCAGTCCTCTTGTCAGGTTATTCTTACCGTTGGAGCCTCTGCAGCTCCAAATGCTATTGGATCAAAATTTTAGAGCTGCACTGTACTCAAGTAGCTGTACTCAGGAGTCGGCTCGAAGTAGTCTTGAGTCACAAAAACTTGCCTTCAGGATTTGACTAACGCAGCTCTAAAGGGGCTGTGTAGCTTCACCTTTTTCCGGGTATACAAGTTGGGAAAAAATTGGCTCCAATTTTGTTGTTGAGTTTGCTTCAATTTTTACATTAACGAGATATACACTGATCGAAGCAGGTACCTACATAGGCGGCCAGGTTGTACTGTTTGTTTTAAACAAGCCCATGCTTTAAAAAAAAAAGCTTCTTGGTTTTTACTGCTATTACTTGTTATTACTGCTATTACTACTATTACTTGTTTCCGACGTTGTTTTTCTGATTTTGTAAATTTTGAATATCCTAGTAATAAGAGTATGGCAGTATGGATGCAAACATGACAGTTTTGATAAAGCTAGAGGTCTACACTACAAAAATTAGGCCACAGGGGCTAAAGACCCCCGCCTTATGAAAGCTACTCGGTATTCTTACCTTTTTTTTGTCATTACATCTTCTTTTTTTTTGTCAGTAAAGCAATTGAGATGTCTGTATTATTCAAAACTCTTTTTTCGATCTTAATTTCTTAATTTTGAATACTCATAAGCATATATATATATATATATATATATATATATATATATATATATATATATATATATATATATATATATATATATATATATATATATATATATATATATATATATATATATATATATGTATATATCAAAATTGACTTTCATATAAAAAACAAAACCAGTAAAGTTCTAAAAATTTCAGATATCCCAGAATTAACTGTTGGGCAATCAAAATAATTTGTATTTTCTTCAGAACATCAGGAATTGATTATTTCTAGTATTTTTTTCGAGTCCTTACTATCTCTGTCATTCCATTCCACTGGGACTTGTAGGCCTACTCTTTCTTTCATCTTATATTTTTCCCTTACCGAATAGTTTGTGGTAACAAACCATAAGTAAGGAGCAACTGGTGTTGATATTACCTGAAACTCTAAAAACAGATAAAAATAGATAAATCAGAAGAATTGGCTTTTTACGATGGTTGTGAATGTGTAAAATTTATATTATACTGTTTTCTACCAAAAGTTGACAGCCCAAGATGATTTGCCTAACTTATGAAAAAAAGGGGACAAGGGTCTTTAAAAGAGAATTGATATTGACTAAAATTACGCCATTAAATTTGAAATATCAAAGAACTCTACTGCGGAGTTTTCAAACACCAATCTACGAAAATTTAAAATTTCAAAAATTTCATATTTTCCTCTTTTTTTTCCAGAAAAGGTAATAACGCATACGTGTTTATATTACTTAGCCTGGTGAAACAGTCATTTCATTTTTAATTTCCTTGATGCTTCAACTGAAGTTATTTTAGATGAGGGCGGCACCTGGTGATTACGTGTGTTTTTTTTTGTTTCTTTTTTTAATGTCCGGCTTTCATATAATTTTAACTGAAACTTTCACTGTTAACCTTTCCGTTCTCAAGGCAATGTGAAAAACGTTCTCATATTATTCCTTTGTTATATAAAAAATTAGTTATTAAAGCATTTGGGGGGGGGGGGGTGGGGGATTGCCCTTTCGGGGACAAAATCTATTTTTAACTTAACTTGTGCTTTTTTAATATTGTTTTCAAAGAATCCCAAGGAGTTTTGCTCTTGAATTTTATTTCTTATATATTTCAATTTTTATCATTGGATTAACTATTTAAACTCGTTTGTTACATGTTTTACCATGATGGGATCAAAGGACAAATGGCAAGGAGGGGGATTTGTTACCCTTCAATCCCTTACAATTCAAAAAAAGGGGAGAAAGCCAGAACTCGCAATTTCTGTTCCCTTTCTAACATTTGACAGCCATCAGCTCGATTCTAAGCAGTCATTGAAATACGAGGAGACATAAGAGGATTGTGTTGAGTTCTTTAGTTATATAAGACTAAATTTGCTCTCCATGTTCAATTTAAAATGTTATATTGCCTAAAAGACTTTAAAATTTCCTAAAAGAATGCTGAATTCCCAAAAAGAATACCCTTTCCCTAAAAGAATTTGGAATTTTTAAAATTTGTTCATGTAAATAAAAATCGAAGGTTTTTAAGCTTGAAGTGGTTTTCTGTTTCCTTAGGCTTGAAGTTTTTCACTGTTTTTGAGTCCTACTGAAGTTTGGTTCTCAATATGAATAATAGCAAGTATTTGCACATGCAAAATGCAAGCAATTTTTTTCCCCTAAAAGAATGAGAGGGTGCTCTACTAAAAGAAATACTTTAGTTAAATGAGATATTTTTATGACAGTTCATTGGGGATGGGTAGTGTCTGCTTTGAATATGATAAAAATTGTGTTTAAAAAAAGAATTAAATAGCTACCACAAACACAGATGAATCGAACTTGTATTTCAGAGTAAAAATAAATAGACCGAGCAAAACAGGATTGATTGATAAATTAAGAAGACGGGAAAAATAATTTGGTATCAAAGACATAGAAATTGTAAAAATAAAATCCAAGTAAAATTTCCTATTAAATAAAGCTATTAAAACATAATAACATAGAATCCATTGAACAGTCAAAAAGACTGAGAACGAATAAGAATAGTATAATTTCTAATGAAATTGCGGAGGAAATTTTGTAGATAGTAAGTGGGAGGTTTTTTTTTTTTTTTTTTTTTTTTTTTTTTTTTTTTTTTTTTATAGCTATGTAGGGACTAAAAGGTGCCGAATGTGAAACACCACGGGATTGATGGAATCTTAATGGGAAGTGTGTTCTTTTCTTTTTCTTTTTTTTTTGAAGACAGTTACAGCGTAGGCTAATTTTTCTGCGCTGAAGTACTTTTAACTTAGCTTTTTTTAGAAGTGCAAAATCATACAATATTCAAAAATCAGGCTTGGTTATAACAACAAAATTAAACATTTAACAACTAGCTGTCTGAACTATTTTGGTCGTTGGTGCCTCGAGAATTCCAATTAATTTTT
The DNA here is from genome assembly GCF_049724085.1 of Artemia sp. Qi Xiang Cuo. NCBI lineage: Eukaryota > Metazoa > Arthropoda > Branchiopoda > Anostraca > Artemiidae > Artemia > Artemia sp. Qi Xiang Cuo. The sequence goes on along the minus strand of NC_142794.1, from coordinate 93,421,480 downwards.
TTTAACAAACCTGGCGTCTTAGTTCAGATTGTCAATGTTTTTCCCAGCAGCAGAAAAAAAGAAAAAAGGACACAATAATTTAATTTGACTATTTTTTAATCTAGTTTATCTTTATTTTAATTATTATTTCTTTCTATTTCTAATATGTTTAAAAAAGATTGTTTTTTAAAATTCGCTGCATATTGATCAAAGGGCTGACAAAGGATGTACAAATCCTTCAAGAATGAGAAGAGTTAGGCTAATTTTATAAAAGAGCTTAAGGAGGAAAGTAAAAGTATTAGCTTTGAGGATTGTATTTTTAGCATGGGTGCGACTTGTCTGTTTATGGGGGACTAACATTAATTGGTTTTCTGTTCTTGTTTCAGGTCTTTTTTGCTGGCTGCCTCGAGTGAAGCTGAGAAAAATCGTTGGCTTGAAGATCTTGTGGTTTCAATGCAAAATTCCAAAGATAAAAGTGATGATTATCTCTTTCACAATTTATCGCTCAAGTCCCAAGGTCTGTTTTATTTTCCGTTTATTACCTGTTTTATTACAGATAATAATAAGATAAAGAACGAATAAAAATTCAAGGTAAATAGATAAATGATAAGATTAATAAAGTAAGGTAAAAAAAAGTAAAGAATACGGCAATGGATTCTACAATTCCTAGCGGTGGTAATGATGTCCGTTTCATGGTCCTTCAGCTAGGAAGTGCAATGGGAGGCTAGGGGCAGCCATCCTGTGCTTTTGCACACCCTTCCTGTTTACCTTCCCCAGATTTTGCCAGGTACCTATTTAGAGCTGGGCCGACTCTGGCTGAGCTTACAGAGTCAGGCCACTGACCCCCATCAAACCAAATAGCCAGCGACACTAGGACTACATTCCCTGTCCTCACGGACCAAGGGTCTGAAAGGACAAACGGCTCGCGTGCAAGATTAATAAGAATACAAATAATGATAATAAATAAATAAACAAAAGCATAAGTGAATAAAAGGGTAATAAGTAAATAAGAAAGAAATAGATAATGAATAAATATACCAATAACAAATAAATAAATACGAATATTTATATAAGGTAATAAGAATAATAATAAAGAATTAAAACTTCTATTTTAGCTCTTGGAATATAGAGAGTTTGGTTTACTATTATGTGACCAATAAGTATTTAGGAAGACAGTCTTTTTTCTCTCTTTTTTTGATAACTTGTGTTTATGACCACCATGTGTGTTCATTATTGCTGAAGATCCCAATGTTGACTGTGTTGCCATTTCTGTTTTTACACAAATTTTCCATTCATTTATTGGGTAAAACTGCCGCATCAGAGCGACTACTTACCAAACTCATGATTCAGATTTCATGAACCAGATTATCAAGGTTTCAAGTATCATATACATGGTAAGCATAATTCCGGGAAAGCATATTCTAAAAGCACTCAAGGGACAATTTATTTAAACACTGAAATACAAACACTGATAGCTTCAATTCTTAATGTTATATTAAGCTACATAGTTATGTATCTATACTGTTATGGTAAGTGACAGCTTGCCATAGGCTGACACACTAGTGAACGCATCAGAATTTTATTTTTGTTTTCTTCCATCCTTGCTTTTGCACCTGAAATGTGTATGGCTTATTCTAATTCTATTAGTCTCCCCATCTACTGGAACTGTCGGTTCGATACGGTCAACCCAGGGGGAAAAAAACAACAAAGAAATAAACATCCATCCGTAATCTTTTTCTGTGAAATATATGCAAAATTCTACACTTTTGTCCATAGGAACTTGTGACCCATACAGTGGGGTTCTCTGATAGGGTTAATTTAAATATGTGTGTTTCATTAAGACCTCTTGGTAATTGGGTGGGTGATGTTTCCCCCCTGCTTCGAAAGTTTTGAAAAAAATATTGAGGCTCGTAACATTTGGCGGGTAATATTAAACGGAAATGATTTCGCTTGTTTGAAATCAGATTAAAAATTGATTCGTTTGATATATTAATTGTTAGTAAAATTCCTGTCTAGAGTTTCAGTTATTTTTGGCCCGAATCGGCCCTTTCTTACAGTTTGTTACCACGTATTGTTTGATTATCGCACCTCTTGTGTAGTTTTTCTTGTAGTAGTCCAGTATCTTTTGATTCAGCATTAAGTAACCACATTTTTGATAATTACAACCACTCCGAACATTTCGACGAAGTTATTCTAATTTGCAATGAGAACACACTTAACCCTATGTACACGATTTTAATTATTAAATAGGATTTAATGCAATATAGAATAAAATAAGTTGCCAGTCAAAACGGAGCCGTATCCAAAAAGCGCAAATATAACACAAAGAAAAATTGTAGTGAAATCTAATAATGAAGCAAGCCAAGGCTTCATCGAAATTTTCGTATATTTTCTGCGATTTTAGAGAAAGATTTAAAGGAAATGTGAACTTCCTGGGAGGATGTAAAAAGGGAGGCTTCGAATAGATTGGGATGGAGGAGGAGCGTGCGTAGCTGTGTTGACCTAACGCGGCTTGGTGCTGCGGTGAATTGTTGTTAGTAGTATGTAATAAGCCTACAGTTTCACACTTCTTAACAAAAAAACGCATTTCCTATTATCTTGGTGTGGTCTGACTTATAGCTAAAAAGTTTTAGCTTAAAGTTTGAGACGAATTAAAGTTAAGGATGATTTGGTATAAAAATCTTAACTTACAAAAATGTACCAAAGGTCGAAAAATCTCCCAACTTTCAAGTTTGATTTGCTACAGAACGAAATAGACCATTTTTGTGGCTTGTATTTCTTATCCTTAGAAAGTCAGTAAACTCCAAAAAGTTCTAGACCTAGTAACTAGGGTAAATTACTGTCAGGGACCCGGTGGTCTCTTCCTGTACAAATGCCTGAACTATTCTAAGACAGAATAAAAATATTGTGGGAAATCTAGTTCAATATGTGACTGAACATAATGAAAACAAACTTTATTATACCTTAAATTACTTTGCTTTGAGAATATTGCACAGGTCTTTAAAAGACAATTGTTTTATTACTATTATCATAGTTATTTCTTTCTTTTTTTTCAGCAGTGCTTAGTTGTTTTCATTTTGCAAATCATGCCCCTCAACTTTTCATTTATTTACCTTGGATTTAGTTTCTGAGACAAAACTAAATTAAAATTTAACATTTTCACCTGTAGCTTTAGAATCATGTTGAAAGTGAAAAATGTTATTATATTAGACACGAGGGGTTTTTGCTTCTGTTCAATCTTCTTTCCCAATGCTAAAGTTTAGTTTCTACTTTTATAAAAGCAAAGAATTAGTTTAGATATGTACTTTTGCAGCACATTTTTAGATATTTGCTTTTAATGTTTGTTATTCTTATTGGCTTTATGTGCCGTTATGTTTTTATGCTTTATAATTTTTGTTTTATAATGCCTCATATAGGCATATGAGGTATGTTAGTATATAATACTAACACAGAATTAGTTTAGATATATACTTTTGCAGCACATTTTTAGATATTTGCTTTTAATGTCTGTTACTCTTATTGGCTTTATGTGCCGTTATGTTTTTCTGCTTTATAATTTTTGTTTTATAATGCCTCAGATAGGCATATGAGGTATGTTAGTATATAATACTAACACAGAATTAGTTTAGATATATACTTTTCCAGCACATTTTTAGATATTTGCTTTTAATGTCTGTTACTCTTATTGGCTTTATGTGCCGTTATGTTTTTATGCTTTATAATTTTTGTTTTATAATGCCTCATATAGGCATAAGAGGTATGTTAGTATATAATACTAACACAGAATTAGTTTAGATATATACTTTTGCAGCACATTTTTAGATATTTGCTTTTAATGTTTGTTACTCTTATTGGCTTTATGTGCCGTTATGTTTTTATGCTTTATAATTTTTGTTTTATAATGCCTCATATAGGCATATGAGGTATGTTAGTATATAATACTAACACAGAATTAGTTTAGATATATACTTTTCCAGCACATTTTTAGATATTTGCTTTTAATGTTTGTTACTCTTATTGGCTTTATGTGCCGTTATGTTTTTATGCTTTATAATTTTTGTTTTATAATGCCTCATATAGGCATATGAGGTATGTTAGTATATAATACTAACACAGAATTAGTTTAGATATATACTTTTGCAGCACATTTTTAGATATGTGCTTTTAATGTCTGTTACTCTTATTGGCTTTTTTTTCAAAATTGATCAGCACTAAACATGGTCGAAAGATGGTTTGAAGCATTTTAGCAATAATTTTCTCTGCTACAGTTCATTACCTTGAACAGTTTGATACATTATCCCATCTGGTAAGCATTTAGATACGGCAGTAAATAGATGATCACCCTTCTTTCCTAACTGACAACCGTCAAAACGACTCTCCCTCATCTCTTGCCGGAAATAAGTTAGTAATCAGGTGCTTACCTGAAATTTATTTATGTAGGTTTACAAATAAAAAAAAAGTGGCAAATCTTGCATATTACATAAGAAAATGGAAGAACGTTCAAAAATCATTATGGACATGCAAATAAATATAATCCTGTGGGCCCTCTCCCTTCACCTATGACCCTCCACCCCCTTCTCCTATGCACGTTACTGGTAAGAACTTTAATTTTAAAAGTTGTATTTTTATACAAATTAAGTGTTTATGCATCCTTTTCAGCCACATGTTTGATAATGTGTTGTTTTTTTTCTAGAAATCTTTCCTAAAATCTTTCTAAAAATCTTTGTTTTTTCTCTAAAAATTCAATTGTTTAAGGCCCTAGTTTTATAGTTTAGTTTTCAAACATTAGTTGTTCTTTAGGTGAATGTCAAACTATGTCGTTAGATTCGAGCGCTTTATGTTGGAAATGCCCCCCCCCCCCGTCCCTGCTATAAGGTATAATTTAAAAAATATTTCTCATTCTTTTCTGTTTTTGAGAAGATATGTTTATTTTGTATAGTTGCTTTCAAAACGAATGTTTTGTTTCAGGATCTGATGAAGCTTTAAATAAATCAACAGATAGCAATGATGATGGAAAGTTGCAAACGAACCAACCACGATCGAATTCAACAGCTCACGTCTGTTGGCATAGAAATACCTCTGTTGGCTCTAAAGACTTGGCTTTCTCACTCGAAGTTAGTAATTGTCATTTTTTTTCTATTCGTTATGTGCTCTTCAGCTTTGCCAACTTGGTACAATTGTATCGTTTTTGGTACAATTTAGAGGTCCTGGTACAATGCGGCACATTTGAAATTTTTTTGGTACATTTTAGTTTTAAATGCTCTTTTTTCGACTCGGATATCTGTTCAAGCTAATGTTTATAGAAAATTTTCGTATTGTTAGGGCAAATTTTTAACCTGATGTTCAGATGGTACTAATCTCTTGTGGCACCATTTTAGTTGGAAAACTGGTACAATTTATTTCAAAGTGTTGGCAACCCTGGTGTTCTTGTCATCAATTAGAATCAGGTTCAATTTTGACATTGCTATTAACATTGACTTTTCACAAAGTAGTGTTCTGAGATGAAGAAGGAGGAGTGATGCTAGCACTAGGGATGTGTCACTCCTTGTAAGCACTCTGTGTAAGGGATGTGTCACTCCTTACGTATCTGATTTCAACAGTCAAAGCTCTTCATATTCCTTTTCTTTGTAAGCTAAAAATTTGTTTGTTGCAAGAAAACTCAGTTAAAATTATAATACTTTGTACAAAAGGGTGGTCATCCTTACGGTAAGTTTTGTCTTTATTTTGGTTTATGACCCCCTCCACTTTATACTGAGAAAGTTTATACTGCTGTATAAAAGTAAGCTCAGTTATTTTCAAAAATACGTATAAAAAAATACTAATCCAAAGTTCTGCTTACAAGAATTAGAAAGTATATAGTTCTTCAGACAGTTCATAATCAGATAGTATCAGTTAGGAGTAGAAAACTTTAAACTAGCCTGCAGAGAATAAAATACTAATTTATAAAGATTTCAATAGCCTTTTACTGGCCACAAAATTAATAAAGCTTATTATAGAGTTTTAATTTCATTCAAAAAACTCAACTTGATTCCAAAATTTCATTAATATAGGAAAATATCTAGAGCCGGTTTATTTGAAGAAGTTATTCAGATATATGTTGCATAAACTGCAGTGTTCTCTTTTGCTCCTTTTAAGTTTCAACTCGTTATTTTCATTAGAAAAAACTTTTTTTTCAGATATAGGTTGCATAAAAGTTATTCAGATATATGTTGCATAAACTGCAGAGTGCTCCTTTTGCTCCTTTTAAGTTTCAACTCATTATTTTCATTAGAAAAACTTCTTTTTTCAGGTATATATTGCATAAAAGTTATTCAGATGTATGTTGCATAAACTTAAGTGTTCTCTTTTGCTCCTTTTAAGTTTCAACTCATTATTTTCATTAGAAAAAACTTTTTTTTCAGATATAGGTTGCATAAAAGTTATTCAGATATATGTTGCATAAACTGCAGAGTGCTCCTTTTGTTCCTTTTAAGTTTCAACTCATTTTTTTCATTAGAAAAACTTCTTTTGAATTATTATTTGTTTGTTTTTTGGTTAGAGGAATATGCACAGTACGCCTTGTAAAAATATATTCATTATACTTTCGAAGTCAACTCGAGTTTTTGTTAAAAATGGGGATTAAATATGATTTTATCGTATCTTTCTTGAATACCATTTTTACGGGGCTTCAGACTCTTTTTGAAGCTCTTTTTTAATTTATTTTCATAATATTATTTTGGAATAATAGTATAATATAATGGAATAATAGTTATCATTTCTGAATTATCTACGAGCTATCCCCATTTTTCTTCTTTTTTTCTAAAATGCTGGTGTTGTGTGTGTGTGTGTGTTTTTTTTTTTTTTTTTTTTTGGTTTTTTTTTTTTTTGCTTAATAATATTGTCGTTCTTGAGTCATGGTTTGAAATTAATAATATCTTTTAATTGAGTGCAGGTATGTCTTTTTTTCATATATTCCAGTCTATCTAATTTTCAACGATGAATCCAGCTGTTTGGGACGTGGGTGTCTTATTAGAATGTGACTGTTCTGGAGGATGTGATAGGGTATGGGCTGACTGGAGAGTTTATAGAACCTCTGAAAACAAAATATTCAATTAAATTTTAAAGGATACATCGCTCAATTTTTCTTATACTTTTTTTTATTATCTTACGGGCAAATCCCTTCCCTCGATAAGGATAATAATTAAGTCTATTGAGATATTAAGAGAACTGTTACGCGACAAAAATATAAATAATGTTAAAATAAGCTAAAGCTTACATAAAAGTAAGCTACAGCTTATCGAAACATTATAGGGTTTCGATAAGCAACAGATTACTTCAAACAGTCTGGAATCTGCAGATGTTCTGAATAAAAACTGAGAAAACACTCTGGAGAAAATAAGGGCAATGGATTTCAAGATACGAGGTTAGAATAGAACCACAAGCGAATCCTTTCAAGCAACTGGTAAATATTTGAAGCTTCTTCTGTTTTCCGTCATCCATGACCACTTTTGGTTTTCATGGCTAGAGTCAAAAATTTTAGTGATAATTTTAGTAAACCGTTAACCCTCCTTTACTCACAGTCCTTTACACTAATGAAATTTCTTTCTGAAATATCCTTTTATTTACAATTGCATATGATCTGAGCTGGGAGGCCGATAGCTCAAGCATATTAAGACAACTGAATCTTTTGTTCTCTTTAAGTATCTCCCTCTTTTTAAGTGTAAATTTTAGCCAAATTCCAGTTCCCCGTCATCCACCTATTTAAATATTACATCTTTCCCTTTTTTTAAATTCCAATGTAAGAAACATTTTTTAGTAGCAATGGCGGTTCTATGCTTGGTCAAGGGGGTCGTAGCCGCCCCTCCCCCATTTTTTGTGACATCTGAAATTAAGTTCCTTTTATTATATATTTTTACACTCGTTTAGTATACCTTGCCCCCCCCCCACAGATTATGAGGCCTAAAACTGCTATTGCCCAGTACCCAAAAAAATATTACTATTTTTCTTGCTGTCTTTTTGAGAAATTACTTCCTTTACTGGCTGTCTTTTTTCAAATCATTTGACTAGAGCCATATTTGTCTCAAAATTTTAAGAGATATCGTTCTTTCCCTTTTCTTGAATTTTATAATCCTTTCTTGGACCAGTTTTTTGGATTCTCATCCACTATGAATGACATGACTTTTTTCATTTAGAAGCTGCTGCTTTTTTTAAAAGTTATTTTCATACCTGTTTAGATTATGATGCTTCAATGAAAATACTTATTTTTAAATGTGTAAATCACACTGCTGTGTCAGGATTTACTACTAAATTTGATTGGTAATAGCAACAGCATCTACTCTCTGCGTCTTTGCATAAATAGACAGTAAAAATTACATCAATAGTTAATAAAAAAAAATAAAACAAAAAAAAATAAAAAAAAAATAACATGGTAACACGGAAGGTTCTTGTTGGCCGCATTCGGTCAGTGGGTGGTTGTTTTAAAAGCGTTGATTTCAGTTATTAGATAGTGCTAAATCTTCATCTTCATTACTCGAAAATTATTTCTTATTTTTCTCTTTAGAGTCAATTGTCTGGCTACTTGCTGAGAAAATTTAAAACTTCCAATGGATGGCAAAAGCTCTGGGTTGTCTTGTCCAATTTTTGCTTGTTTTTTTACAAGACTTACCAAGAGGATTTCCCTCTAGCAAGTTTGCCTCTTCTTGGCTACATTGTAAGTTCGCCGGGCGATCAAGACCATATTCACAAGGATTACGTCTTCAAACTCCAGTTTAAGTCCCATGTATATTTTTTCAGAGCCGAAAGTGAATTCACATTCAATAGGTAACTCCATATTTGATCTTAGTAAATGTATAAGGATATTATCTTGATTTGATAAAGTAGGAAATGCATAGTTGGAGCAAAGTAAGACATATACATTACGTACGAAACTTAAAATAATGGTCTAAATAACATTTCAAACTAAACATCAGACAGATTAAAGTGAACCAAATCCAATGTTTTTGAAATGTTCATGCTACTAAATTATTAAATATGGATATATTGAAATGCATTTCTTGGAACCAAAATTTGGACTTCCATCGCAACTCTATAAGTAAGCAAGCAAGTTTGTTTAAAATCCACAATAATAAAAAAAGGAGTACTGAGTAAAGAACAAAAAGTAAAACGTCAATAACCTTCACAATTCATCTTAAATTGCTCAGTGACATTGAGATTGTGTGAGTTTATGTGATATTGAGATTAAAATTAATGCTTGATGCCCTTGATGCTTTTAACTGAAATTCCTCTCAACATATTTATATGACATGGACATTGAGATACAATGTATTCTTCAAACGTCTAACTAAAATGGCTAAAAGCTTTTACATGTAGTGTTGACATTGAAAACCCGTGAAACTTTAAATCTCGAACTGAAATTGATCAAAACTTTTTTTATTGTTGCGAATGCGTTGCCATTTTACCCTTTAAACTTATAAATAGTGGAATTGTGCTGCAAAATTCTTGATTCGCCATATTTTGCAACAAAAAACTCGGTATCAGAAGTTTTAAACACTTGATAATGGATTTGTTGGAATATTCTCAAGCAAGCGGTATACAAAAAGTCGGTCCTGTGTTAACTTCTGCCGTATTATCCGGAATCCAAAACACAACTCCAGAATCTTCAACTTTTTTTGTTATCTAAATTGTTAGTTTCCCAAGTTTCTAACATGGTATTCATATAAAGCGAAATCTCAGCTTGTGTCTCGGCTCTCTGCCAGAATAGGTTAAAGACTGTTCTTGGTAATGACGCGAATGAATTACGAGCCGAGAGAATGTTAAACAAATATAATTGCAAAAAGCGATTGAAAAACAATCAGATTCCCCCCCCCCCCTTTCACCATTTGTCGATTAGTTCTTCCTTCGAGGTCATAGTAATGCAAAAAGAGGTAGGGTTACTTTGAAGACTATTTACAAGGGATGTGGCTTGACCCTATGGCACACTTCTAACTATGGACTAACCCTCAGCTAAGTCTCACCTGGTGGCAGTTTCTTTCTGATGAAACCGATGAGGTATTTTTCTCCACCCATTCGCTGTGTCTGGACCGCTCGCCCTATCTTACCGCTTGCTTCCAATTAGTATCCAACCAGCCCCAAAAACGCTCTAATATCTTTCTTCAAATGAGTCTTTAATAAGTTAGAATCCCCACGAACTTGTTCATTGACGGTCTAGCGACTCCACCTCCAACTCCTACTATTTTCCCAAAAAATCTGCTGTCCATACCACTGAACCTACGCTTCCTTGGAATGACCGTCAATGCTTCTGACTTTAGTCTATGCAACACTTTTTCGACGTGTTGCTGGTAATGAGTTCATGTATGTTGCTGAGGATACGAGTTTCTGGAATCGTCCACTTGCTCCTTGAATCCCTAATGGCATTGCGAGAACTTCGCATAGGCCATATGATATCACAAACTCAGTCTTGCGTACGCTAGTAGGATGTATTCTCATTCGCCAGAATCCTCTCGTAAAGTCGAGTTTGCTGACGAACTCCCAGCTCCTATTAAACTCAAGCCTCTCAGCCCTCAAGAGTCTCTTGCGTACAAGGTAGTTGATAACAATTCTGCATTAAGATTCTATTGAGTTATTTGTTTTTCTGATAAAGAAAAACAAATGAACTCAAATTTCCATTAATGGATGTCCCTATGCCTTCCTTGAAATCTCTGTCATTTCCTGATCCTTTATAGACCGTCATCTTCTTCTAGAACGTTGTTTCCCGGTAGTCTTCTGCTTGAACCAGAAACAATTCATTTATATATGCTTTCTGGTATTTCTAAAGAGGCAAACGCGGAGTTTTTGCTCTTTCCTCTCTTGGGAAACTCCACCATTTAATCAACACTTCAGGATGTTTTAGGGGAATTTTTCGGGATCTTCCGGGACTTCAGTAGTTTTTTTTTTTTTTTGAGTTTCTAGGTCCATTTTCTAAGTAGTTTCCTTTTCTTGACCAGGTAACTAACTACCTATTCGGACGCACCTTAATTTTCCTCCTGCCACTCGTGTCGCAACACATGTAGTGGTCCTCTTACGTAATGACCGTAGATTCGCTCAAATAGTCAGAAACCCGTCAAGTCCTGTTTAATCTCCCTGTAAGTGAACAGATCCTGATCCCACTTGTTTAGATCATTTCTGGCAAACTCTCTTAGTATCTGCAGTATTAACTTCCGTCTTTGGAGGTTAAATGGGTCCCAACAATTGCATCCATCTTTGGGTGTAGATATTGGTACGAATGGGTTTAATGGATATCTAAAGGTATCCTCACTTTGTAGAAAAGCCTGATCAACTCCATATTCTGGGGATACACACATACATACATGCGTGTATTTAAGATACAGCGGCCATATACACAATGACATAATGCGGCAAATTTAAGTTACTGTCAACCGCACTTCCATACCATTCTCTATACAACATCCTAATGCAATAAATAGTTCTCTCGAATTAGACCTGAAATACCTGGGAGCGTTGGTACATTCCTTTGAAGAAATTTACTTTTTCACTGCACGAACCTGTGGGATCTACTCAAAAATTGGTGTAGCCCCTCCCCAACCTCCCTGCAGAGGTGGCAAGCACAATATCCTCTCGAGCCATCCCCACTGTAAAACCCCATGTATGCAGTGGTATACAATTTGCCAACGCCTGCACCCAGCACTTACGGGCCCTCACGCCCTGTATGTGAATATATTGACAGAAATGGAATTCCCTCCAGATATATAGTCGCATAGCCGCTTATCACTAGGAGTCCTATTGAAACCAGTTTCTCTCCATTCTAGAGGTGCCACCCCGGTCCATTCCTATTCTTTGGAAAGGAGTTACAGTGATTTTCTGTAATCTGTTTTACTGATAAAAATGGCTCTTTACTTGTAGTTATGTCACTACGAGCTATTTGACCCAAGGCTTTCTTAAATTGGAACTTTGGTACTCTTTCCTTCATCTCACGTTTCTACATTTAAGTTTAATATTTGCGAAACAATGCTTAGGGAATTATATTCATCTATGGAAAAAATGCTTCCCTCGAATACTTATTAGGAGAACGGGGGGGGGGGGGGGGCTGGTTGGTTTGTAATATAAAAAATTATTAAAAGGGTCATCGTTTCCATGATTTTAAGAGCGAAGTATTCGAACAAACCTTTTTTCTAGAGGTGTTTTCTAAGGACTCCAGCAGGAGGGTGACGCCTCTTTACAGCAAAAAGACATTAAACATTTGACAAGAATTGAAAATAGGAAATATTACCATTTAAACTCGCTACAAACAAAGTTCCTGGTAGCACTTGCCGACCCCCTTCTCCGAAGAAATCTTTTGACCAGGCTCATGAATCCCTGCCCCCCGTTTTTACTTCAGTGCCGGTAGGCATCTGTATATAATCTCTTAAGCTAGAAGGAAAAAGATTGTCACAATTGGAGGGGCACTGTCACCCCTCAATACGGATAATATAGACGAAGACCACAAATGATCCCGAGAGAACTCCCTTTTCCCAAAACTCATTCTGTATTTATCTGAAGGCTCAATGTTGAAAATTTTGGGATAAAAATGCCCTCTTTGAGGCATATGACACCGCCTAAAGGATAACCCATTACCCCTCCTTTTTAACAGCTCAAGGACGTTTATTCTTTTCTATTTGCAATTTTACTAAACGTCAAGTGAATCAATTTAGTTAAGTAAAGCTTTAAAATAGATGTCAGATTTTTCTGCGATAAGAAGGAGGCTATCACCCCACGACCCTCCCCACCGACACACACCCACCCTTCTGTTTTAATCTGAAGGTTCAGCGAGAGTTAGCCAATTTGGGCATTGGAATTCACTCTGAGACATATGGTACCCCACCTCCCCCTCCCCCTCCCCCCCCCTACACAATCATCCACAGTCGCTTCTTCATAAAATCTGATTGGCAATTAAACATCATTGAACAGGACATGAAACATCAAGTAAACAAACTTATTTAAATGAAGCAATAAAGCAAATGTCTAAATTAACCCTTTATTTTGCATGGACTATGCCACTTTTTAGGAACAGATTGGCTATCTAAAAAATTTTTAATCGGTAAAAATTTACTCCCTTAGAGGCAAAATCGTAGTTCGGTGCCACAAAATGGAGAAAAATGTCACTTTCCCTTAGCACTATCTTTTTAGCCACTGAAAAAGAGCAATAGAACTTTTAATTTCCGTTGCCGTTCGAATAAGCTTCTCTTCTTAATCTTCAAGGACAATGGGGTTGATACTATCACCTCTGCGGAAAAAACAAACAAACAAAAAACAAGTAAACACGCTCCCGTGATCTTTCTTCTGGGAAAAAATGAAAATTCCACGTTTTATTGGATACAAGTTCGAAACCTCTGCAATAGGGTTCTTGTGATATGCTAAATTTGATGGTGTGGTTTATATCAAGATATCTTTCCTTCTTAGGGAGTGTTTCCCCTGTTTTTGAACATGAGGCAAATTTTCTCAGGTTCGTAGCTTTTGGTGGGTAACTTAAAACTTGATAAAGTTTTTGATATTCGGAATCAGCATAAAAATCTAATTCTTATGTGTTAATTGTAATCAAGCTTTTTTTTTCGACGTTCCGTTACAAATTGCTCGAGTCGCTCCTTACTTACAGTTCGTTACTACGGATTGTTTGATATAAACTAGAATCCAGAATATTTAACAGAGAAGTTTATTGCTCAAAGTCTAGGAGTGGACTAGGATATTTGCGAATATCACAAAAACGCAATAACGAAAAGTAATGGAAAAACTATCATGGTTGGCTTCACTTAAAACCCTGTTCTTATATCATCAAAAAGAAGACGAGGTTTTTTTTTACGTAAGTTTGAAAATAATCTACATATTTACCATATCAAATTTCACGATCTGTATTTTTGTTTCGAAAAATAATCCTAAATTTTTACAGTAATATTTCTTTTTTTGCTTGACGAGCTAAACATATTTCGTTTTTAATTGTGATCATTTTAATTTTTTTCTTAATTATTAGGAGTGAATGTTACTATTGCAATTCTTTATGTTACAAAAGTTTCATTTTTGAATTTTTTCTTGAGGCGCTGCATTTCGTATTGTTAGTCTATTATTTGAAATTCTGGCATTATAAAAAATAAGTTAAAAATTAAACACCTCAGAAAACCTTATTTTAAAGATGCTATTTTAAAGTTCATCTAATCGTAGTCTTAACTGTTTTGGAAAATAATTTTAGATCTTCTTAATTTGCTATTAATTAGTTTCACTTAATTTAGGGTTTTAATTAGTTAAAGGCAAACATGGCGTTCTTATTTTAGGTAATTGATAGGGAAGAAGGAAAGCAATAAAAAAGGTAGAATAAGAATTGCCGAACCTTGTCACGCCTTTGTGTATGTGCTCTAGTGTTTGCTGGAGTGTTCAAGGGTTTCTATTGAGTTAAGAACATCTTATTGTCACTTACTCCAGAGCTCCACTTTGACTGTTCTTTATTTTCAGATGGCTTGAAGTAATTAGTCGAAGTACACAAAGTCCCACATCACGGCTGAAACTACCCAATCACAGGAAATTGGACTACTAATCTGTTCAGCTTTTGAATTTTTATTGGATTATGAATTATTTCAGATTTTTTATTAGTATACTTTGCTTCCAAATTTGCAAATAACATAGAATTGCAGTAATTGCTTGCTTTTTTACTCTAATAGTTTTCTTTTGCTTGAATATGGAATTGTTAATAAATTAATCAAAGTAGTCCTAGCTGATTAGAGCTGTCCCAGCCGAATGGTTAGCATGCTGGACTTGAAGTCCTTTGTCTTTGAGACAGGGGCTCAAGTCCTGGTGTCGCTGGTTATTTGGTTTGGAACGGGAGTCAGTGGTGTGACTCTGTAAGCTCAGCCAGAGTCGAACCAGCTCTAAATAGGTGTCTGGAGAAATCTGAAGAATGTAAACTGGAAGGTTGGGCGAAAACACAGGATGACAGGCCCCCAACCCTCCATTGGAACTCTTGGCTGAAGGGCCATGAAAAGGAGATCAGCGCCACTGTAAAGTCCTGTGCCGTTTTATTTACCTTTACCTTTTAGTATTATTATTGCTTTGTTTTAGTGCCCTTATAATTTGTATGCGTTAGCAATCATTTTGTGTCTTATAAAGTGCTGTTAAAACATTTAGAATCGTTATTACACTGTTGCAAAGAGAAATCGAAAAAGACGCCTAATGGTCAGTACTAATCTTCGGTGGTAAATGCTGTTGTTTCTTAACTTCATTCTTAAACTAGGGTTCAGTGATTTAAATAATAAGACTTATTTTCTACTTTTGAGACGTGCTTTATTCTTTATTACTAGTTATCAAACACGGCAACACAGATGCTAGTCGAA
The DNA here is from genome assembly GCF_049724085.1 of Artemia sp. Qi Xiang Cuo. Lineage (NCBI taxonomy): Eukaryota > Metazoa > Arthropoda > Branchiopoda > Anostraca > Artemiidae > Artemia > Artemia sp. Qi Xiang Cuo. The sequence goes on along the minus strand of NC_142794.1, from coordinate 93,406,172 downwards.
CTCAGTGCTAAGTTCAGATGCATAGGATATTGTTCAAATCCTTAAGCTGTATTTGATTAATCCTCAGCTATATTTTTCCAACCCGATTACATACTTTTGACGGAAAAAAATAGCTAGGGGTCTTGGGATTGCGAAACAAATTTTTACCAGAAGTTTATTTTTTGTTTTAATATTGTAAAAGCTTCACTTAGCCAAACACAAAATATGTATTTTTGGTCTTATTGGGGAAGATTGGTCTTTCTTCCTCTCTAGTTTTCTTTTCTTTCCAGTTTCCTTTTCTTCTTTCCATTCTTGGGCTTTCCGAAGGTCTTTCATAGAAGGTTCTCACGGCACATGCCTCAAACTTATATTTTTTGCATGTAGGTCTTGTTCCTTCAATCATGGTTACAGTAAAATTAAGTTAAATGCAATCATGTATTTGTACTGTTTAAATTTTACTTTGCTAATTGAACTTGTAAAAACATAGTTATTCTTATGATGTTTTATAGGATTTTCTTTCCCACTCTCAATTGACTATAATAACAACATGATTCTTGCTTCATTATTAACAGTATAACTTAAAGGAACATTTTTTTTTCCTTTTTTGTTTTTTTTAGACACCTTTGATTTATTTTGTGTTTTATGTTAATTTGTGTCATTTTTTATGTTCCATTGGTCTTTGGTATTACTTAAGAATTTTCTTCTTCTTTTCAGGTTTTTTGCATGGCCTGCCTTCTTTTTTTTTTTTTTTTGTTCTTTTTTTTGCCTTGGCGGAATTTTGATGCATAGCTAGGATGTTGAAAATGCATGCAAAAGGTTATCTTTGAAATCAATTTTTCACTAGCCCAACAAAATGAAGTTCCCAAGCCCTTTTTAAAGGAAAGTTAATTGGGCGGATAATATACTTTAAGTTAAAATGAAATTATATGGATACATAGAGAACCAATGAAACTTAGAAATAAGGACTTTTCAACTGTGGGTACAGCTTTAGTAGCTAATATTAATAATCATTTAATTTTATTACTTTCTACCGGTTTGGAGCAAGAATTGTGTGAGGAAAAATTTTACGAAGCCCAACTACTTCACATATTCGACCACATTATTGTGTACTAGAATGAAAATCCTTTTCCCATGAGGACAGGGGTTCGAAAATCCTTTTTCTATGAGGACAGGGGTTCGAAAATCCTTTTCCCATGAGGACAGGGGTTCGAAAATCCTTTTTCTATGAGGACAGGGGCTCGAAAATACTTTTTCTATGAGGACAGGGGCTCGAAAATCCTTTTCCCATGAAGACAGGGGTTCGAAAATCCTTTTTCTATGATCCTTTTTCCATGAGGACAGGAAATCTGGGGAAGGTAGACAGGAAGGATATGCGAAAGCACATTATGGTTGGCCCCCAACCCCTCATAGCACTTTCTGGCTGAAGGGTCATGAAACGGAGATCAGCACCGCCGGTAGGGACCGTAAAGCCCAATGCTTTACTCTTCACTTTTTTTACGGAACTAATTATTAAAATTTCAACTAAAGTTTAATTTCTGGCTGAAGTTTTAATCCTGGCTGAAGGGTCGTGAAACGGAGATCAGCACCGCCGGTAGGGACCGTAAAGCCCAATGCTATACTCTTTACTTTTTTTTACGGAACTAATTATTAAAATTTCAACTAAAGTTTAATTTCAATGACACTGAAGTAAACTTTCGAAGATGATCGAACTATTTGATCTTTTAATAATTTTTGTAAGTTTTACTTTCCTTCGTTTTATTATTTTCTCTCCTCCATTGTATTAGCTGTTTTAAAAGTGTTTTTGTTCTTTTAGCATTATATATATATATATATATATATATATATATATATATATATATATATATATATATATATATATATATATATATATATATATATATATATATATATATATATATATATATATATATATATATATATATATATATATATATATATATATATATATATATATATATATATATATATTCTTTTACTTTTCTATTTTCTGTACTCTAGATCGGTGTTTTTTAAACTTTACTCAACCACCGCCCTCTTAGGACACAGCATGATCTTACACGGCCTATTGATGGTTATATAACTATGTGTTGTAAATTGCCAGATATATCACATTTAATTAGTTCTAATGGTGCAATAAAATGCGTTAAATAGATTCGAATTTTAATCAGAATTTTAATGAGATGGATGACATTGGTGTTTCCTCGCTAATTCACTCACTCTATGTTTAGGAGTAGTATCAAATCTCTACTTCTTAAAATTTGCTGGTGATGTCTTTGCTTAGTAAGAAGTTTGAAACCTGAATTAAATTCGCTTTCAGTCATGATTGGAAAGCAAGATGGTGTGGGTGTAACTGAACCCCAAGCAACTTAAATCCTGTAAATGAACCACCGCGCAGCTGAACCCTCTTGTAACTGAACCACTGTGCAACTTAACCCCCATTTAACTAAACGGTCGTGTAGCTTAACCCTCGTGCAACTGAACCACCATGTTTAGCTTTTCACTATTCTACAAATATGAGGCAATAGTATTGGGTTAGAAACAAATTAGAATCTTTGCATGTTCAACCTTGTTGGAATTATTTTTATTTTTAAAGTCATGATATAAAAGCCTGTCAAGATGATTCATAAAAAAGGCTCTGTTTTCTTGTCACAAAAACAAAGGAAATCGGATGTCGCAAACGATTAAACTCAGATTTATTTCTCCTTTTTTATGTCTGTTTATGTTTATGTCTCCGCCCTGTCACTTTCGGAGAACATCCCCTCCCCCCCCCCCCCCAAAAAAAACGTGGAAAATACTCACCACCACCGCTCCCGCGGCTGGTTGGTGTCTTGTCACTTTTGACTTATATAAAAAGGACTAGGACTCTCAATTTGTGATCGAATGAGCATCCTCCAAAGTTTCTACGACCAGGAGGTGGAGATGGAGATGAGGAAAGGGTAGTCACTTTCCTGTATGGAATTAATTCCGCCCACTTTTGAGTAGTTTTAACTAGTTTAGACTTGAACTTATTTACTACTAAAATGGATGAATGTGATATAAATTGAATATATTCATGATTATGATGGACCTTGTACATTCTGCGCTGCCAAACTTTGTGCAGTCGAATTTTCATGAAGGAGTGGACAATGAAATTATTGCCAAACATGCGGGTGACTTTTTGGATGAAAAGTCTTTTATGATAGCTAAAACTGACCTATGGTCTCGAGTGTTCGTGGGCGAACGTGTGCCTCGACGGCAAGGTGATCTAGATAATTACCGTCACATAAAGGATATAATTGACACCTTTCAGAAATGCGAGTCTGATGATTTTATTTTACCTACTTACGTGATTATTTTGCCTACCGAGGTTCCTGTCATTCCAGCCGTTGCATATTCAAGCATCGCATCAAGGCTTCTAAACATTGACTCCGAACTCAAGCAAATCCGTGAGAAAATTGTGTCTTATGATCTAAAATTCCCTCCTCTTAGTGACCCCAGGCCCCAGCCAATCGCTGATAATCAGGCCATTATTGTCATTTCAAAAGTTCCATCTCACCTTAATAATCCTGCAAAACGCCGTGAAGTGATTGACCTTATACCTGGTCATGAATGTATTCATAGCATAAAGCCCTCCGGCGATAAATTGGTGGTGCGGATTGATCAGACTGCTGCTAAGGGCTTTTGTGATTCTGTTCCCTCTATTATGAGCAACTGTGACGTCAAAGTAAATGAAACAAAATATATAGGTATTGTGAAAGGTTTATCAAATGCCTTTGACATGAGCATGCTTATTGGCTGTGGCAATATTAAGGATGCAAAACAAATTGGCAATTCTTTTGCTGCTAAAGTGTTTTTTGAAAATGCAATTGCTCTTGCTAATGCACTGAAGCTTGGCGTGAAAGTTGGTTATGAGATTTTCCGCGTTCATGAGTTCCAGCGTCCACCAAGGTGCTGTTATAATTGTCAATCACCTAATCACCTGAAGTCGTCTTGTAATAACCCTAAAAGTTGCTCCCGCTGTGCAGAAGAGCTTGAATCGTTGTGCAAGTCCCCATGCCAAACTACCCCTAAATTTGCTAATTGTCATGGCAATCATGTTTCATTTTCTCTAAAATGCCCAATCCTTCTTAATGCTGTAGCTAAACGTTCTAGTCAGCTAAGAAAATGACTATTAAAATCGAATTTTCTATATGCTCATTCAACATTAACGGAACGAAGGATAAGGATGATTCTTTGAACCAGAAATTATCTAATTTCGACATTTTGTTTCTACATGAACATCTTTTGCCTTTGGTGAGTTTGAACTCCCTTCGAAGGAGTAAAGAACACTTGGTTTTCGCTAGAAGCGCCCGAAAAACTTCTGGGAGACCTTCAGGTGGGCTGGCCTGCGTATTAAAACATAAACTACTCCCGCTATCCCCTGTGTGTTATCATGAATGTGATTATTTTATTGCAATCCGTCTTGCTAACCTAGTTCTTATTAATGTATACCTCCCATGCGACCAAAGATAATTTCCCTCTCTAACCAAGAACACTAAAGCATGTGCATCGCTAAATACCCTTCTTATTAGTGTTGAGAGTAATGGATTGGATTGGATCCTTTTAGGCGATATGAACTGTGATATAAACTCTACCTCAACACAAACTGATTTATTTTTGGATTCGCTACCTAATGGCTATTGGGTTTTGGATAAAGATGCATCCCATTCATACATACATAATAGCGGTTCATTGTCTGATATTGATCACTGTGTTGTTTCTTCTGGTGTTTCTATTAGTGATATTCACATTGACCAGGATGAACGTGATTATGACCATGTGCCCCTTTCAGCCACTGTCACCATCAATACGACTCGGGCTGAACAGAACTTATGTACTAATTACAAAAAGTGGATAACCAAAAGAGACTGGAATAAAGCGAACTGGCCTCTATATCTATCTACCCTTGCTCTTCTTCTGTCTACAATTAATGTTTCATTTAATTAACTCTGTACCAGTATTATCTCCCCACAAGATTGAGGTCATCTTAATATATATAAAAGACAGATTGTTTCTTGCCTTAAAGAATCCGAAGAAGTGGTCTTCCCGCTGTGTCGTGTTAAGATTAATAGTTGAAGCTAAATATGGAAATCAGACTCTCTTTTAGAAATCGTAAAAATTAATGCAAAAGTGTGGCTGCAAAGGTAGGTAGCTTGTGGCTGCCTATTTAGGGGTCAAATTTTTTAAATTAAAACGAAAACAAAATTAGAGTTTAAATATTATCTTTGTCCAGTGAAGTACAATGGTATGGAATTTCTGAAAACTTCTAGTCAGTGGAAACAAGTGATTAATGTTGCGAAATTTGATTCACCTCCTAATGCCGATTGGATCCCTAATGCCTCTCGGATTAATCAGTATAATAAGATTTTTAATGTTATGAATTATGCGGTTCACTCTCAATTTGTTAACCTCTGTTCTTATGTATTACCTGCGAAAATTTACCAAGGCCATGTACCTCCCGTTTCTGCTGACCGTGTGATTCGTTGTGTTAAGAATTGAAAATCTAAATCATGTGATATTGATGGTATTAATAGTAATAGTAATTTATTAACACACACAAGGACAATACATTTTACTCACTACCGACCCAAGAACCTGGGGTCAGGTTGTCCTAAGGGTAGGCATATATCAAAATTTCATATTCACAACAGAAATATACAACCTAGGCCTAAAAAAATAAAATAAAAGAAAAATCATTCCCCTTCGCACGCGGTTCCTACCACCAATCACAAAATCACTATACTTGTCCTCCAGGTACAAAAAAGACACAAAAACAAAAAAAAAAAAAAATAATATTATTAAAAAAAAAAAATTAAAAAAAATAATTTCTCATATAACATTCCTTTTATTTTATTTTTAAATTCCTTCAGATCCCCTATTTCTCTTAACTCTTTATTAACCCCATTCCACAACTTTAATCCCCTATAAATAGGCGAGAATGTCTACATGGCAGACACCACGAGCGGGGCATGTAAATTTTCCCTTTGGCGAGTTTCATGATCATGAATCGAAGATCTAGCTTTTAGCATTCCTGAAAAGCAAGACGGTAATAATTCATTATTATACTTGAACATAAATTGAAGGCTATAAAAATCTCTAAGGCCTGCAGCAGGTAATACTTTTACATCAATATAGGTAGCTCTAACAGATACAAGATTTGATTTACCAGTCAACACACGGATTCCGTTATTTTGGATCACTCGAACTCGATTAGTAATTGATGGAAACGTACTCAGCCAAATAGATGAGCAATACAATATATGTGGATGTATAATAGAAAAATACAAAGTGCGAAGAACAGAAGGGGGTAATACATGTTTCAATTTACGCAGTATTCCCAGATTACGGCACAGGATTCCTGACACCTTTTCAACATGTTTCCTAAAAGATAGTGTTTCATCTAGCATAATACCCAAATATCTAACACACTGATCACGCTTAACTTTACCTTCCAGGTAACTCACTTCTTGGATCCATGGGTAGTAATTAGATGTACGCGAAAATATTACAAAACTGCTCTTAGATGGGTTTACTTTTATTTTATTAACTCTTAGCCAGCTAGACACTTGATCTAAACACTGTGTCATTAATTCAACTAAAAGGCGTTCTGTTTTTGCAATGCAAATCAATGAAGTATCATCGGCAAATAGAGGTACTGTAACGTCACTGTCACTGTGAAACATGTCGCTCATTTTAGTTTTCGCATCCTTCAGGGACAGTACAAGATCATTTACAAATATCAAAAATAGCAAGGGGCCAAGAACGGACCCTTGTGGCACACCACATTTCATATCTACAACGGAAGAAGTAGATCCATTTATTCGCACATACTGCTGCCTATTAGACAAAAAACTACGTAGGAAATCAAGAGCAGGCCCTCTAATCCCATAAAATTCACATTTTTCAAGCAATATACCATGGTCTACAGTGTCGAAAGCTTTTATAATGTCCAAAAAGATGGTAGACACTTTAAAACCAAGGTCCAGGGCAGTATTCACAACACCACAGAGATAAGCCACAGCTTGTTCGGTCGTGCGTCCATTTCTGAATCCAAACTGGGTGGATGTTAGTATTGAATGGCACTCTAAATAATGGTACAACCTCCGGGAAAAGCACTTTTCCACAAGTCTTGACATGACCGGTAAAACGGAAATCGGGCGATAGTTACTTACCTCACTGTGATCACCCCCTTATGAACCGGTGTAATTCGTGCCAACTTGAAACAAGATGGAAATACTCCCTGTTTAAAACAAAGATTTATTAGGTTAACTAATACATGCGATATAGCTGGCCACAGATATTTAATTATCCGTAGAGACAAAATGTCACTACCAGCTGCACTATTTTTCATGTCGAAGATTATTTCTTTTACTTCACTCTCGGTCACCGGTTTCAGGTAAACTGAAAATTCTGTTTCGCTATTTCCAAGGTAATGTTGGAAAGGGCGGTCGCCATCCACTATTCTTACTCCCTCAGCCACATTATGTCCAACTGTAGCGAAGTGGTCAACAAATTCTTGGGCTATATCAGACGGGTCACTTAATTCTGCACCTACTCGACCAATAATCTGATCCGGGGCGACTGTGTGGGGAGGATTTATGAGCTGTTTAATTATCCGCCATGTTTTATTGGGGTTTCCAGCTGCATCACCAAACTTTTTCTTATAATGAGCTTCCTTTGCTTTTCGCAAAAGTCTATTTAATGCATTTCTGTAGTTTTTGTATATCCTTTCATTAACATCACTAGGTTGTAACATTTTCTTTTTAAACAGCAAATCCCTTCGATTTATTGATCTGAGCAATCCTTTTGTCACCCACGGCTTCTTAGGCATTTCTCTGTGAGCTCTTTTCCGTACCTCTTTAGTGCAACTATTCAGCAGATTAAGCAGTTTATTATAGAATTTCACAAACTTCGCATCAGCATGATCAGGTAGAGCTAGCTCTTCATCCCAATTAACATCCATTATTTTGTTTTTACAATCACGGAGGGCACTAGGATCCAGTACTTGTGTAATCTTATTAAACCTGCCATTTACCGAAGGAGAAGTCTGCGTCGATGTTGAATATGAGCCAAAAACACCAAAGTGGTCCGAGGTATCACTAACCAGGACACACGGATTAGAAAACGGTACATTTGTAAAAATGTTATCAAGGCACTTCGCAGTTGACGCAGTTACTCGAGTACTTACATTAATTGACGGAATCAGGCCATAAGAAATCATCATATCTAATAGAAGATTAGTCTTTTGACAAGGATCAATTAGGTCCACGTTTAAATCACCCATCAAAAAACAAGGGGTCTCCAGTGTATTCTTCTCTAGCGGCTGATCATGTTGGTCAAAAATTAAAAAAACCGACAGCTAAGTTGGGGGGTTTTAAAAAATACAAAAAATTGGGATTTTATCAATATTCAAATGTAACACAAACGACTCAAATACCATTTCTTTATAAACCGACATATCACTTTTTACCGTTACCTTAATATCCGAGCGAACATACGCTGCCAATCCCCCATGTTGACGAAGCTCCCGATTTTTGGTGAATAAAGAGTATCCAGGAATCCGCAGCAATTCAGAATTATGCTTGTTAAGCCAGGTTTCCGTAAGGCCTATTACCTGAAATACAGAGAGACTCGATATATCATTAATAAAATCAAAGCTGGAATTCAACCCTTGGCAATTTATATGGAAAATACTGATCTGCTTCTCATCCCCCCGGCTCTCCGAAGGGACATCACTCAAAAACACATACCTTGAATCCTCACATGCCAGCCGACAGCATCCACCAGGATCAACGTTCTCACTCAAAATTTCATTATATCTTTCAAAACTTACTTTTTTACTTTCCAACTCCTTAAAATCAGGTGTACCTGGAGGTGATTCATTCATTCTAACCAATTCTTACAAGAAACCTTGCGTGCGAAAGAGGGAACCAATAAAACATATAAAATGTCCACGGCATTCGGTTACAAAAAACAACACATAAAAAAAAACAAATTCCAATTTACTCCCAACCATCTGGTCATTCATAAATAATGTCAATATTCTTTTCCAAAATAGAACTATATTATCGAACCAAATTCCGGTCGCAGTTAACGGGCATTGGTAATTTTCACCAAAACACATACAACAAAGAAACAAAAACAAAAACACGTATTGGGTTTCTGCATTCGCAGTTTCGCCCATTACATTCCCTAATACTAGTGGGTATCGTAGCTATTTCAAATCATCACATTTATTAACACACATTTCATAACACACGAAAAAAAAAAAAAAAAAACATCTAAAAAAGAAAAAATAAATAAAATAAAACACAAAAAAAAAAAAAAAAAAAAAAATCTTTATAGGAAAATAACGAAAATAATATTTAACTGAAAAAAAAATCATAAATAATAATATAAATTAATAATGCAAATAAAGAAAAAAAAAAAAAAAAAAAAAAAAAAAAATACGGAAAAAATAAAATAAAAAGAAAATAAAATAGACTAAAAAAAGAGAAAATAAATTCAATTAAGAGCAATAACAATCAATAGTTATCACTAATCAGCCATCACTTCACCAGGTGCGTCAAACCGTCCGCCACTTCTTTCTCCTCGCATACGCTCTGGACTATCTTTCTTGTACAATTTACTGCGCAATTCACTTTCGTTATTAGGAAAATAACGAAAATAATAATTAACTGGAAAAAAAAAATCATAAATAATAATATAATTAATAATGCAAATAAAGAAAAAAATACGGAAAAAATAAAATGAGAAGAAAATAGACTAAAAAAAAGAGAAAATAAATTCAATTAAGAGCAATAACAATCAATAGTTATCACTAATCAGCCATCACTTCACCAGGTGCGTCAAACCGTCCGCCACTTCTTTCTCCTCGCATACACTCTGAACTATCATTATTGCGCAATTTACTGCGGGCAAACTGATCTAATTCAGGAATAGAATCTTCATGTGAGTATTTCGCCAGTGAACCATTAAGTCGGTTAAAATTCAACGTTGGTGGAAAGCTTTTCGATACCCAGGCTTCAATACCGATTTCACGGAGTTTAATTTTCTTACGCAGGAGGTCATTTCTCATCTTTCTGATTTCAGGAGGAGCGTCATCACTAATGTAAATATCGTGAAACCCAGCAATTGTCTTGCCCCTTAGCTTTTTAGCGCACTTCAGAATTCTCATTTTCTCATCTTTATCAGCAACCTCAACTTTAATAAACTTTTTTAGTTTATTAACCTGAAGCACTTTGAGGCGTGGTACCGGGGATAGCTCAAGTCCTTCTGTAATGATACTCGTGCAAATTTCCGTAGCATTTTGTTGATTATCAGTTGGTACAATCCACACAATAATGTTGCTCTGAAGTTTTTCAAACTCCATCTTTGCAAGCCGGCATACTGTCTGGTTAATAGCGGACCTTTGGTTACTAATTTCATCTGTCATTATTTTGTACTGTTCATTAAGCAAATCCTTCTGATTTTCGATCGATAATATACGCTGGTCGCTTTCCACGTTTCTTTTCTGAAAGTCTGAATTTGAAACCTCTAGTTGCGTAACACGATCACCAAGCGACTTAATTTTATTTTCAAGTGAGTCCAGTTTATCACCATTGCCCTTGACACGACTTATTAACGTGTTAATTTTTTCACCAAGACTCGATAATGTCACATTTTGAGACGAAGTTGAACTAGCCGACAAGTTTAGGAAACTTGGCATGTCATTTGTGGGATTATCACGCCTCCTTTTTCGTCCCATTTCAACCACGCAAAAAGAAAAAAGAAAACCAAAATTGGGCTTGGCTTACCTCAGAAAGGATTGAATTTTTTATCCACGCCAATCCGAACGTGCAGTTCGCTCAGCCACCGTTAAAAGGGCACGGCTAACACCCCTCACAGCTACAGAAACAGCTATCCAAATTACAGGAACATCGGCAAAACAGCAATGACTTTTCCATTAGGTACAACCAGTCAAAACTGATTCACTTGCAGCAGCAAAAATTCACAAATCGCCACTGGCATCTGATACAGCCACGACACCCACGAACGAGGTCTTACTCGGTCAAGAGCATACTGAAGACTGTGTTTTTAGTGTTTTTCACCTTCATATTGATTCTAAAAAATTGATTTATCATTTGCAGTTATTATTTCAAATTTGTCTATGTACGTCTTTGGTCCCTGATTCTTTTTTGTGCGGGAGTGTCACTTCGATTCTTAAACGTGGGAAAGATCGGACTAATTGCGCATCATATAGACCTATTACGGTAGCCTGATCGTTGAGCAAAGTTTTTGAATATGTCCTGCTTCCTGAAATTCTTCCAAAAGTTGATTATGTGTCGAATCAATTTGGGTTTAAACCATATATAGGATGCCAACATGCGCATCGAATTCTTACTTCTTTTTTAATTCAAGCACAAAAAGATGGATCTGAAGTTCATTTATGTGAGTTAGATATTTCAAAAGCTTTTGATTTGGTTTGTCACAGCCAACTATGGTATTCTCTTACCCAGCTAGGAGTAAATTCCTCTGTTATATGTGTCCTTCGTTTTTGGTATGCAAATTCATATGTTCGACTTCGGTCAGGAGAGATCTTTTTTGGTAATATTCCAATTCGGTCTGGACTTAGGCAGGGAGGGGTTCTGTCACCATACCTTTTTAATGCTTGTCGTATTTATCCCTGTCGTATAATCCCTATGCTTTCTCGTATTTTTCCGTCGCGTTTTACGGGTCTAACTAATTTATCTTCTATTGCTTATGCAGATGATTTATTACTTATTAGCCATTCAAAATTCACCCTAGGTAAGTCTACCCAGTTTGTTTCTAAGCTTTTGGAAAAAATTGGCCTCGTGCTTAATCCTGAAAAATGTGAATATTTAGTTTTCAATGCTAAAAACCCAAGTAGTAATTTGAGTTGTATTTCTTTTTCAGTTAAGCTGGCTCCTGCGTTGCGTTGGCTCGGGATTAGTATCTGCTCTTCTATTTCAGCTATCCGTGCTAGTGCACTTGCAGATATTAAAAATAAGCTTAAAGCAGGTTATGCTAAAATTGTTCCAAATCGTGACCGACACTCTCGTAAGGCATTGGCTAAACTCTATTGTACGTATTGTGACCATTCCATTCTTTTTCTATCAGGTTTGCGCCCATTTTTTAATAATAATGATATGCAGGATATTAGAGTTTTGTTTTTCTGTTATTGTAAATATCTTTTCTATGTGCCTCATTGGTATAGAAACCGTAAGATTATTCGAATGTTTAATGCAACTAATATATTGAAGTCATATAATAAGTTGGACTCCAAGTTAAAAGATGAGGCCTGCAAGCGGTTGGGTCCTTTTCATCCTCTTGTGCAATTGTTTTGATTTGTATTTGTAGTTTTTATATTGATGTTGTTTTGCATGTGTTTTGTTTTTGTATGTCTTTACTTTTTATTTTCTTTTGTTACTCCACTTTTTTATAATTGTTAGTGGGTCAAAAATAAATTATTATTATTTTTTACTCTCATAATAAAAGCGTAGACCAGAAATATTCCCGGAAATCAAGAGGGGTTAAATATCAATTTCACAGTTTTAACATTTTTAAAGTTTCTTCGTCCTCTGTCCCCTACTGAAAAAAATAACCCCTCGAACAAAATTTCTGGATACGGCCCTAGGAATTTTATATCTTCCCTCCCCTCGTCTCTCCCTTAGAACTAATTCTATACTTATCTGAAGGCTCAATGAGAGTCGGGAGGTTTGGTATCAAAATGCAGCCTTTGAGGTATTTCCGTCCTCCCTCCAATCCTGAAAAAGCTTATGCCAGCTTTGCCTCTCACTCAGACCATTTGCCTTGATCTCCAATTGGCCAATGGCTTGATAACAACTTGATTTTAATTCTAAGACAAAACAACCATAGAACCCCATTATACAGGTTTAATGCTCTTATGTGCAAATATTTGGAATTTTTAAACAACAGGGACTTTACCTAAGGCAGTGAAAGTTGTATAGACCTTAAAAATATTTTGGCAAGTTTGGAAGGGAGGGAGATGCCTCAAAGGGGGTATTTTATTACCAAAACATCCCAACTCTCATCGTGTCTTCAGATAAACACAGAATTACTTCTTAGAAAGAGACAAGAGGAGGGTGGAGGCAGAAATCTAATTGTAATAACCATGGCCGTATTTAGGACATTGGTTTGGGTGGCTATTTTCTCCGAGGGAGGCGGACAAAAACTTTAAATAACACATCAAAATGTGACATTGATATATAATCCCATTATTTCTGCGAACATTTCTTGTCTACGCTGTTATTATGAAAGTAAAGACCAACATTAAACCTCAAAAATGAGCAGAATTTATTTTACGTATATAGTAGGGGGACTGCCGCTTCCTCATCTCCACCTCCACCTCATGGTCGTAGAAACTTCAGAGAATGCTCGTTTGATCAGAGATTGAGAGTTCTAGTCCTTTTTTTAAGTAAAAAGTGATTGGAAACCAACCAGCTGCTGGAAGATATTTTCCACGGGAAGGTATTTTCAGCGGGGGAGTATTTTCCGTGAGGAGGGGGAGGGTATTTTCCCTTTTTTTCCACATAAAAAAGGAAAAATAAATATGGCTTTAATGATCTGTGACGTGCGAATTTATTTGTTTTCGTGACAATAAGACAGAGCTTTTTTGTGAAACATCTGGACAGACATTTATATCATGACTAGAAAACAAACAATTCCAACAAGGTTGAACATGTAAAAAAGATTCTAACTTGTGTTTTACCCTATGGTATTGCCTCGTACTTGTAGAAAACTGAAAAACTGAGTACGGTGGCTCAGTTGCACGGGGATTGAGTTGTACGAGGGTTCAGTTGCAATGGAATCAAGCAAGGTAGAAAAGTGGGGTTGAATTCCAGAAAAGTATGTGATATCTTTCAGAAAAACTTTTCCCCGACCAAAGATCCACGGATGACTTTGAAGAAAGGCTTCATTCAAAGTTTTTTTGTTTTTTTTTTCTACAGCAATTATTCTTGAACTAGAATTTGCGTCACTTGTACTAACATCAGTAAATATGTTCAACACCCAGGATGGTATTTTGAATCTTGTCTTCCTGCAGAAACTTCTAATGATGACAATAAATCAAGAGATCTTCATCGACCATAGAAGAATCTGTATTATCAGTGTGTATTTTAATTCTTGGAAAATGAGACAAGTATTTTTTGGCACGGGAAACAGTTTCTCTGTGAAATAACATACCTCAGATTTTGTCTCAATGAGATTTATGTCATGAACTTGTTATTACAAATTTAAGCTATTGAATATCCAGAATGAGTCAGTTAGATGTGCTATGTCTTTCATGCCAAGAGATTCCCACTCATTCAAATCACTATGTTTGTTTCCCCCTTAAGGATTGCATGAATGTACTGAACAGAAACTAAAGCCCTGTAAACAACTTTCCTGGTGATAATTCTCTTACCCAAGTATATAAGAGAAGACACTCAAATTCCTCGTTGCTGTCATTGGCATAGAGCTAACGTAAAATTCAAAAAGTTTGGGGTTTCCTCTTACTTGTATTTGCTCATTTAAATGAAATGCTAAAGAAATCGTAAAGGGGACAGCTCAAGTTTTTGGCAGCCGGGTGCTGATGATGAATACAGTATATTGTAGAAACGCCTGGTATTAATCTTTTTCTAACAAGAAAGAAATCCCGCGTGTCTACCTCTTAGTAAAGGAACTCCATCTTTAGCATATTTACTAAAGCTTTTCATTGATGCATCATTTTCTTTAAACAATTGCTCAAGTGCTGTAAAAATAGATGCGCTTCGTCTCTCATTTTCTTAGTAGAAGATATTCATCCAGTTGAAAGCCATAAGTCTTGTTCCGAACGTCAGACAGCTTTTCTTAAGTATCTTCCGTCTCGTCAACAATCATTTTTCTTCGTAAACTATTGTAAAAGAGAGGAATATATTCAACCATAGCATACGAAGAACTGTGATGTCCTACTCTTAGTAGAAGTTCTTTGACGACAGATAAAGAAGCTTGTCCCCATGTGAATTTGGTTTGCCTTATTTTGCAGTTTGGCAATATTTTAAATAAACTGCTCCATCACATTCTAGTATGTTAAAATTTTTTGTTTCGAAACGTAAATACACTAAATGAGCTCTTTTTTGTAAAGCATCACTGTGCAAAAGCTGAATTTGGATTCTAAAAAGTCGTTTAATAAGCCATACTCAGAGGTAGACGCAACCTTAAATTCTACCGCACAGGCCTATTACCAAGCCATTCAAATTAACAATATTTTGTACTTTGTTCCTTAATCAAAGTAACTGAAAATAAATATACTACATATTGATTAACAAAACTGATTATATAACCAAGGTAACGCCCATGTAAAACTGAACTCTTTCAGTGAAATATCCCATTTTCAAACGACTGTCGAATTAGCTACACTTGGAGCTATCCATTGCTTTATCTGTTTGCAATTAGGAAAGAAATCGAACCACTATTACTCCCTTCTTTCAAAAAAACTGTCTTGGTTCCCTTCACATAATTAACACAACATTATCAAAAACACTCGTCTTATAAACTTCACCCAAAAAATTTGATCCCGGAGTCAATAATAACACCTGTATTCGTTATCTGCATATACAGTTTATCTCTTGTGCCAGCAAGATAGCGACTTAAAATTCAACTGACTCAAATATTCTTAAGATTCACACGCAAACACAATACATAGAGTCACTACACTTGTCGTGTCTATTACGCCCACTTTACTAGCCGGATCCAGTTCTATTAATCACTCACTGCACTTTACTTCTAAGTTAAATTGAACTGCAATTCCAAAATTCATGCTTTTCAGCCAAAACAAGCAGCAGGTCCAAGATGTACTTCAATAAGTTCAAATCTGATTACCCTTAAAGGTCAGTCGCGTTCAAATCTCATGACTATAGATGTTATTCATTTCTGTTCCGATCTGCGTGAAAGATACGTATAGCTCTACGTTTTTCAACAATAGCGCTCAGGCTGCGCAAGAGCGAAAACAAAGTTCATGTCACAGCTGCGAAAATAGTGCATTATCTTCAAGCAAGTCTAGATCACGCTTAATAGTGCACTTGTTTTACTACTACTACTAACAACTCATCGCAGCACCAAGCCGCCTGAGGCCAACACAGCTACGCACGCTCCTCCTCCACCCCAATCTATTCAAAGCCTCCCTTTTTACACCCGCCCACGAAGTTCCCCGGTCCTTTCAATCTTTCTTTATGACATCCTCCCACCCCAGACGGGTACGACCTGCTTTCCGTTTAGTCCTAGATGGTTGACAGAAAAGAACAATCTTCGGCAATCTGTCATCCTTCATCCGAACAACATGACCTAACCACCTCAAACTTTCTTTCATTTTAGACCTAGAAAGCGGTATTGAACCACTTTTTTCGTATAGCCTATTGTTTGAAATACGGGCAGTCAGCCGGGTACCCAGAACAATCCTTAAGCAATTTCTCTGGAAAACATCTAGCAAATCTTCATGCGCTTTTCGGAGCGTCCATGCCTCAGAGCCATATTTGACCACTGTCATCACTGTAGCTTCTAATATTATAATCTTGGTTTGCAGACTTATCTTTCTATTCTTCCAAACTTTTTTTTAACTGTGAAAAAACTCCCAGAGCCTAGGCTATTCTAATTTTAACATCTCCACTCCTCCCACCACCTTTACTAATAATACTACCAAGGTAAGTGAAACTGCCCACCTGATCAATCTTTTCATTACCTTTTCATCTTCACTTATTCCTAGCCTTAGTGACTTAGTCTTCCTAACATTAATTTTCAAACCAATACTAGCACCCTGAACTCGCAAAACCTCTAAAACTTCATTCATTTTGCTCACACTTTCATCTAGGATGCTTAAATCATCAGCATAATCCAAGTCCAGGAGACTTTTTCCTCCCCATTTGATTCCGTGCTCTCCCATTGCCCTTCCTGTGCTCCTCAAGCCGAAGTCCATCAAAATAATTCATATAAAGGGGGATAGAACACAACCTTGCTTAACTCCTAATTTAATACAAAACCAGCTGCTAACGTGACTTCCTACCTTAACCACAGCAGTGTTTTTCTCGTGCATAGCACTGATCACATTCATGTATTTTTCTGGTATACCATACCAGGATAAAACCTTTACTAAAGCTCCTCTATCAACAGAATCGAACGCTTGCTCGTAATCTATAAAACTGAGGACCAAAGGTGTTTGAAAACTTAGGCACTTCTCAATTATTAACCTAAGAGTGAAAATTTGGTCAACACATCCTCTACCTTTTCTAAAACCGCACTGCTCTTCTCTTAAAACTTTGTCTACGGCATCTCTCAGTCTTAAAAGTATCATATTACTAAGTAATTTACGACTTACAGAGACCAGACTAGTCCCTCAATATCTACGACAGTCACTCTGATCACCTTTCTTATGCAGTGGCTTAATTAAGGTTTTCCTAAAATTGCTAGGTCCTTACTCTTTTTCAAAAGTCATGTTCACAATCTTCAGTAACTAATTTCTAACCTAAGAGCCACCATATTTAAGAAACTCACTTATTTTGGTGAAGCTTAAATTTAGCGGGATTGTAGTTACTTCATTGATGACAGATTCCGCAAAACTAGAAACTGGCGTAGCAGAGGCTTGGTATGCGCCGTTAAAAAAAAAATACGAAATGACTATATATATGTCCAAAAGATCGGACAGCACCCAATGGCAAAAAGAAACTAACGCGCAAAGTAAAGAGCAAACCCATAGCCATGGAGTAAGTGTCATAAAAGATTTTAACCTGAGGCCTACTGGAACACTTAGTAGTGGTTTAATCAGCTAAAGTAGAAAGGGCGAATAGCCCATGGGTCGTCAAGGCATAAAAAATGATGCAATCGGTAGTAGTACCGAGAATGACATGAATTTCGAACATAAATTAAAAAAAAATCGAACTGCCTAAATGTTGCAGTGAAGACGGCTACTCGGCTTAAGCTTTATCCCCTGTGGGTCAGTCAAATCGTCTGAAAGAGTTTGTCTATTTTTATGTCCCATAAACTGAGCGAGCTGTAATAGTTAGTCTAACAGTCGTAAACTTGATTTTGGAAGTGTTAGAATCCGAAGTATCGTGAGGGGCTAATTAAGTCTGACTATGGTTAACTGGGTTAGTCGGAGTTAGTGTTCGAGAGGTTAGTAAATTATCAAATGAATCTTCATCACTCTTCGTCAGGAGGAATCGATGACAAGCTCGCCTCTTTTAGTTTGCTATTCCAGAAGAGACCAAGGATGAACAAGGCACGCCCGGTTTCAATCTATTATGAAGATTTGTCAAAGCTCTTATGCGCTCTTCTGACTTTTTCATGACATAATTTGTTTCTCCAGCCCTACAAGGAGATAAAGAATAGCCTTGACCCCATGGTGACGTTCAAAGAAAGACAATAGGGCCGTTCTTTTACTCATCTTTATGCTAAGATCTTGCATCGTTTGACAAAGAACGCTTAAAAATTAAATCTTAGCGCTTTTGCAAACGTCTTTCATCGTTTTGCTCTGATCAGCGGTCTAAGAACAATGATGAGTATATCATCAAAGTTCTCTCATCATTGTTCTATATGGCAGAAAGACGGCGTCTTTCACACTTGTTGCTAACATCAGTGAGCTATAAGATCTTAGAACAAAGATGAGTTAAAAGAACGGAAATCTTTGCAGAAAGATGTAAGATCTTAGTGCAAAAGAACGGGCCTAATATAAACAGTAATGTTGACTTTAGCCTTTGAGTGAGCTTCATGATCAAATTTCTAGTAGTTCCTGACTCCAAAATACCGTTTGCAACCAATTTAAAAATATGATTCATTTGTGATAAAGTCTTGGACTTGTAAAATTCAGCCGATTTATGCAAACATCTCTGGTTGAGAATCCTGACAACTGGCAACATTGCATCACGCAAAAACATGTTGAAGAAACTGCTATCGCGCAACAATTCATAAAACGCTGCCTCGATACAAAAGCCAACTTATTTCAGCCAAAAATCTCTTCTGATCTGTGTTGCTGGTTGATTTATTGCACCAAAATTTTCTTTACATCCCGGTGTCGACGATCCAAAATACTATTTTTTTCTGAATGTTCAGTCGAATAAAATGATGCTAGATTTTGACTTTGCCCAAAACTCATCGACATCTTGGTTCTTGAAATGTTTCCCATTCTCAGAAAACAAAATTGATGGAAAACCGAAAACCTGACAGTATTCTTTCACAAAGGCCTGAGACATTAAAAATGTCTCAGCCTTTGCGGCTGCTGAATCAAATGAAATTGGCGACTGAAAAAAAGCCGTTACCGTTAAAATATAAACATAATTCCTTGCTGCTTTCGGCAATGGGCCAACCACGTCAATAAAAACTTTCTAAAACTGCCGACGACTTTGTTGATTTCTGAAACAGAGCATCTGGGGTATAATCCATAGGGTTCCAACGGAGACACGTTTCACAATAAATACTGTCGTCTCAGCAACCGATTACAAATTAAGGAACCAAACATGTTCTCTAAGCCTCTCATACATTTTCCCAGTACCCAAATAGCCAAAGTACAGGGAATTTCGAAACACTTCAATCAACTCCGGAACCAACTTTGATGGCAACCCTGGAACAAAGCAGATTTTTGATTTTCAAATATTTTCTGGAATGAATCAATTTATGCAACAAAATACTTTCCATAGCAAGAAATTAAAAACTTCACGGATAATCTCGGAAAAATTTCACGGATAAAAAAGCTTTCCGAAAAATAAGCTTTTCAAAGAAAAGCAAAGCCTCTCTCACTGTAAAAGTGTAAAACCTACTGCGTCATTGGCGCTTTACTGAAAACCTACTTTATTACAAATATTTTCTTTTGTGCTTAATATTGAAAATAAACATTGAAATTATAGTAATATTTTGAACTGCTGAGCTTTCAGCAATTAATATAATTATACATCAAATATTTAGTTTAATTTACTAGATCTTTAAATTTGGTCAAGACGAATATATGTTTCACTACAATAAAGTGTTTGGATACTGCCTCCTTCCTTAACTGTAAATAAGAACCAAAAGCCTACTGCGTCATTGGTGCTTAACTGAAAACAAATTATATTATAAATATTTTCTTTTTCAGTTCTTACAGCATTGAAAATAAAATTATAATGAAATAAATGCTTGAACTGATGGATCTTTCAACAATTAATATCATTATACTATTTATACATCAAATATTCAATTTGATGTTGTTTATACTTTTCAAGACTGTTCGAGACGCATATAGTTTTCAGTAAAGCGCCAATGACGCAGTAGGTTTTATATTTTTACAGTGAGAGAAGGAGGTGATATCCAAACTGTTGTTTGTAGTGATTTTTGTTCGTTTCAAGCTTGATTTACATATTCAGTTTAATTTTCACCCGTTTTAAGGTTTATTTATTAATTTACATTAATACCTATTGTATGTTTGTTTGCATTGATTTTTAAGTTTGATTTATACTTTAATAGGAAAATATTTTTGTTCGTTTTAAGCTAGATTTTCATATTCAATATGTGCATTACTCGCTTTAAGATCTATTTATTCATTTATATTATTACTTGTTGTATGTTTTTTTCTATGATTGTTTATTTAATTTCTGTTCATTTTGGGTTTCATTTATTCTTTAATAGTGATTTCAGGTCGTTTCGAGTTTGAATTTTAAAAGGTATTTGTATCTGCTGAGCTTAAGTTTAAAATGGCCTTTACTTTTCTTTTAAAAAATTATTTTTCGGAAAACCTTTTTAAATTAATTTTTGTTTGTTTTTGATTGCAAAAAGTGTCAAGTTTTTAAAAATTCCTTATTTCAAAATCAAACTTTTCAAATAAAAAATCAAATGTTCATCAAAGTATCAAAACTGGTATCAAAGTAACAATATCAAAGTGAAAAAATGGGTTTGTGTCGACCTCGGAGTTTTTATTATTTGATGTTTGATCTATTTTTAACAAAATGGTTATCTCAAAATTTTTATCGGATGGGTTTGGGAAAAAAGGACGTCGGGATGAGGGCTAATTAATCTTCGGTTTCTTTTGACTCTTTAAAAATGAACTAGAACTTTCTACTTTCAATCAAATGAGCCCACTCTGAAGTTTATACGAGCATCCCTTCTATAAGAACCATATATATCCCCAGGGAATTACTTACAACGCCTGTCCCTGGGCCCCGGGAGGGGGGGGGGTATGTCGACCCCGGAGTTTTACTATCTGATGGTTGAACTATTTCTAGAAAAATGGTCATCCGATAAACCCAAAGTCGTGGAGGGCAGAAGGGGATAGTTGCCCTCCGATCTTTTTTCACACTGAGAAAATGGACTACAACTTTCAATTTCCATTCAAATTGACCCTCTCTGAAGTTTATATGAACACCCCTTTCATAAGAAGCACATACGGCCCCAGGACATAGCTTACAAGCCCACCCCCCGGTCCTTGGGGTTGTGTCGACACCGGAGATTTGTTATCTGACACTTGAACCATTTTGAAAAAAATGGCTCTCTCAAAGTTCTTATAGGAGGGGTTTGAGGAAAATAAGGCATGGAGAGGGGGGACTATTTGCCCTCCGATCTCTTTTGACTCTTAAAAACTGAATGAAAACTTTCAATTTCCAATCATATGAGCCCTCTCCAAAGATTATACTAGCACACCTTCCATAAAAACCATATATGCCCCCAGAGCAATACTTACAACGCCTTCCCCGGGCCCTGGGGAAGGGGGTTTGCGTCGACACAGGATTTTTTCTTATCTGACCTTTGAACTATTTTTAATGAAATAGCCATACGTAAAGGAGTTTTGTTATATGATCTTTGAACTATTTTTAACGGAATGGCTAGCTTAAATTTTTTATCAGATGTATTTGGGGGGAAAGGGCTTGGGGAGGCTAGTTGCCCTCCGATCCCTTTTGACTCTTAAAAAGGGCACTAGAACTCTCGATTTCCAATCGAATGAGCCCCCTTTGAAGTTTATACGACGACGCCTTCTATATGAAGTACCTCTGGGGAAAAAAATGAAGTGTGGGGGGAGAATAGCTGCCCTCTGATCACTTTTTACTCATAAAAAGTGAATTACAACTTTCAATTTCCAATCAAATGAGCTCCCTATGAAGTTTGTACGACCATCCCTTCCATAACAACCATATATGCCCCAGGGCATAACTTACAACGCCTACCCCCGGGCCCGGGGGGGCTATGTCAACACCGGAGTTTATGAAAATTTGAAATTTATGAAAATTATGAAAATTTTATCGAATGGGCTTGGGGAAAAAAGGGTGTGTGGGGATGGGCTAGTTGCCCTCGGATATCTTTTGACTTTCAAAAATTGAACTAGAACTTTCAATTTACAATCAAATGAGCCCTCTCAGAAGCTTATACGAGCATCCCTTTCATAAAAACCATGTACGCCCCCAGGACAACACTTACAACGCCTATCCTCCCGGCCCTGGGGGGAGTTTTCGTTATCGAATTTTTGAACAATATCCAAGACAATTGCTATCTCAAAATTTGTAGCGGAAGTGTTTGCGGAAAAGGGCGTGGGGGGGGGCTAGTTGCCCTTAAATCTCTTGACTCCTAAAAAGTGAACTAGAACTTTCGATTTCCAATCAAATGAGCCTTATATGAAGTTTATACGAGCATCCCTTTCATAAGAACCATGCATGCCCTTAGGGCATAAGTTAGAACGCCTTCCCCTGAGTTCTGGGGGGTTGTATTGACACCGGAGTTTTTCTCATCCGACCTTTGAACTATTTTCAACAAAATGTCTCTATCAGAATTTTCATCGGATGGGTTTGAAAAAAGAAGGCGTGGGTGGGGGGAGGGTTAGCTGCCCTCAGGTCTGTTTTGACTATTAAAAAGGGAGCTCGAACTTTCAATTTCAAACCAAATGAACCCTCGCTGAAGTTTATACGAGCATCCCTTTCATAAGAACCATATATGCCCCAGGGCATAACTCACGACGCCTGCCACCGGGCCCTGGGGGGTTGTAACGACACCTGAGTTTTTGTTATCTGACTTTGGAGCAATTTTTAACTTATTGACTATCTCAAAATTTTTATCGGAGACATGTGGGGAAAAGGGGCGTGGGAGGGGGGCTAGTTTCCCTCCAATCTCTTTTGACTCTAAAAAACTGAACTAGAACTTTCAATTTTCAATCAAATGAGCCGTCTCTGAAGTTTTTACGAGCATCTGTTCCATAAGAACCATGTATCCCTCCAGGGCATAACTTACAACTCCTGCCCTCGGACCCTGAGGGGCTGTGTCGACCACGGAGTTTTCGTTATATGGCCCTTGAACTATTTAAAAAAAGGATATCTCAAAGTTCTTATCAGATGGGTTTGAGGAAAAAAGGGTGTTGAGGGGGGGGGGCTAGGTGCTTTTTAATCTCTTCTGACTCTTAAAAAGTGAACTAGAACTTTCAATTTCAAATCAATTGAGCCCTCTTTGAAGTTAATACGAGCATCCCCTCCATGAGACCCATATATGCCCCCAGGATATAACTTACAACGCCTGCTCCCGGACCCTGGGGGGTTGTGTTGATACAGAATTTTTGTTATATTATCTATGAACTATTTTTAACAAAATAGCTATCTCAAAATTTTATCGGATGCATTAGTGAAAAAAGGGTTTTGGGAGGGGGTGGTTACCCTACGATATCTTTGGAGGCATAAAAAGTAAACTAGAATTTTCAATTTCCAATCAAATGAGCCCTCTGTGAAGTTTATGCGAGCATTCCTTCCATAAGAACCATATATGTCCCCATGGCATAACTTATAACCCTTGCCCTGAATACTGTGGGTGGAGTGTCCTGCTCAAAGATATAATTTCTAAAACTTTCAACTACGTTGAACAAAATGACTATATAAAAATTTTTATTGGATGTGTTTGGGGAACTGGTGGGCGTGGAAGGGGTGTTAGTTGCCTTCCAATCACTTTTCACCATTAAAAAGAGCACTAGAACTCTTGATTTTCAATCGAATGAGCCCGACCCCTTCCATATGAAGTGCCTCTGGGGAAAAAATAATAATAAAACATTGGAGCCGTATGGCCTTTACTATAAACAACGCTATAGCGTTGCCTCCGACAGAACGAAATTATTCATCGACAGAAAGAGGCTTTAAGCTGGTCAATTTAATGAGGTTTTACTATCATTAGTTGTATAGGTTAAATTCAGAATATCATAGTCTCCAATGGCCGAAGTCTGTTATAAGATTCTGCTGAACGATTAGCCCATTGGTCTCTAACTCTTCAAGAACTTGATTTGAAATTGTTTACCATACAAGAAGGCAGACTTATGTCCACGATGCATTGTCGAGGCTATTAGCAAACTCTATTAGAGAAGTAGTTTCTTTTCTAGTTTTACCCACATGGCTACGCTGAAAGGAGAACAGAAAAGAGACCCTTTTATTTCAGTAGTAATGGCGTATTTGGAACATAAAAATATAATGCGGAAAAGAAGATTATCCGTGAAATTTTTAATTTATTGTAATGGAAAGTATTTTGGTCCATAAATTGACTCCTTCCAGAAAATATTATAAATCTAAAATCTGCTTTGTTCCAGGGTTGCCATCAAATGTTGTTCCGGAGTTGATTGAAGTGTTTCGAGATTCCCTGTACTTTGGCTATTTGGGTACTGGGAAAATGTATGAGAGGCTTAGAGAACATGTTTGGTTGCTAAATTTGTAATCGGTTACCAAGACGTACTGTATTTATTAAGAAACGTGTCTCCGTTGGAACCCTATGGATTATACCCCAGATGCTCTGTTTCAGAATTCAACAAAGTCGTCGGCAGTTTTAGAAAGTTTTTATTGACTTGGTTGGCCCATTGCCAAAAGCAGCAAGGAGTTATGTTTATATTGTAACGGTATGAGCTTTTTGCAGTCGCCAATTTCATTTGATTCACCGGCCGCAAAGGCTGAGACATTTTTAATGTCTCAGGCCTTTGTGAAAGAATATTGTCAAGTTTTTGGTTTTCCATCAATTTTGATTTCTGAGAATGGGAAACATTTCAAAAACAAAGATGTCGATGAGTTCTGGGCAAAGTCAAAATCTAGCATCATTTTATTCGACTGAACATTCAGAAAAAAAAACAGTATTTTGGATCGTCGACAAGGGATGTAAAGAACATTTTGGTGCAATATTTCAACCAGCAACACAGATCAGAAGAGATTTTTGGCTCAAATAACTTGGCTTTTGTATCGAGGCAGCGTTTTATGAATTGTTGCACGATAACAGTTTCTTCAACATATTTTTGCGTGATACAATGTTGCCAGGTGTCCGGATTCTCAACCAGAGATTTTTGCATAAATCAGCTGAATCTTACAAGTCCAAGGCTATATCACAATTGAATTATATTTTTAAATTGGTTGTTAATGGTATTTCGAAGTCAGGAACTACTAGACATTTGATCATGAGGCTCTCTCTAAATCTAAAGTCAACATTACTGTTTATATTAGGCCCGTTATTTTGCACTAAGACTTTACATCTAAGATCTCACATCTTTCTGGATTATAAGTTATGCCCTTGGGATATAAGGTTTTTATAGAAAGTTTTGTCGTAGAAGCTTCAAAAAGGGCTCATTTGATTGGAATCCAAGGATGTTGAAACTACATCAGTATTTGTTTTGTCTGAATATTGAGGTTATGATCACTTGTCTATCTCAGTTAGCTTATTCATAGCACTTTGCACATATGATAGCCCATGATCAATTAGATATGGGAACAGGCTAAGTTTTGATCAGAATCGGAAAGACATTAACCGTCTGCTTTTTATTAAGAATTCAGATCAAACACTGCGCAAAATCCGGCCTCCTCTTCAGTTTTTGGTGCTAAATGTGGGACCACGGAAAAAAATATGTGCGTATGTTTATGTGCAGAAATGAATCAAAGTGTATTAACAGCTGGAAAAAAAAATGCTGTTCCGCTGGCTCGTGTTTGTCCAGGTATTGCCCTAAAATGGTCACAAAATTTGGCTCTAGTAGAAGTGTATAATAAATCAAAGTTCTTATTCGACATTTGGAAAGAGTGTGGATGACCAAGATGCTTTATACTTAATCAGATTCGAATCCGCGCTAAGCAAAAATTCAAAGACACCTTTCTCAGCTTAGGAAAGACATAATCAATGAGTCATCTGATAAAATGAAAAATTACCCTAATTTACTGTGGAAAAGAATTTCCCGCTCAGCAACTCCTTCCAGTAACACTAACTTAGGAGGGGATACTCTGCTGTCTGAATGGTCCATTCATTATACAGCTGAGTTTTGTGCCCCAGACGATTATCTGAAAAAGTATTTCTGGTTCCATTCGTAGCAATAGAAGTTTCAGGAGGAAGGCTGCCAACCCGACCGTCCGGTGCTTTTGGTTCTCCAGTGGCTAGCCGGTTATCCAGAGGTGCGTGGAGGTCATTCTTTGTGCACCAATTTGTACGAGATCTAACTCCGGATGAGCACTATTACCTCCATCCCCAACACTTTTAATAATTACGTCCTAAATCATCAAGCACAGTGCCCCTCATCTTGTTTCCTGGTTGATCTTAACCTTTCTCTTGTTTCTTATGCTTATGACATTTTGAATATCAACCGGTCCTTAGAGAAGATTAAATAAAAAAAACAAGTTTTTTAAACTGAAAGTAAGGAGCGACATTAAACTTAAAACGAACAGAAATTATTCCGTATATGAAAGGGGCTGTCCTCTCCTCAACGCCTTGCTCTTTACGCTGAAGTTTGACTTTCTCACAACTCTATTTTTTGAAACAATAAAAAACTTTAGCGTAAAGAGCAAGGCGTTGAGGAGGGGACAGCCCCTTTTATATACGGAATAATTTCTGTTCGTACTTTAGAGTTTTAATGTCGCTCCTTACTTTCAGTTTAAAACTTGTTTTTTTTTATTTAATTTCTGATCGTTTTTTAGTTAATGCAACTTTTATTTTGGCTCACCGTCATTGAATAAGTAGACAAAATTTGCATAAAAATGTTACTTTTCTTTTGCTAAATGGATGTCTCAAAATTTGGTTATGACGTAATTTACAAATTAACTTACGTAACTAACTTCTATATTCGTATATTTTTCTTCTAGCAAAAAATACAAAGTTGCAGATATGAGCTTGAAACCTATGTAATAGGATTTCTGATACGCTGAATCTGACGGTGTGATTTTCATTAAAATTCTTTCACTTTTAGGGGATGTTTCCCCCCTCTTTAAAAAATCGGGTAAATTTTCTCAGGCTCGTAGCCTTTGATGAGTAATACTAAACTTAATAAAATTTATATATTTAGAATCAGCATTATAAACCCATTCTTTTGATACATTTATTGACACCAAAATTCTGTTTTTAAAAGTTTCAATCACTATTGAGCCGTATCGCTTGTTTTTTTATTGTTTTTTTTTATTACGTACATGTCACTACGTATATGAGGAGGTTGTCGCCGTAGTCAATACCTTACTCATTACGTTAAAAGTTAAAAACAAATTTAATTAACAAACCCCTGAATCACAAAGGCCGTGTAATTAGAATAGATAGCTCTTTTGAAAGCACTAAAAAAAACTGCAGCGTAAAAAGCGAGGTATTGACTTAGGGGCGACCCCCCTCATATACATTATAATTTCTGTTCGTTTTAAGTTCTAATGTTGCTTCTTATTTTCAGTTGAAAAAAAACTTTTTTTTTTTAATTTAATTTCTGATCGTTTTTTAAATAATGCTTGGAAATCCGGCGCCCCCTTCATAGAAATGTTCCCATACGCCAAAGAAGCTACCTCCACGGAAAGATTCTCCCGAGAAACCCTCTCCTCCAGCCCCATCCTCCAGAAAAAAAATTCTTCCTGAAAATGTCTGTATACTTCCCAATAACCAATAAATAATGCTGGTAAGTCCGGCGCCCCCTTCATGGCAATTTCCCTTCCCCCATGAAAACTTGCTTCATGGACAGATCCTCCAACATAAACCCGACCCCCCCCCCCCACTACCAGAAAAAAACCCTCCTGAAAACGTCTGTATACTTCCCAGTAACCAATACTATATGTTAACATTGGGTAAAGTTCATAACTTTTAGCCCTCCCCTCTGGGACTTCGGGGGATTAAGTCATCCTAAAAGACATACTTATCATATTTTCGACCTTGCTGAACAAAATGGCTATCTCGAAATTTTGATCGGATGACTGGGAAAAAATGAGCGTGGGAGGGAGCCTAGTTGCACTCCAATTTTTTGGTCACTTAGAAAGGGCACTAGAACTTTTAATTTCCGTTCGAATGAGCCCTCCCGCGATATTCTAGGACCACTGAGTCGATACGATCACCCCTGGGAAAAATAAATAAACAAATAAACACGCATCCGTGATCTTTCTTCTGGCAAAAAATGCAAAATTCCACATTTTTGTAGATAGGAGCTTGAAACTTCTATGGTAGGGTTCTCTGATACGCTGAATATGATGGTGCGATTTTCATTAAGGCTCTATAACTTTTAGAGATTCTTTCCCCTTATTTTGAATATCAGCCAAATTTTCTCAGGCGCGTAACTGTTGATGGGCAGCACTAAACTTGATGAAAATTATATATTTAAAATCAGCATTGAAATCTGATTTTTTTGATATATCTATTGGTATCAAAAACCCGTTTGATAGAGTTTCGGTTACCATTGAGCCGGGTCGCTCCTTACTTACAGTTCGTTACCACGAACTGTTTGATTTCCAATATCTTTGAAGTATTGTGCCAAGGATAAAGCATTAACCAGTTAATGGATAAGACCATTTCTACTCCAGCAACTAAGGAGTATGCCGAAACGAAGCAAGAATGCCAAAGAGAGGCCTCTGAGAG
The DNA here is from genome assembly GCF_049724085.1 of Artemia sp. Qi Xiang Cuo. Classification (NCBI taxonomy): domain Eukaryota; kingdom Metazoa; phylum Arthropoda; class Branchiopoda; order Anostraca; family Artemiidae; genus Artemia; species Artemia sp. Qi Xiang Cuo. Next base: position 93,377,369 of record NC_142794.1, on the reverse strand, counting down.
TAGTAAGGGTGTACAAGATTCGAATTACACATACAATTACACATGAATTGCGCAAGGAAAACCCACGCGTGTGTCATTACACTTACACATGCACATTGCAAAAAAAGCATGCAAAAATCTATAAAGTGATTAAACACGTTATGAAAGTTGGCTCGTTACAAAGTGGTCAAGCATGTTATGAAACTAAAGTCGAGGTTTTATTGCACAATTTTTTTTTAAGCTGGAACTATATAAAGTGCTCCAACATGTTTTGGGAGTATGCACGAAATTATGTAACTCAACCAGAGTGGTTATTTCTATTGATATCAATTGCATATGGAATTATAGTGACAATTTCCAGACAATATTGGCATGCGTCTTATCGGGATTAAGAAAACGAAGGATGGAAATATTTGATTCGATACACCTTGACAAAAGAATTTTTTTTCTGGTAATTGGCATTTTTTTTCTGATAAAGAAAAGGGTTTAGCATTTGTGAATACTTCGATATGTATTGTAGTGATGTTTGGACAGTGTTGTCAATTTAAAATAGTTTAACGTTATACTATACGAAGAAGTTGATACTAAGAGGGGTGTAGATGATAAGAAAAGAATTGTAATAACGGATAGCTTTACTTCTTTGATGTGTTCCATATAATACATAAGTGGTGCGGTGATGGCAAAAGGATCTCTTAGAATACTTATAGTGCTGTACGGTGGGCCAAGCTGCTAGCGAAAACCCCGTTTGGATGAGTTAAAATAAAAAATTTTAACAAGAAATGCCTGAAAAGTGTTTCGGGAGAGATGGGCTGATTGTGTACTGTATAATACACAAGTGATGTTTGGACAGTGTTGTCAATTTAAAGTATGCTAAATATGGATCCTAGCAGACTATGTTCCTTCCTGTGCTATTTGGGCCTTTACGTTCCTTGGGCACCTTTCCAGAGCATGTACCTAAGTATTCTAGCAGACTATGTTCCTTCCTGTGCTATTTGGGGCCATTACGTTCCTTGGGCACCTTTCAAGAGCATTTACCTATGTATTCGAGCAGACTATGTTCCTTCCTGTGCTATTTTGGGCCTTTACATTCCTTGGGCACCTTTCCAGAGCATGTACCTATGGATTCTCGCAGACTATATTCCTTCCTGTGCTATTTGGGGCCTTTACGCTCCATAGGACCTTTCCAAGGCAGATTACCAGACCTGTTATTGCTATTGTTGTCAATTGCACATGGAATTATACACATTGCAAAAAAGCATGCAAAAACTTATAAAGTGATTAAGAGGAATTGAGTTTTGTGGGTGGTACGGAAAAATGGTACGTCTTAAATATTCGGGTAAACATACGAGTAGAAAAAATGCTTCACTATAGATAAGGCTATTATATTTTTTTTTCTGAACTTTCTGTGGGAGGCGGGGGTAAGTATTTAGTTTAAATAATTCTAGGAGGAGGAATTGAGTTTTGTGGGTGGTACGGAAGAATGGTACGTGTTAAATATTCGGGTAAGCATACGACTAAGAAACGCTTCAATATAAATAAGGCTATTATGTTTTCTGAATTTTCTGCGGGAGGGGGTAAGTATTTAGTTTAAATAATTCTAGGAGGAATTGAGTTTTGTTGGTGGTACGGAAAAAATGGTTCGTGTTAAATATTCGGGTAAACATACGACTATAAATAAGGCTATTGTGTCTTTCTGAACTTTCTGTCAGAGGGGGTAACTATTTAGTTTAAATAATTCTAGGACGAATTGAGTTTTGTGGGTGGTACGGAAAAATGGTACGTGTTAAATGTTCGGGTAAACATACGAGTAGAAAATGCGCTGTGTTTGTCACACCAACTAGTAAATATTTATCTGGGTTTTATTTTTTCTGTTCAATTATTTTCAGTGTAATCCAATATAATTACCTCATTCTTTTATTCTAACTTAACTTGTAGGAATAGGACTTCTAGAATAAGGATTCATTCCCTCGACTAAATCAGTTTATTCATGTATAATGGTGAACAAAAGACTATTAATTCTCCGTATTCTTCTTCTTCTTAACTAACTAAACGTTGCGCTGTGTTTGTCACACCAACTAGTAAATATATATCGGGCTTTTATTTTTTCCGTTCAATTATTTTCAGTGTAAGCCAGTATAATGCTAGGGGGTAAATTAAGTTTTGAGGGGGGTAAAAATGGTAGTTATTTAGTACCCGGTAAACCTGTGACTTGAAAAGCTTCATTAGAAATAGGTTATTGCTAATGATACCTCCTCGACAGTTTCAGTGTAAGCCAATATAATGCTAGTGGGTAAATTAAGTTTTGAGGGGAGGGGGGGTAGAAATGGTAGTTATTTAGTACCTGGTAAACAGGTGACTTGATATGCTTTATTAGAAGTAGGTTATTGCCAATGATACCTCCTCGACCGACATTTTTATGGCTCTAACAATTGTACTCTATGCTTGCCCAGAGACACGATGCGGCTTTCCCACTATTGCTCTATGGCAGGTTATGGACACTACCTAGTTTATTACATGTATTAAATCAGTATTTTTTACACAGTGGAACGATAAACACATAACTAATATCTCTAAAAAAGTGAAGATGAAGCATTTTAAGAAAGTGTGTTCACATGGTAGTGTTATTGTAGCATTGAATGCTGACAAGGAGAAGTATTTAAACTTTGAAATAAGCACAAGTGGTAGCACTATCGGAAACGTATACGTGCATTGTCATGACAGTAAGGAATTGAATTTCTTTGGACTACCAAAAAAATTCAACTCTTATGATGGTGGATATGCCAGATTGAGACCTCCGGAGATGATTGCACTCAAAGAGAATGCCAACATAAAAATAATAGTTGATAAAGAGAAGCATCTTCTTACTAGTGCTTGTGGTAACATGTTACCCAGTGTTTAACCATATCGTCAGTTTTCGGGTATTAGCATTCAAATGACAGCAAAGACGAAAAGAAAGGCCTACTCTTCTACTAATATCATAAACCATATCTTGTCTACATGCCAGAACTGTTACCTGTGTAAAAACAATGTGATAATAGACAGTGAAATTGCTGGCAAAATAAAAAGAGCATTGGCAGACAATATCACTAATGAATATAAAGATGAATTGATGAAAAGCAAAGTACCTGCAAACGTTACAGCCATTGATCAAACAGCCAATGAATCAAATAATACGAAAGATGAAAAGCATATTGAGCCTGTCGATGACACACCTATAAAAATTGTGTATGATTCAAAATGGAATAATGATTATTCTACTGATTACGAACTAAGAGAAGACTAAAGCTACAGTATCAAGAGAGAACATGGTGAAGCATTTTATGGAACAGATTCAAAATGTCCAAAGTTGTTCAATGATAATAATGATGTATAATAATATATATTTACTGCATTAATATTCTACATGACATTATTTTATTAAAAATATATTATGCATTACATTGTTATGTCTTCATTATTTTTAGAGTAAGCTAGCATATCGAACGTTTAGAATGTCTATTAAAACATCGGAGATGTAAGAAAAGGAATTTACACACATCATATATCGGATAGATAGGTCAACATAGAGAAAATCTAAGTATAAGAATGAATACATTATCTATCAACATCTATTGACAGATACTTGGGATACTATTGACAAAATCAAAGCATCAGAGTGAATAAATTCTTTATCAATGTCTTTTGACAGATACGTTTTATAACACTGACGTAATTTAAGTATCAAATTGAAAAAATTCCTTATTAACATTCTTTATCGATATCATTTGTCGGATACCTCGGATAACATTGACAAAATCAATCTATTAGAATGAATAGATTCTCTATCATCATCCGTTGTCGGATTTCTCATTATTATTATTATTATTATTTATTGGAAAACCCGTCATACAAAAAAAGGAAAAAACGGAGCAATAAGCAAAACAACAAAAAAAGCAATGAACATAAACTTAGGAGTTATACATGTGGTTTTTAGTGCCGAACGCTGGAGCTAAGATTTAAATCAGCACTTAGAAAAAATTACACAAAACGAGAAAGAAAAACACAATTATACACTGCTCTGTACGTACGCGACATGTTTCATTTCTTTTTTTTAGGCTCCTAAATACTGAACAAACATAAATAATATGAACATCATTGCATCAAATCGTAATTGGTAAAAAAAAACACTAATTACACTAAGCGCTAAAACAAACACTTATAAAAAAACAAAAAAAAAACAAAAAAAAAACAAATACATCTTAACTAATGGGTTAATACTGACGACCAGGGATGATTCAACTTCATTAAACAGGAATTATAAGCATGAATTTGCTTTTCCATGGCTATAACGGGGTCAAAACTTATGAACTTTACATTTAAATAATAATTGTGCATCCATGATGTAAAATGTAAAATATTTATTACGAGCTGTAATGAGAGGGAACGAATTTTTGACTTTAAAGAATATTTTAGCATTTTTAAACACGGTAAGCTTTCCAGATAATTAGGTAGAGCAATAGAGTTGAAAAGTTTCGAGAGAAGATGGCGGTTGAACCGTAACTTATTAGTTACAAAAGAAGCATATGATAACCCAACTCTATACTCAATGTGAGCAATTAATAGTTTTCGCGTGTGCATTACTGACGAGCCAATGGGAAGACCGAGGTAGGTGATATGATCTACTGGCTTAATCGTACTATTTCCGAGAGGAATATCCCTAGGTGACGCTTGCTTCCAATTGAAGAATACAACTTCGGACTTTTCAGCATTGAACTGAACACCTAGTTTCGCATACTCAGATTGTAGCGTTGCGAAAGTCTCGCTTATGCGCTGGATAGTGCGGGTCACATTCAGAATGTCGTCTGCATAACATACAAGAGATAAATCAAGACCGGCAAAGATGAATGATGTGGGAACAGCTGACTGTGCATCAAGAACTACATTATTGAAGAGTGAAGGGGAAGAAACAGCACCTTGACGGGTACCTTTTTCAACATTGACAAAAATATTAGGGGTTAGGGGTTGGTGCATAGACTTGAGAGCCGTCAACTTTAGCTAATGGGTGAAGTATTAGGCGAACATTAACACGGTAATACATGTCTCGAAGGGCTCTGATATATGAGGGGCTCACTCCTCGTTTTGCTGAATGGAGTAGCATAGCGGCGTGAATGAGAGATTCAAACGCTTTACGAACATCATGCCCAGCCAACACGAGAGTTTCGCCTGATGCACCAGCATCGATCAATGCGTTCGCGACAACCGACGAAGCGTGGGCACAACCGATCACTGGCTGGAACCCAAATTGGTAAGGTGGAAAATTGCTTTTCGCGTTCAGTTGGTCAATGAGCAGAAGTTCAAAAAGCTTACAGAAGGTAGTAGCCACTGTTATAGGGCGGAAGGATGAGCACTGGGTTGCGAGTTTACCTTTCTTTGGAATTGGAGTGAGATCTCCGATTGAGAAATAAGACGGTACAACTCCTAGGGTAACAATCATCTGCAACAAAAGAGCAATTTAGTTTACCAGCAGCTCGCTTCCATGCAGAATGTGAACAGCACTTATTTCATCGATGCCAGAAGATTTCTTACGCTTTAGGCGTTGGATTGCTCGCAGTACAGAATCAGCTGAAACAACAAAATTGTCGGTTGGACAACTAGACAGAAATTGATCAAGCTTATCTTCATATTCGGACTGTAGGGCGGCATCTGGTGGGGAGAATTCAGCAAAAAAGTATGAATTACATTTGGAATCATGAATAACTTGATCAGACAGGCGGGCCCATGGAGAGCCTCTTGGTACATTTCTTCACATAGAAGGGTGTGACAGGGAAGCTTGCCGGGCCTTCTCTTCATCTATTTGGTTCAAGTGGATGGATATTTCTCTTGTAAACTTTGTTTTACTTTGTAGACAAATTTCAGAAGCCCAGACCGAGTGAGGACGGTTGCACTGGAGCCACAAATGGTACCAAAATTTGGATTTTCTCCAAGCTTCAACTAGGCTCGGATTACTGGACCAGTGCTTTATGACACCCCGACGTATATGTTTAAGAGGTATACTGGCTTTTTCTGCGCATCGCAGAGCATGGCAAATTTTTGCAAGATAGATATCTAGCAACAGCCGTATTTCATTTGCATCAACTTGCGGATTGTCCATGAGCAGCTGGAACGGGACATGAATTTTATGAAGGACAGAATTAGTTACTGCAGCAAAAAGGTCATCTTGGATATTTTTCCAATCCCTGTAAAATTGGGCGTGGGGCTGATGTGGTTGTGTAATGGGAGTAGACTGAGCAGAGGAACAATAAATAGATGCAGATATTGGAAGGTGGTCTGATAGTTGGAAATCAGTAACTACGTGAATAGGTGACACTTGGAGATTTATAGAAGAAACTGCATGGTCAAGGTTCGATACGTGACTTGAATGGTGTGTGTAAGTGTAATCAAGATCTTTCGGCAATATCCTAAGTCAATCGTCAAAAATACCAGACAAAATAGAAGTACGCAATAACGAGGCGTCAGTTAAATTACAGTTAAAATCTCCTATAATAATACAACACTTACCTAACAAGCGAATCTTTCAAAGGCAAGACCCTAGTTTCTCAAACGCAGAAGCAAATAAAAATTCCGATCGGTCATTGCGATAATATGTGGGAGATCGACGTTTACAATAACATACTCTTTTACACGGACAGCAAGAAAAAAATCACATGAATCAAAAATACTCGACCGGCACGAGGTCCTAACAAGCATCGCAATACCACCCGAGGGGTGGCCACTGGAAGCGGATTGTTTAGCGGGCACCGAATAGCTAGTAAAATTATTGTCAATTTTCAGAAGGCCTAAACTATGACTCATCAAAAAATGTTCTTGCAAGCACAATGCGTCACAATTCGAAAGCAAACCTTTTATCACAGGAATTTTGACTAAAAGTCCACCATTAATATTCCACGAAAGTACAGCTTGCGTAGTAGTAGACACATCCATATCATACCGTGGGCTTTGCTAGTTGACTGTTGTTATTGGTATATAGTTGACTGATATAAGGACACTTTACACTGTAACAAGTATGGCCGGTAACTTTATATTCTAGACAGAACATTTTTTCCGAACACGGAGAGGCACTGTTTGAGGTGTGATCGCATGATCCACAGCGAGAGCAGAGGGCCCGATTAGAGCACTGCAAGGCCAGAGGCCCAGTCTTATGACATGAGAAACAAAGCTTTGGGATATATACAAATGCTTGTGCAGAAAGCTTTTCGTAGCCAACTTTCGCAGAAACTTCTAAAAACTGTTCGAGGTTTTGTTTTGACTCAATGTAAACCTTGAACACTCAGGACTTTCTGCACTTTGAAACTTCCACGCAATTTGCTACAAGAGATTGTACTTGATTCTCATCGTATTCGATTTGTACACCTTTCAGGATCCCTATAAACAGTGGGGATTTCACACTCACCGAGATGCCTGAGGTGCTGTTTTTAGCATTCTCGGCAATTTTATTCGCTGCACGCTTTGACTTAACAACAAGTTTCCTTTCCGAAGCCGATTTTTTAAGTTCACTTATTTCACCTGACGCCTCAGGGCAAAGTTTATCGACGAAGTCCTTACGAGCATTAGGTGAGGTCAGGTTTGCAGGACAGTTTTTTAGTATAACAGGCATACGTAGGAGCTGGGGCAGGGCTAATTATGAAAAAATTGTAAATAAGTAAGTAGCAAACTCTTTCTTGAATTCACCTCTTGAATACACAATACAGAAACTATAAAAAAAATGTAATTTCCAGACTTCTTTTGCATGCAATAGATACCGAGAGTTCTATGACTCCTCCTCGCAGTGAATTCTAAGGGTTTTATGACTCCTCACCACAATGAATTCAGATGGTTTTAGGACTCATCTCCCCTAGCCATAACTCCATTCAACCTTGAGCGAGGGCATAAAAGTTTGATGAAGTATTTTTCTACTTAACAACTACATTAATAGCTTCCAAGATGATAGGACTGTATGACACAGAATTTATCGGTTTGAAAAAATCATCCTGTGGTGTTATATTTGAATTTGCATTTTTATTATTGTCTATGGAACTCGAAGAAATTGACTGTTATCATTGGATAGTGAACTATAACATGTTTGAGTATGATAAAAGCTTGTGGAGTACTACATTACGTCATATAAACAGACTGGGATTCTACGATGGAGTGATTACACCACTTAATAATACTGGTCAGGAACTGAGAAATGTTCAGGAGGAAGTCAGTGAAATTTGCAGCTTTTTCGGGGTTGAAGCACTCTACGTAAAGGGCAATGTGCCTACAGATAAAGTTTTAATTCAAAAGTGTGACCCTAGGATTCCACTTTTCAATCTAGAAGAGTTTAAGTGTCCTAAATTTGAAGGGGGTTATCACCGTCCTGAAGACGAGGTTAGGTTCTTCGTGCAGTGGATACCTAAGGACATACCTGATCGTGAGAAATCCATAAGACATGGTAAAAACTATTCTATATCATGGGACCATCGTTTCTGGATGTTTAAGAGTGAACTCTAAGTACTATTTTTATGTAAACATGTGTTGTTGTTTTTTTCTCAAAAAATCTGTTAATACGTTTAAGCAATAAATAACATTAAGCTTAACCCGTCTTTATTCTTGAGAATAGTTCTATTCATTTCATTAAATTATGAAGAAATTGTAAGTAAATAACAATCGCTTTCTTAAATTCGCTTCTTGGCACAATACAGATATTTAATTCAAGAAATCATGATAAAATCGCAAGTAAGTAATAAACTCTTTATTGTTTTCACCTATTGGATACACAATATGGAAATTTCATTCAAGAAATTATGAAGAAATTGTAAATAGGCAACAAACTCTTTCTTGAATTCACCTCTTGTATACACAATGCAGAAATTTCATTCAAGAAATTATGAAAAAATTTCAAGTAAGTAACAATGTGTCTGTGTGTGTGTGTGTGGTATTAATAATGTATAATAATATATATTTTTAACTAAACTCAATTCCTCCTCCTAGAATTATTTAAACTAAATACTTACCCCCGCCTCCCACAGAAGGTTCAGAAAAAAACAAAAAAAACATAATAGCCTTATCTATAGTGAAGCATTTTTTCTACTCGTATGTTTACCCGAATATTTAACACGTACCATTTTTCCGTACCAACCACAAAACTCAATTCATTTTAATCACTTAATAGGTTTTTGCATGCTTTTTTTGCAATGTGTATAATTCCATGTGCAATTGACAACAATAGCAATAACCAGTCTGGTAATCTGCCTTGGAAAGGTCCTAAGGAACGTAAAGGCCCCAAATAGCACAGGAAGGAACATAGTCTGCTAGAATCCACGAGGTACATGCTCTGGAAAGGAGCCCAAGGAATGTAAAGGCCCCAAATAGCACAGGAAGGAACATAATCTGCTAGAATCCATAGGTACATGCTCTGGAAAGGTGCCCAAGAAACGTAAAGGCCCCAAATAGTACAGGAAGGACCATAGTCTGCTAGAATCCATAGGTACATGCTCTGGAAAGGTGCCCAGGAACATAAAGGCCTCAAATAGCACAGGAAGGAACGTAGTCTGCTAGAATCCATATTTAGCATAATTTAAATTGACAACACTGTCCAAACATCACTTGTGTATTATACAGTACACAATCAACCCATCTCCCCCGAAACACTTTTCAGGCATTTCTTGTTAAAATTTTTTATTTCAACTCATCCAGACGGGGTTTTCGCTAGCAGCTTGGCCCACCATACAGCACTATAAGTACTATAAGAGATCCTTCTGCCATCACCCCAACACTTATGTATTATATGGAAAACATCGAAGAAGTAAAGCTATCCGTTATTACAATTCTTTTCTTGTCATCTACACCCCTCTTAGTATCAACTTCTTCGTATAGTATAACGTTAAACTATTTTAAATTGACAAAACTGTCCAAACATCACTACAATACATATCGAAGTATTCACAAATGCTAAACCCTTTTTCTTTATCAGAAAAAAAATAACAATTACCAAAACAAATTCTTTTGTCAAGGTGTATTGAATCACACATTTCCATCCTTTGTTTTCTTAATCCCGATAAGACGCATGCCAGTGTTGTCTGGAAATTGTCACTATAATTCCATATGCAATTGATATCAATAGAAATAACCACTCTGGTTGAGTTGCATAATTTCGTTCATACTTCCAAAACATGTTGGAGCACTTTATATAGTGCCAGCTTTAGAAAAAAAAATTGTGTAATAAAACCTTGACTTTAGTTTCATAACATGCTTGACCACTTTGTAACGATCCAACTTTCATAACGTGTTTAATCACTTTATAGGTTTTTGAATGCTTTTTTGCAATGTGAATGTGTAAGTGCAATGACACACACTTGGGTTTTCCTTGCGCAATTCATTTGTAATTGTATGTGTAATTCGAATCTTATACACCCTTACTACTTCTAAGGAGTATGCCGAAAAGAAGGAAGTAGAATCTACGAAACCAAAAGTTGAATCTACGAAACCAGAAAATGAGTACTATACCAAAGGTTGGATCGACGGAACCAACACTGAACAATAATTATGATGTCATTTAGAAATAAAAAAAACTTGCCCAAGCAATATCAATTAGTTGAAAAGAGTTAATCATATGATATTTATCAAAATTATCGGAATTGGTGTTTAATCTAGATTGATCGATAGTGGTTCTATCCGGAATCTTATGTTTCTTTTCATCTTGCTAGTGTATCTTTCTATAGTCTAGCACTAGCCATGGCGAAAGTATTTACATTTCTAGCTGATTGAAGTATAGGCTAAGGAATATTTAATCAGAAGAGGGCATTCCATTCCATTACTAACATTGGTCCTTCTTTACTGTTAGAGTTTAAAAAGAACAAGAGTTTGTGGTCTAGGAAGGTGAGAAGTCAAACCTGTAGAGCAGATAACTTGCCAGGGACTCCCAATCGGCTCATCTCTTAAGCACACTCGTCAGCTACTAGTATCCTATATCCAGCGACGCAATTGCATTACACCAGCTTCATTTATTGAAGTAAAGCTTGCCTTAATAGAGCATCACTAAAACCTCTGTATAATAGCATTGAGTGCCCTTTTGGAAGATTTTTTCTCAAATATAAAAAAAAATTAAGTCTCATTATCTCAAGTTTGCCAACTTTACCTTCCCCCGTGGACTCAAAATACGCAATTGATTAAATACTTCAAGATCACAGAACCATATGTAGCAGTTGAGAAACAAATTTGAAATCATAATTCAATGGGTGGTAACCGCCAGTGGCACAATTTGCTTCTGCAGTAACCGGGTGATTTGCTTCATTAATTGTATTGTTTATTTATGTGTAATGTTTGGCCTATTTGTTGATTCCTTTGTTTTGTTGTGTTTGATTTTCTTTAGTTTTCTTTTTTGTTGTTTTGCTCCGTGATAATTTTTGTAAATTTGACGGGTATTCAATAAATTCAAATCAATAAATTCAAACCAATAAATTCAATATTCATAAATTTAAATATATATTTGTCTTTCTGAGTGTAAGTAAGCTATCAGATTTAACCACAATGTATTATCCCTCATTATTATGGATTTCCCTTTTTAAATATTATTTTCTTCGAAAAATGTTCATTAGACAATCGCTGAGGTGGCAGTTCAATACAATGTGGTGTCTTCAATCTACATTTTTTTTTTTTTTGCATACACCATGGTAGTACCGTCATGTGACGTAATTTTAGTCATAGGCCTATTTCAAATTGTTCAAAATGGATTAACATCATTGCAGCGTACACTTTTTTACGTCACTTTTTTTACGCCGTATGACGTCACTATTTTTTTATCCAAACGTCATAGCTGGACAATAAGAATGACATCATTGAGAAATAAAACAACTTGCCCCAAGCAATATCAATTAGTTGAAAAAAAGTTTCCGTAATGAAGTTGCTAAAAGTAATTGGCATTGGTGCCGCAGTCGCATCAATTGGAGTACCAATTTGGTGGGCTGTTAGAAAATATTTCGAACCAGTTTATGAGAACCAAACCATAACTACTCCAAAAATTAAGAAGTGCGCCGAAACAAAACAAGAACGGCGAAGCGAAGCCTTTAAGGCGTATCCTGAAACAAAAGTGTTAGAATTCGCAGACCCAAAGGATGGATACACGAGACCAGAAGACGAGTGTTCAAAGATTGGACATAAACTAACTAAAGAGGAAACTCCCTCCAGGGAGCAGATTAAAACAGAGCAAGATTTTACACTTGGTAATGTTGCTCTGAAGCAGTCAGACAATGAGAAAAACTCAGAGGCTGCGAAAGATAACGAAAGCGTATCGTCACTGCTTCATACATCAAAATTACTTGAACAGCTTGGTGAATATCCTGCCAATGTTCAGTCAAGCATGGAGTCAGAAAAAACTACGTATCGTCTAGAGAAACCTGCCCCTGAGTGTCCACTTTCTGGAATTGAACAGCCCGAGGAATTATCTGTAAAATTAATGCTCCACTCTGAGCAAAACATCTCAGATCCAAAGATGATCAATAAAGATCAACAGGGCCAAGAAAATCTGGTGACGACGAATCCTCGCAAAGACCAAGAAAGCTTGCAAGAAATGAAGCTTAATTATTCCGAAAATCCAACCAACATGTGTGGTATAAGCAGAGGAAGAGGGCAAGCACTTCATCCTAATAGGTATCACGAGAGAAGTAAAGAAAAACCAATCTCTGAAAAAATGCGAGAAAGGATGACACAGCCTCATAAGCCAAGCCAATTAATGGCTACTGTAGGATTAAAACGAATTTTTTTATACAACTTTGATCCCAACGCATTTAGGATTTGGGAAAAAAGCTTGAAAGGCGATTTAGTCGCAATGTTCAACAGAGTGTTTCATGGTAATCGAATCGCATATAGAGACATCGAGTCTGCAATGCGATTACCGTCCAGGGGCAACATACCACCAATTCTGATCACACTAGTATCTCCTTACCTTCGTAACACGATACTTGATTCAAATCATATTTTGATGTAATATAACATTTGGGCTGAGCCTGATTACAGGGAGCCTGATTACAATGCCAAAGTGAATTATTTCGCAGATAGAGGCAGAAGAAATAGAGAATTCGACAGAGGGAGACCAAGTAGTTTTAGTAGGAACGCAAGGACGGATTCAGGTCTATTCGTTTAAAATAAAATCGACAAAAAAGGGCCTCCAGAATGGATGAAAGCTGAACCGGACTGCTTTAAATATTGGAGTCAGCGGTTCAGCATCTTTAAAAAATTTAACGACGGAATTTTGCTAGATAGGGAAGCTTGGTTTTCGACAACCCATGAAGAAACAGCAAAACAAATTGCTGAGCGTTGTCGGTGTGACTTGGTAATTGATGCATTTTGTGGAGCTGGTGGAAATACCATTCAGCTAGTGGTGTGTAAAAGAGTGATTGCTGTTGATATAGATCCTTTGAAAATTGAGATGGCACGCAACAATGCAGCAGTCTACGGAGTCGAGGATAGAATCAAATTTATAGTTGGCGATTTCTATAAGCTTTGCAGCAGTTTACAGGCTGAAGTGATATTTATGAGCCCTCCTTGGGGAGGGCCAGAATATCTGAACCAAAAAATATTTGATTTCAGAAGAATGCCAGTTGACATGTTTCTGGCTGTAAAGCTTGCCATGAATACAACAAACAATCTAGCACTATTCCTACCCAGAAGCTCGGACCGAAGACAAATAAGGCAGATCACCCGGGGACTGCCTTATGAAATCCAAGAAAATTGGATTGGTTCAAAACTAAAAACAATAACTGTTTACCTTGGGGATCTCAGTATCAATTAAGTATCCTTGATTCTGAAAGCTAGGTTAAATTAAGTTAGGTTAGGACGGAGCTGGGTAGGCTAGGCTTAGTTAGGCTAGGTTAGGTTAAGTTAGGCTAGTGTAGATTAAGTTAGGTTAAGTTAGGTTAAGTTAGATTAAGTTAGGTTAAGTTAGGTTAAGTTAGGTTAAGTTAGATTAAATTAGGTTAACTTTGGTTATGTCAAGTTAAGTTAGATTAAGTTAGTTTAAGTTAGGTTAGATTAAGTTAGCTTAAGTTAGTTTAAGTTGGGTTAACATTAGGCTACTAATGTGAACTGAAGATTTACGTAAATTTTAGTCTTTTATCGGGTAATCTAGACCAAACTTTCATCCTGTATATAACCCTTGGTACACGTATTCTAGTCCACTATTTTATTTAAAAATAGTTTAGTTTATTTTATTCCAAAAACATATTTCTGCTTTACATTTTATTGTAATTGTTTGTTTGTTTAAAGAAATGAATGTGAAGGTTATTCAATCAAGAGATTTACGTTTTGTTGTCTTAAGAAGAAAAAGAAGGACGAAACGAGCCAGATACAATCAGATTTATTTCCTTAATTTTGAATGGGGCAGATGTAGTGTCTAAAGACACTACGAGTATCAAAAATAGAAATAAGTAATTTCTTGAAAATAGCTTACAGGATGCGGCTCGAACTTTCAAGAAGTTTGTGCATGGGAGGAAGGGGGTTGGTGATGGTAGTGCTGTAAGGAGACTTAAAACTTAGTGCTGGGGGGTTACGGCTAAAATTGCTGTCTCTAATCCGTACAAATATTTTCTTTAGATAGAACGGGAATACTAATTTTTTTAGCACCAAAGTGGCAAGATGAATCAAAAGACACTAAGTGGCGAAACTTTATTAAAGCAGCACATTTGTAATATCTCTTGAATGGTTTAAAATATCAAGGTCAAACTTACAAGGAGTGTTAGGGGTCAAGCGGTCTTTGATTTGGGAAAGGGACATGGGACTGACAATATATTCTTACGATCCATCTGAAGAGTTTTGTACTTCAATTCTGCAAAAGACCTATTATTTATTGATTTTTGGGTAGACATGTAATTGAAAAGACCATGACAGCTATGTGATCAGAACAACATATCTGGGATATCTTCTGAAAAACTTGGTGGCTCAAGCTGTAACTTCCTGGGAGTGGTAGAGGGGGGGGACCTAAAATATTGACTACGGGATATGTTATCCACTAGCCCTTTGAATTTTCAATCGAATGATCCGTTTTTGAAATTTCTACGACAACGCCTTCTATAAAAACCTTATGTGCCCCCAGGGCATAACTTAAAACCCTTGCCCTGAGGGTTGTGGGGGAGACTCCTCAAAAATATATTTTCTATCTGGAAATCAACTACGCTGAACAAAATGGCTATCTCAAAATTTTGATTGGATGTGTTTCGGGGAATGATAGGCGTGGGGGGGGGGGGCTAGTTGCCCTCCAATCGCTTTTGACCCTTAAAAATGGCACTAGAATTCTCGATATTAATTCGAATGAGCACCCTTTGAAGTTTCTACGACTACCCCTTCCATATGAAGTACCTCTGGTAAAAAAACAATAATAAATAAAACAGTGGAGCCGTATGGCCTATACTATAGGCAACGCTATAACGTTGCCTCTGATATAACGTTTCAGAAATGAATTTGCTCATTAGCTATCTGTTTCCTCGTAAATCAAGGAGCTTTTCCTGGTTTTGTTGGTAAGCATTGGCACGACAGGATTTAAAATCCCACAAATTAACATTCATGGCATCTTCACTTAAGGGCCAGACACCATGGGCGTCCATAAGAGCGAGCAGGGGGTTGAGCACCCACCCCTCCCCCTGGGTGACTGATGCCGCCTTAGTTTTATATTTTTGTTCTGAGATTTCTATTATATAGCATTAAAAGTGCCAATTAGACTAAGTTTGCCCCCCCCCCCTGAAATTCAGCTCATGGGCGCCCATTCCAGACACACGTAAGTTTTTTGGCACCTATTTACCAAATAGGGGATGAATTGTGAAGACAACGGCAACTATTTAAGCTTGGGAAATTTTCTTGTTTTCGGTGTCGATTTACAAAAATGGCCCCTAATTTCATCATGGTCATTAAAAAGAATTCTCAATCGTTTCCTTTTCTTCAGTAGGAAAATCAAGAGAAATAAATTATAGTAGTAAAAATTAAACATTTAATTATAAAAGAAATTTATAATTTAGGTGCTTCGGGGCCCACCCTCTTACGTAAGTCCTAGACTAAAAAAGACACTCTTTTAAAATCAAAGATGTTAAAACCAGCAGTTATATACGATACCAAAATTTTTTTGGTTGAAGAATGTTTCACAAAATATTTTGAACATTATTTAACCAAATGTTTTGCCATATAGGTTTAATCAAATTATTGCTGCACTAAATTCAGGAAATGTTTCTTTTTTGACGTTTGCCTTTTACCGGGTCTGTTTAGTCCTTTCCAGTTTGACCTTTTACCCCTTCCTCCACCTCCCCCCAACTCCCTTCCATAACTTAAAGATTGGATATTGTTTTTTATTCGGCAATATGAACTCTCACTCTAGTGAGAAATATTCTGAGTACAAAAATGGTGGAAACTGTCAAAATGAGTTAAAATTCGTTTATAGAAAAGGGTATATCCAGTTATCAATAACCTAAATTTGAGAACGGGTCATCTCCTCCCCCCTTGTTTCTTTACCTCTTTAGGTTTTGGACAGAAAATGTTTTTGAAGGATACTTTCATTGAAAGGTCGTTTTTGGTAAATTCAGTGAAAAAGTTAAAACGGTTAATTTGCCCCCACGCCATTGAATTTGAAGGTACATTTAAACCAGAAGTGACTTTGAAAACCAACAGTTGGCAATTTTTTTTAGTAAAAGCATATTTTATACCCAATACCTCCAAATATTCAAATATATTGCCAAAACTAAATATATTCCAGGCATTTGGCCATGCGTTACTCTTGTTTCAATCTAGTTAGCAGTAAATTGAATCAGCAATTACGAAATCAAGAAGCGGAAAAACGCATGGGAAATTTATAATTTGGGCTATATATTTGCATTTTTTTTGGGGGGGGGGGGGGTAAATATATCTGAAGTATATTCAAAATGTGCTAACCCCAATTTTTTGCATATTGGGAAGTAGCAATTGATTTCTTGACATGTTTCCTTCTAATTAGCCCCACTTCTAAGCTTACACCATTTTTTGAATTTAACAAAATGGAAATTTTGCTGGAATAGTTTTTAGTTCAGAAACACGCATAAAACAGCCTAATACATTTTTTCAAAGAAGACAAATGGGCTTGGATTTTTTTGAGACGAGCGCAGGAGTAGAGGAGCTATGGGCTCGACAACCCTAAAACTCCAAATTTTTGAATTTCTTGAACTTCTTAATCAGATCATAAGAATATTTATTTATAATTACCACCGTCCGCTCACCCCTAAACAAAAGAAATTTGAGACTGCACACTTAAAAATTCTAAAGTGGATAAAATCATGAAGGGAATCAATATCGTACTATCTATTATCTCTAATAACTAAAAATTCTGTAACTCAAATTTTTAGTCACATCCTGTGGCGTGTTCCTCTCCAAATTCACTATCACACTCAGACAAAAACAAAAGGAACACGCAGAAATTACGTTTAGGGGTTATTTGGGCGAAACTGTTTTAGACATTTTAGGAAATTATTTCGGTGAAACAGTTAGAGACATATTAAAAGATGATTTTAGAAGATGTTTTAGAAGAGGATTTGAAGGTGAAACTCAGTGGTCGTTATAATACACAAGTTCCATTTGAACAGTGTCGTGATGTCCCCTACCCCAACCCCAAGGGACTCCAATCCCTTTACCCCAACCCCGAAGGAACCACCTGGCTTCCAAAGGCCCCCGAGCCCCCAAATGCTCACCGGGCCCCCAAAGGTCCCCCGGCACCCCAAAGGCCCCTGAGCCCCCATTTTTTAATATTTTTTAATTTGTGCATCTTGATTTTCAACGTTCATTGCGGATTTCTTTCATTGAAATGCAAGAGTTGGTTTACATAATTTGTGTACTATTGTAGTCTACCTTTTCATAGCTACATTCTCTTAACATCCAAGAGTTTCTATAGTATTTTTCTCTTCGAAATTAAAGAGTTGGAATATTTCGGAACTATTCTGATGTGGTTTACGGTTTAGCTATTAAAATCAAGTAATTTTTCAAAGTTAATTTTCGATTTCTTTCGTTGAAATGCAAGAGTTGGAATATTTCAGTAGTGTTTTGTTGTGGTTTACCTTGTCACAGTTACATTCTCTTGATTTTTGAAAGTTCATTTTGAATTTCTTTCATTGAAATCCATGAGTTGGAACATTTCAGTAGTGTTTAGTCGTGGTTTACCTTGTCACAGTTTCATTCTCGTGATTTTTCAAAGTTCATTTGAATTTATTTCGTTGAAATGCAAGATTTGGAATATTTCAGTAGTGTTTTGTTGTTATTTATCGTGTCACAGTTACATTCTCTTGATTTTTCAAAGTTCATTTTGATTTTTTTCATTGAAATGCAAGAGTTGGATTATTTCAATAGTGTTTTATCGTGGTTTACTATGTCAAAGCTACATTCTGTTTATTTTTCAAAGTTCATTTGGATTTCTTTCGTTGAAATGCAAGAGTTGGAATAATTCAGTAGTGTTTTGTCGTGGTTTACCCTGTCACACTTTCATTCTCTTGATTTTTCAAAGTTCATTAGAATTTCTTTCATTGAAATGCAAGAGTTGATTTATTTCAGTAGTGTATTGTCGTGGTTTGCCATGTCGCAGTTACATTTTCTTAATTTTTCAAAGTTCATTTTGAATTTCTTTCGTTGAAAAACAAGAGTTGGAATATTCCAGTAGTGTTTTGTCGTGGTTTACCATGATACAGTTACATTCTCTCAATTTTTCAAAGTTCTTTTGAGTTTCTTTCATTGAAATGCAAGAGTTGGATTGTTTCAGTAGTGTTTTGTCATGATTTACCATTTCACAGTTATATTCTCTTGATTTTTCAAAGTTCATTTTCAAATTTTTTCGTTTAAATGGAAGAGTTGGATTATTTCAGTAGTGTTTCGTCGTGGTTTACCTTGTCACAGTTACGTTCTCGTGATTTTTCAAAGTTCATTTTGAATTTCTTTCATTGAAATGCATGAGTTGGAATATGTCAGTGGTGTTTTGTTGTGGTTTATCGTGTCACAGTTACATTCTCGTGATTTTTCAAAGTTTATTTTCATTTTTTTTATTGAAATGCAAGAGTTGGATTATTTCAATATTGTTTTATCGTGGTTTACCTTGTCACAGCTACATTCTCTTGATTTTTCAAAGTTTATTTTGGATTTCTTTCGTTGAAATGCAAGAGTTGGAATAATTCAGGAGTGTTTTATCATGGTTTACCCTGTCACACTTTCATTCTCTTGATTTTTCAAAGTTCATTTGAATTTCTTTCATTAAAATGCAAGAATTGGATTATTTCAGTAGTGTATTGTCATGGTTTACCATGTTGCAGTTACATTCTCTTAATGTTTTAAAGTTCATTTTGAATTTTATTCGTTGAAAAACAAGAATTGGAATGTTTCAGTAGTGTTTTGTCGTGGTTTACCATGATACAGTTACATTCTCTCGATTTCTCAAAATTTTTGAATTTCTTTCATTGAAATGCAAGAGTTGGGTTATTTCAGTAGTGTTTTGTCTTGATTTATCATTTCACAGTTATATTCTCTTGATTTTTCAAAGTTCATTTTCGATTTCTTTCGTTGAAATGCACGAGTTGGAGTATTTCAGTAGTGTTTTGTCATGATTTACATTGTCACAGTTACATTCTCTTAATTTTTCAAAGTTCATTTTGAATTTTTATCGTTGAAATGCAAGAGTTTGAATATTTCAGTAGTGTTTTGTTGTGGTTTACCTTATCACAGTTACAGTCTCTTGATTTTTCAAAGTTTATTTTGAATTTATATCATTGAAATTTACGAGATTGGATATTTCAGCTGGGGTTTGTCGTGGTTTACCACGTCACAGTTACATCCTCTTGATTCTCAATGTTGAATATGGATTCCTTTAATTTAATTGAAAGAGTTGCAATATTTCAGTAGTTTAGTGTCACAGTTACATTCTCTCGATTTTTCAATGTTTTTTTGAATTTCTTTCATTGAAATGCAAGAAATGGATTATTTCAGTGGTGTTTTGTCATGATTTACCATTTCAAAGTTACATTCTCTTGATTTTTCAAAGTTCATTTTCGAATTTTTTCTTTGAAATATAAGAGTTGGATTATTTCAGTAGTGTTTTGTCGTGGTTTACCTGGTCACAGTTACATTCTCGTGATTTTTCAAAGTTCATTTTGAATTTCTTTAGTTGAAATGCAAGAGTTGGAATATTTCAGTAGTGTTTTCCTGTGGTTTATCGTTCAACAGATACATTCTCTTGATTTTTCAAAGTTCAATTTGATTTTTTTCATTGAAATACAAGAGTTGGATTATCTCAATAGTGTTTTATCGTGGTTTACCTTGTCACAGCTACATTATCTTGATTTTTCAAAGTTCATTTTGGATCTCTTTCGTTGAAATGCAAGAGTTGGACTACGCACGCACGCGTACGCACGCGCGCGTACGTAGGCTAACGTAACCTAACTTAACCTAACCAAACTTGATCTAGCCTAACCTAACCTAACCTAACAAAAATCAAGAAAATGTAACTGTGTCAAGGTAAAGCACAACAAAACATATTTCAACGAAAGAAATCCACAATCAACTTTGAAAAATCAAGAGAATGTAACTCTGGCAATTCCAAATCTTGCATTTTAACGAAAAGAAATTCAAAATGAACTTTGAAATATCAAGAGAATGTAACTGTGACAAGGTAAACCATGACAAAACATTACTGAAGTATTCCAACTCTTGCATTTCAATGAAAGAAATTCAAAATGAACTTTAAAAAATCAAGAGAATGTAACTATGACAAAGTAAGCCATGACAAAACACTACTGAAATATTCCAACTCTTGCATTTCAACAAAAGAAATTCAAAATGAACTTTGAAAAATCAAGGAAATGTAACTCTGATAAGGTGAACCACAACAGAACATTCCAACAGAAATATTCCAACTCTTGCATTTCAACGAAAGAAATCCAAAATGAACTTTGAAAAATTAAGAGAATGTAACTGTGTTAAGGTAAAACACAACAAAACACTACTAAATATTCCAATCCTTGCATTTCAATGAGAGAAATCTGAAATGAACTTTGAAAAATCAAGAGAATATAACTGTGACATTATAAACCACGACAAAACACTACTGAAATAATCCAACTCTTGCATTTCAATGAAAGAAATTCAAAATGAACTTTGAAAAATCAAGAGAATGTAACTGTGAGAAGGTAAACCACGAAAAAACACTACAGAAAAATTCCAACTCTTGCATTTCAATGAAAGAAATTCAAAATTAACTTTGAAAAATTAAGAGAATGAAAGTGTGACAGGGTAAAGCACGACAAAACACTACTGAATTATTCCAACTCTTGCATTTCAACGAAAGAAATCCAAAATGAACTTCGAAAAATCAAGAGAATGTAACTGTGACAAGGTAAATTACGATAAAACACTACTGAAAATATCCAACTCTTGAATTTCAACTAAAGAAATCAAAAATTAACTTTGAAAAATAAAAATAATGTAACTGTGACAAGGTAAACGACGACAAAACACTACTGAAATATTCCAACTCTTGCATTTCAATGAAATAAATTAAAAATGAACTTTGAAAAATCAAGAGAATTAAAGTGTGACAAGGTAAACCACGACAAAACACTACTGAAATATTACAACTCATGCATTTCAATGAAAGAAATCCAAAATAAATTTTGAGAAATCAAGAGAATTTAACTGTGACCAGATAAACCACAACAAAACACTACTGAAATATTCCAACTCTTGCATTTCAAGGAATGAAATTCAATATGAACTTTGAAAAATCAAGAAAATGTAACTACGACATGGTAAACTATAACAAAACACTACTGAAATATTCCAACTCTTGCATTTCAATGAAAGAAATTCAAAATGAACTTTGAAAAATCAAGAGAATGTAACTGTGACAAGGTAAACCACGACAAAACACTACTGAAATATTCCAACTCTTGCATTTCAATTAAATAAATCAAAAATGAACTTAGAAAAATCAAGAGAATGTAACTGTTAAAAGGTAAATCAAAAAAAAACACTACTGAAATAGTCCAACTGTTGCATTTCAATGAATGGAATTCAATATGAACTTTGAAGATTCAAGAAAATGTAACTGCGACAAGGTAAACTATAAACAAACACTACTGAAATATTCCAACTCTTGCATTTCAATGTAATAAATTCAAAATGAACTTTGAAAAACCAAGGAAATGTAACTCTGATAAGGTGAACCACAACAGAACACTACTGAAATATTCCAACTCTTGCATTTCAACGAAAGAAATCCAAAATGAACTTTGAAAAATCAAGAGAATGTAATTGTGACAATGTAAACGACGACAAAACACTACTGAAATATTCCAACTCTTGCATTCCAATGAAATAAATTCAAAATGAACTTTGAAAAATCAATAGAATGTAACTGTGACAAGGTAAACCACGACAAAATACTACTGAAGTAATCCAACTCTTGCATTTCAATTAAAAAAAATTCAAAAGAACTTTGAAACAATGATAGAATGTAACAGTATCATAGTAAACCAAGGCAAGACGATACTGAAATAGTTCAAATCTTAATTTTCCACGAAAGAAATTCAAAAAGAACTTCGTAACAATGTGAGAATGTAACTATGGCAAGATCAACCAGGACAATGCACTACTGAAATAATCCCACTCTTGCATTTCAATGAAAAAAATTCAAAATGAACTTTGAAAAATCAAGGAAATGTAACTCTGATAAGGTGAACCACGACAAAACACTACTGAATTATTCCAACTCTTGCATTTCAACGAAAGAAATCCAAAACGAACTTTGAAAAATCAAGAGAATGTAGCTGTGACAAGGTAAACCATGATTAAACACTATTGAAATAATCCAACTCTCGCATTTCAATAAAAAAAAATCAAATTAAACTTTGAAAAATCAAGAGAATGTAACTGTGACACGATAAACCACAACAAAACACTACTGAAATATTCCAACTCTTGCATTTCAACTAAAGAAATTCAAAATGAACTTTGAAAAATCACGAGAATGTAACTGTGACAAGTTAAACCACGACGAAACACTACTGAAATAATCCAACTCTTACATTTCAACGAAAAAATTGCTCTTTTGAATTTCTTTCATTGAAATAAAAGAGTTGGATTATTTCAGTAGTGTTTTGTCATGATTTACCATTTTACAGTTACATTCTCTTGATTTTTCAAAGTTCATTTTCCAATTTTTTCGTTGAAAGTAAGAGTTGGATTATTTCAGTAGTGTTTCGTCGTGGTTTACCTTGTCACAGTTACATTCACAGTTACACAGTTACAGTTACATAATTTCAATGAAAGAAATTCAAAATGGACTTTGAAAAATTAAGAGAATAAAAGTGTGACAGGGTAAAACACGACAAAACACTACTGAAATAATCCAACTCTTGCATTTCAATGAAAGAAATCCAAAATGAACTTTGAAAAATCAAGAGAATGTCACTGTGACATGGTAAATGACGACAAAACGCCACTGAAATATTCCAACTCCTGAACTTCATTTAAATAAATTCACAATGAACTTTTAAAAATCAAGAGAATGAAACTGTGACAAGGTAAACCACGACAAAACACTACTGAAGTATTCCAACTCTTGCATTTCAATGAAAGAAATTCAAAATGAACTTTAAAAAATAAAGAGAATGTAACTGTGACAAGGTAAACCACAACAAAACACTACTGAAATATTCCAACTCTTGAATTTCAAGGAATGAAATTCAATATGAACTTTGAAAAATCAAGAAAATGTAACTGCGACAAGTTAAACTATAACAAAACACTACTGAAATATTCCAACTCTTGCATGTCAATGAAATAAATTCAAAATTAACTTTGAAAAATCAAGAGAATGTAACTATGACAAGGTAAACCACGACAAAACACTACTGAAATATTCCAACTCTTGCATTTCAATGAAAGAAATTCAAAATGAACTTTGAAAAATTAAGAGAATGTAACTGTGACAAGGTAAACCACAACAAAACACTACTAAAACATTTCAACTCTTGCATTTCAAGGAATGAAATTCAATATGAACTTTGAAAAATCAAGAAAATGTAACTGCGACAAGGTAAACTATAACAAAATACTACTGAAATATTCCAACTCTTGCATTTCAATGAAATAAATCCCCAATAAACTTTGAAAATCAAGAGAATGTAACTGTGACAAGGTAAATTACGACAAAACACTACTGAAATCATCCAACTCTTGCATTTCAATGAAATAAATTCAAAATGAACTTTGAAAAATCAAGAAAATGTAACTGTAACAAGGTAAAGCACAACAAAACAATACTGAAATATTCCAACTCTTGCATTTCAACGATTGAAATTCAAAATGAACTTTGAAAAATTAAGAGAATGTATCTGTGACAAGGTAAATCATGACAAAACACTACTGAAATAATCCAACTCGTGCATTTCAACGAAAGAAATCGAAAATGAACTTTAAAAAATCAATAGAATTTAACTGTGACAAGGTAAATCATGACGAAACACTAGTGAAATAACCCAACTCTGGCATTTTAATTAAAAAAAATCAAAAGAACTTTGAAAAATCGAGAGAATGTAACTGTATTTACATTATTTACTGTATTTACTTTTCAACAAAAGAAATTCAAAATGAACTTTGCAAAATTAAGAGAATGTAACTGCGACATGGTAAACCACGACAATACACTACTGAAATAATCCAACTCTTGCATTTCCATGAAAAAAATTCAAAATGAACTTTGAAAAATCAAGGAAATGTAACTCTGATAAGGTGAACCACGACAAAACACTACTTGAATTATTCCAACTCTTGCATTTCAACGAAAGAAATCCAAAATGAACTTTGAAAAATCAAGAGAATGTTCCTGAGACAAGGTAAACCACGATTAAACACTATTGAAATAATCCAACTCTCGCATTTCAATGAAAAAAATCAAATTAAACTTTGAAAAATCAAGAGAATGTAACTGTGACACGATAAACCACAACAAAACACTACTGAAATATTCCAACTCTTACATTTCAACTAAAGAAATTAAAAATGAACTTTGAAAAATCACGAGAATGTAACTGTGACAAGGTAAACCACGACGAAACACTACTGAAATAATCCAACTCCTACATTTCAACGAAAAAATTGGAAAATAAACTTTTAAAAATCAAGAGAATGTAACTGTGAAATGGTGAATCATGACAAAACACTACTGAAATAATCCAACTCTTGCATTTCAATGAAAGAAATTCAAAAGAGCTTTGGAAAATCGAGAGAATGTAACTGCGACAAAACACTGCTGAAATAATCCATCTCTTGCATTTCAATGAAAGAAATTCACAATGAACTTTGAAAATCAAGAGAATGTAACTGTGACAAGGTAAAACACGACAAAAAACTACTGAAATAATCCAACTCTTGCATTTCAATGAAAGAAATTCAAAATGAACTTTCAAAAATCAAGAAAATGTAACTGTGAAAAGGTAAACCACAACAAAACACTACTGAAATATTCCAACTCTTGCATGTCAACGATAGAAATTCAAAATGAACTTTGAAAAATTAAGAGAATGTAACTGTGACAAGGTAAATCATGACAAAACACTACTGAAATATTCCAACTCGTGCATTTCAACGAAAGAAATCGAAAATGAACTTTGAAAAATCAAGAGAATGTAACTGTGAAATGATAAATCATGACAAAACACTACTGAAATAACCCAACTCTTGCATTTCAATGAAAGAAATTCAAAAGAACTTTGAAAAATCCAGAGAATGTAACTGTGACAAGGTAAACCACGACAAAACACTACTGAAATATTCCAATTCTTGTTTTTCAACAAAAGAAATTCAAAATGAACTTTGAAAAATTAAGAGAATGTAACTGTGACATGGTAAACCACGACAATACACTACTGAAATAATCCAACTCTTGCGTTTCAATGAAAGAAATTCAAATGAACTTTGAGAAATCAAGAGAAGGAAAGTGTGACAGGGTAAACCACGATAAAACCCTACTGAATTATTCCAACTCTTGCATTTCAACGAAAGAAATCCAAACTAAACTTTGAAAAATCAAGAGAATGTAGCTGTGACAAGGTAAACCACGATAAAACACTATTGAAATAATTCAACTCTTGCATTTCAATGAAAAAAATCAAAATGAACTTTGAAAAATCAAGGGAATGTAACTGTGACATGATAAACCACAAAAAACACTAGTGATATATTCCAACTCTTGCATTTCAACGAAAGAAATTCAAAATGAACTTTGAAAAATCACGAGAATATAACTGTGACAAGGTAAACCACGACGAAACACTACTGAAATAATCCAACTCTTACATTTCAACGAAAAAATTTAAAAATGAACTTCACTGAAAAATCAAGTGAATGTAACTGTGAAATGGTAAATCATGACAAAACACTACTGAAATAATCCAACTCTTGCATTTCAATGAAAGAAATTCAAAAGAACTTTGAAAAATCAAGAGAATGTAACTGTATCATGGTAAACCACGACAAAACACTAATAAAATATTCTAACTCTTGCTTTTCAACGAAAGAAATTCAAAATGAACTTTGAAAAATTAAGAGAATGTAGCTACGACATGGTAATCCACGACAATACACTACTGAAATAAATCAACTCTTGTATTTCAATGAAACAAATTCAAATGAACTTTGAAAAATCAAGAGAATGAAAGGGTGACAGGGTAAACCACGACAAAACACTACTGAAATAATCAAACTCTTGCATTTCAATAAATGAAATCCAAAATGAACTTTGAAAAATCAAAAGAATGTAGCTGTGACAAGGTAAACCACGACAAAACACTACTGAAATGTTCCAACTCATGCATTTCAATGAAAGAAATTCAAAATGAACTTTGAAAAATCAAGAGAATGTAACTGTGACAAGGTAAACCACAACAAAACACTACTGAAATATTCCAACTCTTGCATTTCTACGAAAGAAATTCAAAATGAACTTAGAAAAAGCAAGAAAATGTAACTGCGACATGGTAAACTACAACAAAACACTACTGAAATATTCCAACTCTTGCATTTCAATGAAAGAAATCCGCAATGAATGTTGAAAATCAAGAGAATGTAACTGCGACAAGGTAAACCATGACAAAAAACTACTGAAATAATCCAACTCTTGCATTTCAATGAAAGAAATCCACAATGAACTTTGAAAATCAAGAGAATGTAACTATGACAAGGTAAACCACGACAAAACACTACTGAAACAACCCAACTCTTGCATTTCAATGAAAGAAATTCAAAATGAAACTTGAAAAATCGAGAAAATGTAACTGTGTCAAGGTAAACCACAACAAAACACTACTGAAATACTCCAACTCATGCATTTCGACGATAGAAATTCAAAATGAACATTGAAAAAATTAAGAGAATGTAACTGTGACAAGGTAAATCATGACAAAACACTACTGAAATAATCCAACTCTTGCATTTCAATGAAAGAAATTCAAAATGAACTTTGAAAAATCAAGAGAATGTAACTGCGACTTGGTGAATCACGACAATACACTACTGAAATAATCCAACTCTTGCATTTCAATGAAATAAATTCAAATGAACTTTGAAAAATCAATAGAATGAAAGTTTGACAGGGTAAATGACGACAAAACACTACTGAACTATTCCAATTCTTGCATTTCAACGAAAGAAATGCAAAATGAAGTTTGAAAAATCAATAGAGTGTAGCTGTGACAAGGTATGATGACATACCTTGACAAGGTATAGAGTGTATGTCAAGGTATAGAGTGTAGCTGTGACAAGGTTTCACGATAAAACACTACTGAAATAATCCAACTCTCGCATTTCAATGAAAGAAATCAAAATGATCTTTAAAAAATCAAGAGAATGTAACGGTGACACGATAAACCACAACAAAACACTAGTTAAATATTCCAACTCTTGCATTTCAATGAAATAAATTCAAAATGAACTTTGAAAAATCACGAGAATGTAACTGTGACAAGGTAAACCACGACAAAACACTACTGAACTGTTCCAACTCTTGCATTTCAATGAAAGAAATTCAAAATGAAATTTGAAAAATCAAGAGAATGTAACTGTGACAAGGTAAACCACAACAAAACACTACTGAAATATTCCAACTCTTGCATTTCCACGAAAGAAATTCAAAATGAACTTTGAAAAATTAAGAAAATGTAACTGCGACAAGGTAAACTACAACAAAACACTACTGAAATATTCCAACTCTTGCATTTCAATGAAAGAAATCCGCAATAAACGTTGAAAATCAGGATGCACAAATTAAAAAATATTAAAAAATGGGGGCTCAGGGGCCTTTGGGGAGCAGGGGGACCTTTGGGGGGCCCAGAGGGCCTTTGGGGGCTCGGGGACCTTTGGGAGCCAGGTGGTTCCTTCGGGGTCGGGGTCGGGGTAGGGGGATTGGAGCCCTTTGGGGTTGGGGTAGGGGACATCACGACACTGTTCAAATGGAACATGTGTATTATAACGACCACAGAGTTTCACCCTCAAATGCTCTTTTAAAGCATCTTCTAAAATCATCTTTTAAAATCTCTCTAACAGTTTCGCCGAAATAATTCCCTAAAATGTCTAAAATGGTTTCACCCAAATAACCCCTAAACATAATTTCTGCGTGTTCCTTTTGTTTTTGGTATCCCTGCGCTGTCACATTTTGAAATTACTAAGAAACCCTTTCCCGCGTTAATCTCTTCATCCCTAAGATCAAAACATTCGCCCGAAAACAATTCCCCTTTCTTGACAAATCGATCAACCTTGACATCACCTGTCAGAAATTAATAAACTTCACCCGGAAACAATTTGATCAACATTGACATCACCTGTCAGACATTAATAAACTTTGCCCGGAAACAATTTGATTAACCTTGAAATCGTCTGTCAGACATTAATAATCTTCACCTGGAAACAATTTCTCGGAAACGTGTCTAAAAACATTAATCAACTTGACGTCATCTGTCAGACATTAATAAACTTTGCCCCGGAAACAATTCTCCAAGATACATCCATCAAAGTGAGAAAAGTCCTGTTTTTTCATTCTCACTGAAAAAAACCATAAAAAAGACATAAATTGATGTTGACATCCATGAAAAACAACAAATAAATTGAACAGCACACATAACCATCCAAGAAACATCAATAAATGTGAGAAAAATCCTGTTTTTTCATTCTCACTGACAAAAACCATAAAACAGACATAAATTGATGTTGACATCTATGAAAAACAACGAGTAAATTGACCGACACACATAACCATCCAAGAAACATCCATAAAAGTGAGAAAAATCCTGTTTTTTCAAGTGAGAAAAATCCTGTTTTTTCAAGTGAGAAAAATCCTGTTTTTTCAAGTGAGAAAAATCCTGTTTTTTCATTCTCACTGACAAAAACCATAAAAACATGCATAAATTATGTAAAAAAGTTGTAGGTGGCAGCAAGGGTGAGGGATGAGACTGGAACCCTCCTTTCTACTTATAGCTATATGCGGGGACACTCTGCTCGGAGATATTAAAGCTATATGGGGAGACACTCTGCTTGGAACTGTTATACCTATATGGGGAGAGACTCTGCTGGGAGATATTAATATAACACTACTTATTATGCGCCACTCACTCAAGTTTACGCTGTGCAAAATTCGAGAACAAACCATTTTTTTTTTTAGTTTCTTCGTTACTTTAGAAATAAATTTACGCTATAGATTTGCACATTAGGGGGGTGGTAAGCATAACGGGTCTGCATGCAAATGTGTTTGGTACAATTATTCTGCATATTAGATAGATAGACAAATAGGCCTAAGTGTATTGTAACACTTATTTGTGTATTTCAGCACTTTTTAACAAAAGTATAAAAAAAACTCAAATGAAAGTTTCAAATTTAGAAACCTTATTTGCCACAGGGGGGGGGGTGTTTTCCACGAGGGAAATTATCCAAGGGGGGGGGTATTTTCCGTGGGTGTTACTTTCCGAAGGAGGGGGATTTTTTTCGTGGGGGAGGGCATTTTGGGGGTTAAAAACCCTCCCCCATTCACTATATTCATTTATGTTATTTTGCTGTGTTCTTGGCCACAGTAAAATAACATAAATGACAAACTCGTAGAATGGACAACGCTTTTGTCCGTAAAAACTTAAACAATTTAGAATGTGTTGCTTCCCAAAGCCACCTATTGTTTCAAAGGATACCCTACTTTGATAATATTTTACTTTTTATAAACACTGAGTTTAAAGGCATTACATGTTTTGGTGTTTGATAAACAAGTTCAAAACTTTCTATATGGTTAAAAAATATCCGTCCAACGCTTTGGCATTGCTCAACAGAACTTAATACTGGGAGTTTGTATCTTAGTTTTTGTAAGTAGGCTACTGCTTTCGGTATTTTTGTAACTGCTTACTGTTTTTGATTTTTAAATACTTTATTTTAATTGACATATATTGCCTTTAGATACCTCGCTATTCTTCTGCAATTTGTTAGTGGTCATATACCTAGAAAGAATTATTTTCTGACTTCAAGCTGTCCAAATACTTTACCCCCGGGGAATTTCCTGCAGCCGGCAAATTTTTTTTAAAGTTGGGTAAATTTCTCGATCAGACTTACGTGGAGATATGCCGGCTAAAATTCTTACTGCATGATTTTGTAGAACTCTTATTGAACTCTAATGTTTATTCAATAAAGAAAATAAAACATTTTTATCGACTTAAAGTGAGGAGCAACATCAAAACTTAAAATGAAAAGAAATTATAACATATGTGAGGGCGGTTGCCCCCCCTCCTAAACACCTCGCTCTTCAACTAGGATGTTCTTTTTTTTTTTTATTTAACAAAATTTCCAGACACCTCGATATTCTTCTGCAATTTTTTAGTGGCCATATACCTAGAAAGAATTATTTTCTGACTTCAAGTTGTCCAGATACTTTACCCCTGGGGAAAGTCCTGCAGCCAGCAAAATTTTTAAAGTTGGGTAAATTTCTCGATCAGACTTACGTGGAGATATGCCGGCTAAAATTCTTACTGCATGATTTTGTAGAACTCTTATTGAACTCTAATGTTTATTAAATAAAGAAAATAAAACATTTTTTCGACTGAAAGTGAGGAGCAACATCAAAACTTAAAACAAAAAGAAATTAT
Organism: Artemia sp. Qi Xiang Cuo; assembly: GCF_049724085.1. Taxonomy (NCBI): domain Eukaryota; kingdom Metazoa; phylum Arthropoda; class Branchiopoda; order Anostraca; family Artemiidae; genus Artemia; species Artemia sp. Qi Xiang Cuo. The sequence continues at coordinate 93,346,239 of NC_142794.1, read as the reverse complement.
TACATATGTGAGGGCGGTTGCCCCCCCCCCCTCCTAAATACCTCGCTCTTCAACTAGGATGTTGTTTTTTTTTAAAGTTTACACTCAAGTTTACGTTGTGTAGAACTCAAGAACAAAACTGGTTTCTTCGTTAGTTTTTTTTCAGCTTAGCGGGAGACAATTCAAAGAAAAGTGACAGAATATATGGGAAATATATAGTTTGGGCTATATATTTTCATATAAGGGGGGGGGTAAAGTAGTTGAATACTACTTTACCAGGGGTGGGGGTAGAGGAGGGGGTTATATGGGAAGATCTTTCCTTGGGGGAAGGGACATTCCTATGAAGGGGGCGCCGGATTTCCCAGCATTGTTTAAAAAAACGATCAGAAATTAAATAAAAAAAGCAAGTTTTTTCAACTGGAAGTAAGGTGTAACATTAAACTTAAAAGGAACAGAAATTATTACGTATATGGGGGGGAGTTGGTCCCCTAGTCAATACCTCGCTTTTTAGACTATTTTTTTTCCAGTGCTTTCAATTAAACAGGCTTTGTGATTCAGGGCATTGTGATTTGAACAAAATTTGAACTTAAGCATAATATTTGAACCCATAATACACAAGCAACAAAACTCCTTCCCCCTACATAAATTAAAAAAATAAAACTCAAATAAAATTCTCAAATTTGGAAAGCCTTCTTTTCCCCGGGGGGGGAGGGGTATTTTCCGGGGGGTACAGTATTTGGACAGTTTGAAGTAAGAAAACAGTTCTTTCTAGGTATATAGCCACTTAAAAATTAGTGTCTATATACCCCCCCCCCCTTGCCGGTACCCATGGCCTCGTTAAGCCAAAATTGAGTAGAAATAAATTCAAATAATTTTCCAAGCGTAAAACTACCACAAATCAACATAAATAAATGAATTGAACCCAAAACGAACAGAAATAACAATACATAATCTATTCAAACTCAAAATAGCAACAATTAGCATGAGTAGGGCTGACAACCCCCACACCTCCTCAAGACCAGAAAGTAATTTGCACTTTACTGAAAACAAAACACATTTTAAATGTTTTGACTTTTTTGTCTGAGGAACAGGAAAAACAGGAATTTACACACCAGAAGTATCTTAAAGTCTTAGAAAAAAAAACACAAATCCGTTTGTGTTCAAAAGACTTCCATATGAGCTTCTGCAATTTTGGCAGTAGCGGGTGCCAAATTAAAAAAAAAATTGAAAAATTGAAAAAAAGCTGAAAAAAACAACGAAGAAACCAGTTTTGTTCTTGAGTTCTACACAGCGTAATCTTGAGTGAGTTGCCCATAACACACAATTACCAAAACTCCTTCTCCCTACGGAAATTAAAAAAATAAAACTCAAATAAAATTATCAAATTTGGAAAGCGTTCTTTTCCATGGGGGAGGGGGGGTAATTTCCAGATAGAAAATCATGCAGTAAGAAACTTAGTCTGCATATCTCCACGTAATTTCTCCATATCTCCACGAAATTTAGTCTGCATATTACACTTCAAGCACCATCTCTTGGACTATCTGTGGATGTAGTATAGGTTTAGCATGTGCAACTTTCTATCACAAAATTTAGGTAAGATCAGATCAGCCTTTAGATGACAGAAGAACACAACAAAATTTATACCATCGAAAAGCTCATAAATTTCTCTATCTAATGGGCTATAAGCAATTTTCTAGAAGCTGCTGACATAAGAGTACCGTAGAATTTCGCAAAGCAAAAAATATTTTTCAAAAACCACATAAAAAATTCTTACCTAAATTTTTTGATAGAAAGTTGCACATGCGAAACCTATACTACATCCACAGATAGTTCAAGAGATGGTGCTTGAAGTGTAAGTAGCGGCAGATTTTTAGCTTGAAGTTTTCTGTCAAAATTACACGTGTCTCAACGTCCCTGGGTCCCAACGTACTCGACTCTGCCCTAGTTATTAGAACACAAGAAAGTTTGTATAATTATAGAAAACGCAAGGAAAACAACTTAATAAGGGACGATTTCGGTAAAAATATGCCGCAAACTTTTGATTGCATTGCAAGGGTATCCATGAGCTGATGTATGAAGCCACAATAATCAGAAATGTTTCCCCTGGAAGGAATGCTATATTTCTGTATTTTCCCCCTGAACGGAAACGTTTTTTGTGTTTTATTTTCATTTTTTTTTCCAGGAGTGATGGTATTTATTTAGTTGTCACTTTGAAAAAAATTTAATTTTTTACAGTTATGAAGTTTAAAGGTGTCAAATATAATGGCTTTTGGCATTCAAAATTAAATTAAAAATATTGAATTTAATATTTTTATTTGATTTTATTAATCTTAATTTTGATGTTTTACTTTGAACAAACTGCTTTGATAATAGGTTACTTTTTATAAACACTGAGTTTAAACTAAAGGCATTACATATTTTGGTGTTTGATAAGCAAGTTCAAAAATATCAATATGGTTGAAAAATATCCGTCCAACGCTTTGGCATTGCTCAACAGAACTTAATGCTGGGAGTTTGTATCTTAGTTTTTGTAAGTAGGCTACTTATTTCGGTATTTATGTAACTACTTACTTTTTTTCATTTTTAAATACTTTTACTTTAATTGACATATATTGCCTTTAGAAAATTGGTTGCTTCTAATCTTCATTAAATTTTTTCAACTGAAAGTAAGGAGCAACATCGAAACTTAAAACGAAAAGAAATTATTAAATATGTGAGGGAGATTGCCCCTCTCCTAAACATCTCGCTCTTCAACTAGGAGGTTTTTTTTGTTTTTTTTCGTTAACAAAATTTCCAGATACCTCGCTATTCTTCTGTAATTTGTTAGTGGCCATATGCCTAGAAAGAATTATTTTCTGACTTCAAACTGTCCAAATACTTTACCCCCGGGGAAATTCCTGCAGCTGGCAAAATTTTTAAAGTTGGGTAAATTTCTCGATCGGACTTACTACGTGGAGATATGCCAGCTAAAATTCTTACTGCATGATTTTGTAGAACTCTTATTGAACTCTAATGTTTATTAAATAAAGAAAATAAAACATTTTTTTCGACTGAAAATGAGGAGCAACATCAAAACTTAAAACGAAAAGAAATTATTACATATGTGAGGGCCATTGCCCCCCTCCTAAACACCTCGCTCTTCAACTAGGATGTTTTTTTGTTTTAGTTAACACTATATCCAGATACCTCATTACTTTTCTGTAATGTTTTAGTGGACACACATCTACAAAGAATTATTTTATGACTTCACACTGTCTAAATACTTTACCCCCGAGGAAAGGCCGGCAGCCAACAAAATTTTTAAAGTTGGGTAAATTTCTCGATCAGACTTACGTGGAGATATGCAGACTAAATTTCTTACTGCATGATTTTCTATCTGGAAATTACCCCCCCCCCCCCCCATGGAAAAGAAGGCTTTCCAAATTTGATAATTTTATTTGAGTTTTATTTTTTTTAATTTCCGTAGGGAGAAGGAGTTTTGGTACTTGTGTGTTATGGGCAACTCACTCAAGATTACGCTGTGTAGAACTCAAGAACAAAACTGGTTTCTTCGTTGTTTTTTTTCAGCTTTTTTTCAATTTTTCAATTTTTTTTAATTTGGCACCTGCTCCTGCCAAAAATTGCAGAAGTTGATATGAAAGCCTTCAACAAAAATGGATTTGTGTTTTTTTTTTCTAAGACTTTAAGATACTTCTGGTGTGTAAATTCTTCTTTTTCCCGTTCCTCAGACAAAAAAGTCAAAACATTTAAAATGTGTTTTGTTTTCAGTAAAGTGCAAATTACTTTCTGGTCTTGAGGAGGTGTGGGGGTTGCCACCCTGACTCATGCTAATTGTTGCTATTTTGAGTTTGAATAGATTATTTATTGTTATTTCTGTTTGTTTTGGATTCAATTCATTTATTTATGTTGATTTGTGGTAGTTTTACGCTTGGAAAATTATTTGAATTTATTTCTACTCAATTTTGGCTTAACGAGGCCATGGGTACCGGCAAGGGGGGGGGGTATATAGACACTAATTTTTAAGTGGCTATATACCTAGAAAGAACTTTTTTCTTACTTCAAAATGTCAAAAGACTGTACCCCCCGGAAAATACCCCCCCCCGGGGAAAAGAAGGCTTTCCAAATTTGAGAATTTTATTTGAGTTTTATTTTTTTAATTTATGTAGGGGGAAGGAGTTTTGTTGCTTGTGTATTATGGGTTCAAATATTATGCTAAAGTTCAAATTTTCTTCGAATCACAATGCCCTGAATCACAAAGCCTGTTTAATTGAAAGCACACGAAGTTTTAATTGATTTATCATGGTGCCCCAAAGTACCCACCACCCTGACCCATAGTATCCACACAAGCGGTAGCGGTAGAGAGGGGGGTTAGTTGCCCTCAAATCACTTTCGACTATTAAAAAGGGCACTTGCCCTTTGAATCTCCAATCGAATGAGCCCCTTTTCAAGCTTCTACGACAAAGATATCAATAAGAACCTTATATGCCCCCAGGGCATAACTTATAACCCTTGCCCTGAAGACTGTGCGGGGAGTTTCCTGCTCAAAGGTATAATTTCCCCAACTTTAAACTGCGTGGAACAAAATGGCTTTCTAAAAATTTTGATTGGATATGTTTGGGGAAAAAGTGGGCGTGGAAGGGGTGTTAGTTGCCTTCCAATCACTTTCGACTATTAAAAGGGCACTAGCCATTTCAATTTCCAATTGAACGAGCTCTTTTTGAAGTATCTACGGCGACGCGTTCTATAAACACCTTATAGGCCCCTAGGGCATAACTTACAACCCTTGCCCTGAGGGCTGTGGGGGAGTGTCCTCCTCAAAAACATAATTTCCATCTGGAAATCCACAACACTGAACAAAATGGCTATCTAAAAATTTTGATTGGATGTATTTGGAGAAATGGTGGGCGAGACAGGGGGGTTAGCTGCTCTCAAATCGCTATCAACTATCAAATTTTGATTGGATATGTTTGGGGAAAAACTGGGCGTGGAAGGGGTGTTAGTTGCCTTCCAATCACTTTCGACTATTAAAAGGGCACTAGCCATTTCAATTTCCAATTGAACGAGCTCTTTTTGAAGTATCTACGACGACGCGTTCTATAAACACCTTATATGCCCCTAGGGCATAACTTACAACCCTTGCCCTGAGGGCTGTGGGGGAGTGTCCTCCTCAAAAACATAATTTCCATCTGGAAATCCACAACACTGAACAAAATGGCTATCTAAAAATTTTGATTGGATGTATTTGGAGAAATGGTGGGCGAGACAGGGGGGTTAGCTGCTCTCAAATCACTATCAACTATTGAAAAAAGCACTAGACCTTTGAATTTTCAATCGAATGAGCTCTTTTTCAAGTTTCTGCGACAACGCCTTCTATAAAAACCTTATATGCTCCCAGGGAAAAACTTACAACCCTTGCCCTGAAGGCTGTGGGGGAGTGTCCTCCTCAAAAAAATTATTTCTTGGAAATCAACTATGCTGAACAAAATGGCTATCTAAAAATTTTGATTGAATGTGTTTGGGAGGATGGTCGGCGTGGAAGGTGTGTTAGTGGCCTTGCAATCATTTTCGACTATTAAAAAGGGCAGAAGCCACTCCAATTTTCAATTGAATGAGCCCTTTTCGAAGTTCCTGTGACAACTTCTTCGAAACAAAGTGCCCTGCTCTAAAGGAAAAAATAATAATAAATGATACATTGTGCCAACATCGTTCTTATATGCCCTCAGGGCATAACTCAAAACCCTTGCTCGGAGGTTTGTGAGGCAATGTCCTCCTCAAAAATATATTTTATATCTGGAAATAAACTACGCTGAACAAAATGGCTATCTCAAAATTTTGATTGGATGTGATTGGAATGATTGGCGTGGGGGGGGAGCTAGTTACCCTCCAATCACTTTCAAATACTAATTTCCAATCGAATGAGCCTTTTTTGAAGTTTCTACGACAATACCTTTTTTAAAACCTTATATGCCCCCAGGGCATAACTTAAAACCCTTGCGCCGAGGGTTGTGGGGGAGTGTCCTCCTAAAAACATATTTTCTATCTAGAAATCAACTACGCTGAACAAAATGGCTATCTCCACTTTTGATTGAATGTGTTTGGGGCAATGGTGGGCGGGACGGGGGGTTAGTTGCCATCCTATCACTTTCAACTGTTAAAAAGGGCACTAGGCCTTTGAATTTCCAATCGAATGAGCCTTTTTAAGTTTCTATGACAATGCCTTCTATAAAATCCTTATATGCCAAAGGGCATAACTTACATCCCTTGCCCTGAAGGCTGTGGGGGGTGTCCTCCTCAAAAAAATTATTTCTATCTAGAATTCAACTCTGTTGAACAAAATGGCTATTTCCAAATTTGATTGGATGTGTTTTGGAAAATGGTAGGCGTGGAAGGAGTGTTAGTTGCCTTCCAATCATTTTCGATTATTAAAAAGGGCACAAGCCACACCAATTTCCAATTAAATGAGCCCTTTACAAAGTTTCTTCGACAACTTCTTCGATACGAAGTGCCCTGCTGTAAGGGAATAAAATAATAAATGATATATTGTGCCAACATCGTTCTTATATACCCATAGGGCATAACCTAAAACCCTTGCCCCGAGGTTGTGAAGGAGTTTCCTCCTCAAAAACATATTTTCTATGTGGAAATCAACTACGCTGAACAAAATCGCTATCTCAAAATTTGATTGGATGTGTTTGGGGGAATCATGGGCATGGGGGGGATGGCTAGTTACCCTCCAATCACTTTTGACTATTAAAAATGGTACTAGCCCTTTGAATTTACAATCGAATGAGCTTTTTTTGGAGTTTCTACTACAACGCCTTCTATAAAAATATTATATGCCCCCAGGGCATAACTTAAAACCCTTGCCCAGAGGGTTGTGGGGAAGTGTCCTCCTAAAAAAATATGTTCAAACTGGAAATCAACTACGCTGAACAAAATGGCTATCTCAAAATTTTCATTGAATTTGTTTGGCGGAATGATGCGCGTGCGGTATGGGGGGGGGCTAGCTGCCCTCTAATCACTTTCGACTATTAAAAAGGGCACTAACCCTTTGAATTTCCAATCAAACGAGCCTTTTTTGAAGGATCTAAGACAACGCCTTCTATAAAAAACTGATATGCCCCCAGGGCACAGCTCAAACCCTTGACCCGAGGGTTATGATGGAGTGTCCTCCTCAAAAACATATTTTCTATGTGGAAATCAACTACGCTGAACAAAATGGTTATCTTAAAATTTTGATTGTATGTGTTTGGGGGAATGATGGGCATGTGGGAAAGACTAGTTGCCCTCCGATCACTTTCGATTGGAGGCACAGTCTTTCCGATTGGAGGAGTGGCACAGGCCACTCCAATTTCCATTTGAATGAGCCCTTGTCGAAGTTTCTACGACTACAGATACGAAGTGCCCTGCTCTAAAGGAAAAAAAAAATTATAAATGATACATTGTGCTGACATCGTTCTTATATACCCTCAGGCCATAATTTGAAACCCTTTCCCCGAGGGTTGTAGGGGAGTGTCCTCCTCTAAAACATATTTTCTATCTGGAAATCAACTACGCTGAATACAATGGCCATCTCAAAATTGTGATTTGATGTGTTTGGGGGAATGATGGGCGTGAGGGGGGGGCTAGTTGATCTCCAATCACTTTCGACTACTATAAAGGGCACACGCCACTCCAATTTACAATTGAATGAGTAATTTTCGAAGTTTCTATGACAACTTCTTCGATACGAAGTGCCCTGCTCTAAAGGAAAAAATAATAAATGATACATTGTGCCAACATCGTTCTTATATGCCCTAAGGACATAACTTAAAACCCTGTCCCCGAGGGTTGTAGGGGAGTGTCTTCCTCAAAACACATTTTCTATCTAGAAAGCAACTACACACACACACACACACACACACACACACACACACACACACACACACACACACACACACACACACACACACACACACACACACACACACACACACACACACACACACACACACACACACACACACACACACACACACACACACACACACACACACACACACACACACACACACACACACACACACACACACACACACACACACACACACACACACACACACACACACACACACATACACATATATACACACATACACATACACACATACACACACACACATACATACACACACACACACACAAACACACAAATACACAAACACACACACAAACACACACACACACACACACACACACACAACACACACACACACACACACACACGATTGATCCGTTCAACGATATGTCTTAAGGATAACGTTGTGATTGGGTGATTTCTTAAAATAAAGTCGAATCTCTTCCTCAAAAGTCAAGTAGCTTTTTAAACACTTTGGTATGTCGATCCGTTCAAGGTTATCTCTTAATTTGGCTTGACCTGTATAATTAACAACAACATCCCGGCACATAGATTTCAGAGAATTAGATTTACTAAAGGCAAGGTTGTACAGCATAGGAAACAACTTCATTGTAGCTATTTCTTCTATACTGTATTGTTTTATTAGATCCTGTAGTAATAATCGATATTCGGTTATTGTTTTATCAGCATGATATATTGCTTTTTGTTTAAGAAGATATTCAGCAATATCAAAGTGTTTCTTTGATAAAGCATGATGTAAAGGTGTATCCCCGATCCCATCTAAAGCATCACCTCGATATTCATCTAAAGCATTTATATCTGCACCTTTTGAAACGAGTAACTGACACATGTTTAGTTTGCCTCTTAAAGCAGCTAAGTGTAAAGGTGTTTGTCCGTCATCTAAGGTGTTAGTCTTCAAGTTACAGTTTGCTCCTTTTTCTAAAAGATAATTAGCAACAGATATTTGCCCTTTTTCAGCAGCCCAATGTAAAGGAGTACGACCATAACAATCTAAAGGGTCTATATGTGATCCCTTTGAAACAAGTAACTGACACATGTTTAGTTTACCTTCTGTAGCAGCTAAGTGTAAAGGTGTTCTTGTTCGAAATCCATCTCATTGTCAGTCTTCAAGTTACAGTTTGCTCCTTCTTCCAAAAGATAATTAGCAACAGATATTTGCCCTTTTATCAGCAGCCCAATGTAAAGGAGTACGACTATCATAATCTAAAGTGTCTATAAGTGACCTTTGAAACAAGTAACTGACACATGCTTAGTTTACTTCTATGCAGCTAAGTGTAGAGGTTTGTCCATCATCCATATCATTGTCAATCATCGACACAGTTTGCTCCTTTTCTAAAAGATAATTAGCAACAGATATTTGCCCATATAGCAGCCAATGTAAAGGAGTGCGACCATAATAGTCTAGGGTCTACAGTGATCCCTTTGAAACAAGTAACGCACATAGCTTACCTTCTGTAGCAGCTAAGTGTAAAGGTGTTTTTTCGAAATCCATCTTTGTCAGTCTTCAAGTTACAGTTTGCTCCTTCTTCCAAAAGATAATTAGCAACAGATATTTGCCCTTTTTCAGCAGCCCAATGTAAAGGAGTACGACCATAATCATCTAAAATGTCTATATGTGATCCCTTTGAAACAAGCAACTGACAAATGTCAAGTTTACCTTCTGTAGCAGCTAAGTGTAAAGGTGTTCGTCCAGCAAAGTCGTTATTCTTAAGGTTATAGTTTGCTCCCTTATCTAAAAGATAATTAGCTACAGATATCACCCCTTCCAAAGCAGCCAAATGTAAAGGAGTTTCACTATAACGATTTAAAGAGTCTATATGTGCACCCTCTGAAACAAGTAACCGACAAATATCTAGTTTGTTTCTTTTGACAGCATAATGTAACGGTGTAAGCCCAGCAATATCCGAAGCATTTATAGATGATGGTGAAACAAGTAATTTGACAATTTCTAGTTCATCTCTTGCTTTTTTCGAGACAGTTCTGTAAAAACAAGCTCTAGCTACAAAATTTTGAGTTCCTTCTACTGCCAAATGTAAAGGAGTACGCCGTATATCATCTAGGGCGTCTACATTTGCACCCTTTGAAACAAGTAACTTAACTACCGATATTTGTCTTTCTTTTGCAGCTAAATGTAAGGGAGTTCGTTTGCTATCATCTAACGCGTTTATATGTGAGCCCTTTGAAACAAGTAACTGACATAAGCCTAATTTACCTTGTGTAGAAGCAAAGTGCAAAGGCGTAACTTTGACCCCTTCCCAATTAGTGTATTTCAAGTTGAAGTTCGCTCCCTTTTCTAAGAGATATCTAGCCACTGATATTTGCCCATTTCGCAAGGCACAATGTAAAGGAGTGTGTAATTCTTCATCCAAAGTGTCTATGTGTGCACCTTTTGAAACAAGCAACTGACACATGTCTAGTTTACCTCGGGCAGACGCAAAGTGCAAAGGTGTTTGTCTGCGATTTTCCCAACCCGCTTTAGGATTGAGCCTTGCTCCCATGTCTAAAAGCCAATTAGCTACAGACATATTTCCTTTTTTGGCGGCCCAGTGTAAAGGAGTGCGCTTCTTATGATCTAAAGCACCTAAACGGGCACCTTTGCTAACAAGTAATTGACACATGTCTAGTTTACCCTCTGCCGCAGCAAAGTGTAAAGGTGTTCGTCCACAATCCTCCAAATTGTCAGTTTTCATATTGAGGTTTGCTCCCTCTTCTAAAAGATACTTAGCAACGAATATTTGCCCTTTTTTGACTGCCCAATGTAAAGGAGTACAAAGTTTATCATCTAAACTGTCTATATGTGCACCCTTTGAAACAATTAAGTGACACAAGTCTAGTTTACCTTCTGCAGCAGCAAAGTGAAAAGGTGTAAAACCGACACCTTCACAATTAACATACTTCAAGTTGAAGTTTGCTCCCTTTCCTAAGAGATACCTAGCCACTGATATATGCCCGTTTTGCAAGGCACAGTGTAAAGGAGTACGCGTTTCTTCATCTAAAACGTCTATATGTGCACCATTTGAAACAAGTAATTGACACAAGTCTAGTCTACCGTGCGCAGAAGCAAAGTGTAAAGGAGTTCGTCTGCTATCATCGATACCTGCCTTAGGATTGAGACTTGCTCCCATGTCTAAGAGAAAATTAGCAACAGATATATTTCGTTCTTTTGCGGCACAGTGTAAAGGAGTGCACTTTTTACCATCTAAAGCGTTAATATATGTAAATTCTGAAATATTTAACTGACAGATGTCTAGTTTACCTTCTGTTGCAGAAAGATGTGCTTTATACCTTTTTCTTGAAGGTTCAATTTTAAAATTGTGTGTCCCCGATTCGTCAGATAATTTGAACGAAAAACTGTCAGCCTTTACAGGTACTGACGCGCTAACATTTTTTAAACTTAAATTACATATTGTCCTTTGTTTTGGATCTTGTGCCCTGGTAAGACCTTGATCAATTGTCTCTTCAAAATGCCTTTTTCTTGGCAGTTTAGTTTCAGAAATGTACTTGCCCAATAATTGGGTGGAAATGCATTTACCTTTCACAGGTGACAACGAGCTAGAATTTTCAAAGTTAAAGCCTCGAGTTTTTCTTTTCTTAGGATTTACAACCTTATTTTCTGGGCAATTCATTTCTTCAAAAGGCCTTTTTTTCGACGGCTCAAGTTTAGAAATATGTTCTGCTTTTTCGGTAGGGTCTGACAGGCTGAAATCCAAATAGTGCAAATCATTACTTTTCCTTTGTTTTGAATTTGCAGCCTTGCTAGGACCTACCCCACTCGCTTGTTCAACATGCTGTTTTCCTGATGGTTTGATTTTTGAATTGAACGTACCAGGTTCCTCATTTGGTCTGGCGGAAATAAATTCGGTCAAGATAGGTACTAAAGCACTCGATATTTTGAAGCTGAAGTCACGAGTTTTTCTTATTTTTGGATTCATAGCCTTCCTACCTGGGTCACTTGTTTCTTCAAATGGCCGTTTTCTCGATTGTTCAAGCTTAGAAATGTTTGTCCCCGGTTCATCACGTAGTCGGATGGAAATGTATTCTTCCTTGTCAGGTACTGACCTTCTCGAATTTGGAAACTTCAAATCATAACATTTTATTTCAGATTTGATAGGACGTGAGTCACTTGTTTGTTTAAAATGCTGTTTTCTTGGCCGTTTAATTTTAGAAATATATGTACCAGGTTTGTCAAGTAATTGGATGGAAGAATATTTAGCCTTGAAACGTACTAATGTGCTCAAATTTTCAAAGCAAAGGTTACGAGTTGTCTTTTGTCTCAAATTTACAGCCTTCCTAGGACCTGGATTACTCCTTTTCTCTAAAGGTTTTTTTATTGACTTTGATGTGTTAGAAATACTTACTTTCATGACAGGTACTGGTGTGCTTGTATCTGCAAGGCTTCGGTTCGAAGTTTTCATTTGTTCTAGATTTAAAATCTTGACAGAATCTGGTTCACTCCTTTTCTCAGCAGTTGAGTTTATATCCTTAGAAACAACATTATCTGTAAGTAATTCTAAATTACGATCGTCAATTTTGTCAAACTTTTTGAAATCTTCTCTCATTGGTTTGTTTTTCGATACTAACAACTGTACTTGCAAAAGCTAATCTATCTATTGCAATGAGTCACTTTAAGCGAAAGAAAAATCAAACTAATTTTTAAATTTTCAGGTATTTTTCTGGTTCGGATTAAAAAATAAAAATTATTTCTCAGACATCATAAATATTTTTGCAGTTTGTAGTTAAATAAAATTACTAATTTGCTAGCTACCGCTGCAAACTTGATTACATAATCCCTATTTGTGCTTCAGTTAACATGGGCTAGGTGTCGTTCTTTATTGTATGCTACATAAACTGCAATTGCTCCTTCCAAAATTAATATACAAATTTTCTAAGAAGTACGCCTCCGTTTATTCACTGTGTTGTCAAACATTTTCCATTGCATCTATAAACTGTTCCGCAGTTGCCAATCCATACCTTGGAAGCTTTTCATTAAACTGAAAACATTTCTTTTGGATATTACTATGAAGCTTTGCCAAAGCATTTCAAGCCGACTTTTCAACAGCATCCGCTCTTTCAAAGAGAATTTTAATCTGTAATTTTGAATACTTTTCGTGATCCTGGTTAAACATGCGTAAAATGTTTCTCAATTTACGAAGATCAGCCTGCATTTTTGCCATCTTCTTGTATTTCTGAATGTAATTTTTCCCTTTGTCCTTATGCGTTCTTCGGTACAACCTCGCAGAGAATTTAATTTTTTCATTATAGCTTTTGTCACCCCAGTATCTACCCATTATTCTGGTAGCAACTTTTTTCTTATATATTTTTCGGTAATCTTCATCATTGTGATAACGCTCCTTAATCTTTTATCTAGCCTGCTCAATTGTTGCTTTTCTATAAAGTTTATCATTTTGATAACGCTCCTTGATGTTTTGTTTGGCTGTCTCAATTTTCGCATGTCTATAATCTTCATCATTGTGATAACGCTCCTTGAACTTTTGTTTGGCTGTCTAAAGTTTCCCAAGTCTATAATCTTCATCATTGTGATAACACATCTTGCTGTTTTGTTTGATTACTTCTCGATACGCCTGGTCGGTTGAATACCTTTGCTTTTCTCTTTTCGAGATACTATCTCTGTTATTTTGTAGTACCGTTTTGTTAAATTTCGTGTAGCTTGCTTTTATCTAAACATTATTTGTTAATGAATGAGACCATTTACAGTTTTGAACTTTCTTATATAGTAATTATTTCGTCACGGCGTAATGATTTTATTTCATTACGTTCTGAAGATGTTTCAAAGTTCATTTTGGATTTTTTTTTTTTCATTGAAATGTAAGAGCTGAATTATTTCAGTATTGTTTTGTTGTGGTTTAGCTTGTCACTGCTACATTCTGAAGGTTTACCTTACCACTAATACATTCTATTGATGTTTCAAACTTCATTTTGGATTTTTTTTTTCGTTGAAATGTAAGAGTTGGAATTTTTCAGTAGTGTTTTATCGTGGTTAACCTTGTCACTTTTACATTCTGAAGATGTTTCAAAATAATAGATATTTGCATTTTAAATCAAACCACCCCCCACAAGTTAAAAGAGCAGACGTAATCTCCCTCGTCGATCGTGCCCTAAACATTTTTTTTGATTCCCACATCACAGCAAAATTAAACTTTATCAAGGACATACTTTTTGGAAATGTGTATCCTATTTTATTCATTAATAGTTTAAGTAGACGGAAAAGAGATATCCGACATCCCAAAAATCACTACAAATCTTAAAAGAGTTTGCACAAAAAATAATCTGTATGTAGTATTCACGAATAATTTTAAAATCATAAATTTTCTAAATTCTGGTAAAGATAAAACCCCAGTTACTCGCCAAAGACGGATCTATCAAATACCATGCGATTGTGGCAAATATTAGGTAGGTAGAACACACCAGAATACAGAAAAGCGCATACAACAGCATAAATATGATATAGTCAAAGCTCTAAATTGTAATATTTCTACTGTTTCATTTGATTCTGCATTAGGGACCCATATTTTTGAAAATCCTAGCCACAATATTCTTTTTGATGAATCCGCACTTATTAGTAATGACCTGGGCATAAAGCAGGTAGTCCGAGAATCAATTGAAATCAGACTTAAGATTAATTATGATATTTCCTTAAATAGGGACTTGGGGGAATATACACTAAATGCTCTATACACAAATTTAATTAAAAAGATCTTACAAAATATTTTACAAAACCAATAGACATTTACACAGAACCGGTCACAAAAAGCCCTTTGAGGTTAGCTGCCAAAAAGGCTGGATTAGCAATGAGAACGTGTTTTTAAATTATATTTCTTTCATCTCACTGAATCGGCTTGTTTTACCTCACTTTATTAGTCCTGGTTGAACTTCGCTGAAGTAAGGATGCTAGGACTGCTTTGAAAATTTTTTTATTTTTTTTGTTATTGGTCGCATGTTACTGTGAATCTTTTATCTTTTATATATTTTTGTCTCACTGAGGACGGCCCTTGGACACAGGGCTGAAATATTCATTCAAATTATCTTCACTGTCTTGCAAAAAGATTTCCCTATTGTTTTTCGTGCTGTTGTTGTTTGTTAAGGTGCAAATTATGTTCTGGCCTTGGGAAGGCATAGGGGTTTTGAGCCCTTATGATTTTAATTTATGCTTGTTTTGAGTTTGACTCGGTTATCTATTGTAATTTCTGTTCGTTTTGGGTTTTATTTATTTATCGATACTGATTTGTGGTAGTTTCACGCTTGGTAGATTATTCGATTTTATTTTAGCTTATTTTTGGTTTAATGGAGCTCTTTACTTTTCTTTGAAAAAATTATTTTGTGGAAAAAGCTTTTTTCAATTAATTTCTACAGAAAAATCAAAACAATCAAGCAGGAATTTTTAACATTTTCTTGAATGTAAATCATTAAAATATTCATACAGTTTACAGTTTAATATTCCCTAACTAAAACTGCAACTGTTGCTCTCAAGTCACTAGCACTATGCTACCTAACCAGCTCTAGGAAAGCCTTCAAAAAATAAATTGCTAAAATAATCCCTCAGTTCCTTCCATAAGTGTTTATTACTTATACGCTGAATAAAAACATATGTCAGTTTCTGAATGGACCATTTTTGCTGCATAGATAAATGACACTATTTGTTGCTCACCCAAGATTGTAGATAACCAGAAAGAATGTTAAGGGAACCTCTCCCCAAATTGATGCCTCCATGCTCTCCACATATCCGTTAACTGACATTACAGATAACCACATCAAAATATATCGGTTCAAGACAAAATACAATCATGCACTCAACATATAATGATTGTAGGCCTGTTTCTGCCATCCCAACTGATAATACCAATTTTTTGTTATCTAATGGGTTCAAAATAATCCAAATTACCATCCTTTTTGGAATTAATTAAAAAAACTTTTTCCACAAAATAGGTTTTTCAAAGAAAAGTAAAGAACTCCATTAAACCAAAAATGAGCAAAAATAAAATCCAATAATCCACCAAGCGTGAAACTACCCTAAATTAGCATCGATAAATAAATGAAACCCAGAACAAACAGAAATTACAATAAATAACCGAGTCAAACTCAAAACAAGCAAAATTAACATGAGTAGGGCTCAAAACCCCTATGCCACCCCAAGGCCAGAACATAATTTGCACTTTACTGAAAAAATATAAATATTTTTACTTTTATAACTTTAATAAATCAAATAATATTAACATTTTGATTACTAGATATCAGTATATGTATATTAAACTGACAATGCACATTCATTTGTATTTGTTTCAGTAAAGTGCAAATTATATTCTGGCATTGGGAAGGCATAGGGGTTTCGAGCCCTACTCATGTTAATTTCTGCTCGCTTTGAGTTTGACTCGGTTATTTATTGTAATTTCTGCTCGTTTTGGGTTTCATTTATTTATCGATGCTGATTTGTGGTAGTTTCACGCTTGGTAGAATATTTGATTTTAATTTTGCTTATTTTTGGTTTAATGGAGTTCTTTACTTTTCTTTGAAAAAATTATTTTGTGGAAAAAGTTTTTTTAATTGATTTCTGTTCGTTTTATATTCACATACTCTTTTCAGGGAAAAAGAAAATAATTCTTTTAAATCTTTTCGTTTTCTTACGACTTTATAGTTTGGCCTGCTATTTGTAAGCTGGAGAAAAACTTTCAGCAATTTTTAACAGCATACACCCTTTTAAAAATCTGGACACAAATAATAGTGTTTAATTTAGTTGTATACCTCCTCTAGTTGACCTGAAATAGTATACTTGATCCCAGTCGCAAAAAAATCTGTTTACTTTCTTTGATAGCTTGAATACACTTACGCTATTTTGTTTTGATTAAATTCTAAGAGCAGAAGTAGCCCTGAAAGTCTGAACATAATAGCCTCAGTCGTTCATGGGATACTGCTGAGATGCCTTATTGGGAATAAGCATCAACACAGTGCATTTTGATTTAATCTGAAGGCAACATTTAGTTTTTAAAAATAATGGGCAAATGGGAGGGTAGGCGTGGGAGGATGACTAGTTGCCCTCAAATAACTTTCGACTATTAAAAAGGGCATTAGCCCTTTGAATTTTCAATCGAATGAGCCATTTTCGAAGTTCATACGAAACTCCTTTAATACAAAGTGGCTTCGTCTAAACAAAAAAAAAAAAAAATAATACCTTTTACCCATGTCAAACTTTACTATAAAAATGGCGAGCTGTCAAATCACTATTGACTATTAAAAAGGGCACAATCCCTTTTAATATTCAATTAAAAGAACCCTTTTTGAGTTTCTATAGCAATTCTTTCTATAAAAACCTTATATGCCCCTCGGGCATACATTACAAACCTTGCCCTGAGGTCTGTGAAGGAGTTGTCATCCTCAAAGACCTAATCTTCAGAACTTTCAACTACATTAAACAAAATGGCTATCTCAAAATTTTTATTGTTCAAAGGGCTAGTGCCCTTTTTAATAGTCGAAAGTGATTGGAGGGCAACTAGCCCCCTCCACGCCCATCCTTCCCCCAAAGACATCTAGTAAAAATTTCGTTATAGCCATTTTGTTCAGCGTAGTTGATTTCCAAATAGAAAATATTTTTTTGAGAAGGACAACCCTCAGGGAAACGATTTTAAGTTATGCCCAGGGGCATATTATATATATATATATATATATATATATATATATATATATATATATATATATATATATATATATATATATATATATATATATATATATATATATATATATATATATATATATATTAATAAAGAAATTTACATATATTTTTAAAGCACTTTACTTTTAGGGAACTAAAATTAATATTATACAGGTCTGAGAGCATATTTTCTACCATAAAGTTGTTCAGCCGTGGATTGCCTACGTAAAAGTTGAAAAACTGCGTGTAAGTGTAACCGAGACGTTTGAACACGAAATATCGTAGCGCATGAAAACCGATACTGCAAGTCGTTAGATCCTGTACTCTCTTCTGGTTATGAATAATAATTATCCCATTATTTTCAATATAGCTGTTGATAAATGGAGTGTAGAATGTATAGGGTAGGCAGAGAGGATAAAAAAATTAAATAGTATTTATTGTTTGAAAGATATACAGCCACTGCCCAGTATTCACATTCAACGGACTGATGTTAACAATGATTAGAGTATTGTTTACACTTTAAATTTTTCCAAGGAAGTCCGAAGGTAAACAATAGGAGATGTATATGGACATGTTGGGCTCCGTATTAAATACACTGTTTATTCGACTAGTTTAGGAGCTGCAATTAGTTACCCACCCAATGGAAAATCAACATCCCATGTGCTAGGAAAATATTGGAAACAGCATTCAACTAATGAAAAATATAAAGTGCTCGTGATTTGGTTTGGAAACAGAAACTTTAATTTATGCAAACAACCTAAATTCCTAAACACTATTGCCTATTGTTTATTAATATGTGCTTTAAACGATAAATCTGACTTTATATAACTCTCTAAATATCTAAATATATCCACTCTTTTTATGGAGGAAGTTCCAATAATAATAGTCTGAATGACCTCGAAATTCTCCCAAAAAATTTCGTACTTGTCTAGGTTAGGTAATAGTTGATTAGCATGAAACAAAGAATAAACTCAAAGCAACAGTTTTGAGAGACAACCTTAGGTTGTTCTGACTCAAACAGGTGAGTAGAATTTTCTATTTCCTTTCTAATGAACATCCAAAAATTATCCTGAAAGAATATGGGGGGGTTATCAGAGGGGGATAACCAAAATATAAGTAAATCGGGGACGGATATTGAAACAGAATGTTGACACACCAAAAACCGAAGATGTATTCTAGGAGTTGCTTAACTCGATGTACGTAGATCAACAAGAATCGATGTCGCACAAGGATGAGCGGATTTTTAGTTTCTCATGTGATTGACTGGTTTTAGCTGCTTGACGAATATCCTCCAAAAGCTCCTATGTTTGTGTCTCTTTTGCGCACGTCCTTTCTAGTGACCAATTATTGCATTTGTAAAATGTATATACTTACCTTCACTCTTTACCCTCTCCCATTAAAATTCTTCACCCTTTAAACGCTATTTTAAATCTTTTAAAATGTCTTATACTAATGCCATAAGCAATTATGCTATTGCAAAAATAAAGGCATTTTGTTTTACCAAGAACGAAATATGTTATGCCTTAAAGAGATTCGTAATCGTTAGAAATCGTGTATTACATAGTATTCGGTAATAAGTCTGTCAAACCACTTTATCCTGTAGGGCTATTCGTAAGGGGTGGTGTTGTAATTAACTTTTCCCAGGGAAAAGTTATTTATGGCACCCTCCTTCTGACCCAAAAATAAATAAAAAAAGCCCCAGCTGTGGCGTCCCCACATTCAAAGCCTTCCCCAAGTCATGGCTTCTGAGACAGATTGTCCCTCTCTCCTCCCCCCTTTGAAAGGCCCTAATCCTGACGAACATCGAAAATGTATTTAGAAAATTTGCTTGCTCAAAACCAAAACTCATTAGGAAACTATAAAATACATTTCAGATAATTTGTTTTGAACTTAGACATCTAAATTACTGCATTTTTATGCATAATGGAAAGCTTGTGAAGTTTAGACTCGATAAAAACAATTTGTTTTTCTCTTTCAGGCTCTAGAGGAAACTTGAACGAAGCGTATTACTATTAGCAAAAACTGATCAAACGGCCTGTTTGAAAAGTTTAAGCAACATACCTCTTTTTCCCTCAGGAAAACTTTCCCT
Source organism: Artemia sp. Qi Xiang Cuo (assembly GCF_049724085.1). Classification (NCBI taxonomy): domain Eukaryota; kingdom Metazoa; phylum Arthropoda; class Branchiopoda; order Anostraca; family Artemiidae; genus Artemia; species Artemia sp. Qi Xiang Cuo. The sequence continues at coordinate 93,326,589 of NC_142794.1, read as the reverse complement.
TCTCTCCTTAAAATTTTTACTGATTATATCTATGGGTATTTTAAACAAAAGGGAGGGCGAGTCTTATAACATAAAGTTATACTAAGGAATGACCACTGGAATCAGGTTTTTAACACCACTGATAGCGTATTTGAGAAAATAGCTTTAAGCGATGAGAGATTTAAAGTAACAAAAATTTCAACATGCATATATGAGGGAGCATAAGCCTTTTTGAACCTTCCACTATTCATACTAGGGTGTAATTCCCTCTTCACTTAAAATCTAAAGTATCCATATGATGATTGCACAACATTTGAACATTCATCCAAAAAACATAAGAAATCAAACTGGGACTTAAGAACTATCTGTGAAAGCTTAATAAAAAGAACGAAAAAGAAAATCTAAAAAAGAGTTTAAAGAAAATCGTTAAACGGCCTCCTAACCCTCCTCTTTTGCACGTCCCATCCCTATTTTAGGAGCTTTGTTTCTTTTAAGTTGTAAAATAATTTCAGTCAAAAAATTTTCTAAGCTGTAAAACAATAATTTTCAGATTAAATATATTAGTTTTCTGTTTAATTTTATCTTATTTTTCTTCTGCAATTTATTGATAGTTTTTTAAAGGAAAAGGCATAAATTAAAAATGGCAGAAAATTTCCCAAGGGATCAAGGCCAACAGAAACTTTGTTATTACCATGTCTTAGTGTAAACATTTCTTAATATTCTTTTTTATACATTTTAAAAAGTATGTTTCTCCTAGAAAGGGGGCAATAACCCTCCTATCCCACATTTATATGGGATAGCACAACACTGCACTTAACACGACACTGCCTGTGGATTATTCTCAACAATCCTTACAGATTCTTCTTGATATTCGAATGCACCTTAAAAAAAATTAAGTTAAGCATTCTACTGTGAGGTTCAAGAGAAGCACAAGACAACCAATTTATTCATGAATTCGCTATTTGGTTTAGATGAGTCATTTTCCTGGTTTCTTCCAATGCTTCTGGATCGCAATCTCTAAATTTTTTAATCTCTTCTTGAATGTTCTTCAGTCCAGTATTTCTTTCTACCAATGCCTCAAGTATTGAAACCCTTTTGCTACATTCCTCGTGTCCAACCTAATAGATAGAAATAACAATTATTATAGTTTGTTATTTATTACACAATTATTTCATCGGAAATTTATTTCTTATCTCCTATGTTAATTTTATTTCTCATCCCAAGTTAAGAAGTAGAGTATGAACGAAAACAAGTACAGCGAAAACAAATTAGATTAAAAAAACGTGCCACTGTAACGTCACCGGAAAAAGCGCTGTTTATTTTCACATATCCTGATATGCAAAGATCAATTCTTAGAATAATCTAGGAGGAATTACATTGTATGACCTAAAATTTATTTTTCTTGGGAGATTTCAGCCTTTCAGGGTTGCAGCAGCAGCAGCAGCTGTAACCTAGTTAAGAACAAACCACTGCCCATAGCAACCAAAATTTAAAATTGCGCTAAAAAAAACTATATGGTGAGAAAAAGTTCAATTTACAGCTGTTTGCGGAATCACCACCATTATTCTGATTAGTCTTAATAATAAGTTTGTTACAAAAACAAAGTTTTTAGAATTCCGAAATATATCCTAAGACCCCTCGAAAATGGCGTCAGACCGAAACAAAAAATACACATTGAAATCAGCATTACCGTAAAAACACAGTGAAAAGTGACAGCACTGAGTCTTAGACAGCAGGGGAAATCACTTTTTAACATGGGTAGTACTGGGACATGGTAGAGTTGTTTAAGGACTCATACATAAGGAAATTGGTATATCTCAGTGCTTAGATAAGCACAAAAAACATAATATTCAAAAAACGCAATATTTAACAAAACTACCTTTTCACATCCAAGATGATGTCATTTCTTCAGGGAAAAACATTCACATTTTTGTAGATTTGAACATGAAACCAAAAAGGTTATCGTATATTCTGAATTTGATGGTTTGATTTTCATCAAGATCATTTGTATTTCTGGGAGAGCCTCCTTCCCCACTCCCTTTCAAAAATCATGCAAATTTTCTTAGCTTTTTACGGGTATTAAAATTTTTGAATTTTACGTATCTGGAATCCTTAATTGTTATTAAATTCCTTTTTTTAGTTTTGGTTAATACTAACCCAAATTGCTCCTTATTTACAGTTCGTTATAATGAGTTGATTAAATTATTCGCTTTTGATTAGGAATGAATAAAGATGATTGATCAAGTAGACAGAGCTTCACTTAACTTGTTACTACCATGGTCACAGCGGCAGCTGTAACCTATTAAAAAACGAACCACGACCCGTGATAACACAAAATAAAAAAAAATACACTTAAAAAAAAAATGGTTAGTGATAAAATTTGTCATTTGTAGTCTATATAGGAAATGTAATCCTAATCTCGATTAATCTTAGTAGTAAAATTTTATTTAGAAACCAATTTTAGGGAAATTCATAAATAGTCTGAAACCCCTAAAAAATGGTGCCGGATCGAAACAAAAAGTACACCATTAGAATTGTCATGGCCAAAAATCCTATACAGAAACTTACAGTCGTATATGGCTTGAGAAGTATATGAGTATTTAGCACTGATGTGTCCTCTTCTTTTATTTTTTTTCCCTCAGTATTCGCAGCACACTAAAATATCATAGAGAGCTGTTTAAGGGATCATTAGAAAGGAAATTCCTATATCTAGCACTCTTTGTAATTAATTCAACAGACATTTAAAATAGTTATTAGTAAAGATGGTGGAAGCATCAATGTGAGCCAATTGGTAACATAAATCAACAAAGGATGGAAAATGTCGCATTGTAATAGAAATTTGACCTCTTATTTCCTTCTAATACTTTCCTAATGAGACAAACATTGTTACATTCTTGGGTACTAAATTCTTCCACTTTCGGATCAATTGAAATATAAGGTCCCATATAGTTCAGGAAGTTAATCTTTAAGTTTGCAGCTTCACTGGATGGCTTTTTTATGGTCTCGAGAAACTATTCTTAGCAATTTAGATTACAGGTGCAGTAACTTGAGGATGCAGACATAAAAATGAAATAATTGATAAAGCAGAAAGTCTGGATAGTCTGTTTCTGAGTTTTTTTTTCTTTTTTTCCCACTAAACACACACGCTGCTTACATTGCTTTTAAATTGATGCTATTGTTGCAAAACGGAATCTTTTTTTACACTATTTCGATTATGAGATTGTAAGATTTTTTACACATAAAAAATATGTCAAGCCTAGAAGTGGTATTTACAGCAATAAAAGGGAAGCTTATAATACATTGTCCAGCCATGGATACACTTATTTCAAAATCAATCATTCAGCCAATTTGGTTGATCCACGGTACTGCTCCATTCATACTCAAAATATAGAAAGTCTGTGAAGATGCTTCAAAAAGCACTCTAAAAGAACAAGGATGCAAAAAGCATACATGTAGCAGTATGTGTTGCGCTTCTTATTTCTGCAAAATTTTGAGTGAAAAGACCGACTTCATAATTTTTTGATTGAAGCTGCAAAGCTATATCCCCCTGGAATTGATAGGGCCCCTAGAGCACCAGACTGTGATATCCCTAGTGCATCAGAAAGTGATGAGAAATTAGTTTGTTTACACTGAGTGCTATTCATCTGATATTTATAAAACTGTACATGTAGCTGCCATAAAGTGTTTGTTGGGATGAAAGAAGGTGGGGGATAGAAGCCCTCCAATCACTTTCGACAAATAAAAAGGGCTTTATCCCTTTGAATTTCCAATGAAATGAATCTTTTTTTAAGTTTCTACAACAATGCCCTCTATAAAAACCTTATGTGCCCCCAGGGGATAACTTAAAACCCTTGCCCTGAGGGTTGTGGGGGAGTGTCCTCCTCAAAAAAAATATTTTCTATCTGGAAATCAACTACACTAAAAAAAATAGCTATCTCAAAATTTTGATTGGGTGTGTTTGGAGAAATGATGGGCCTGGGGGAGGGAGGGGGCTAGTTGCCCTCCAATCACGTTCGACTATCAAAAAGGGCACTAGCCCTTTGAATTTTCAATCGAATGGGCCTGTTTTGAAGTTTCTACGACAACGCCTTTTATAAAACCTTATATACTCCCAGGGCATAACTTAAAACTCTTGCCATCAGGGTTGTGGGGGATTTTTCTCCTTAAAAATGCATTTTCTATCTGGAAATCAACTACGCTGAACAAAATGGCTATCTCAAAGTTTTAATTGGATGTGTTTGGGGGAATGATGGGCGTGGGGGAAAGGGTCTAGTTGCCCTCCAATCATTTTCGATTATTAAAATGGGCACTAGAACTCTCGATTTCCAATCGAATGAGCCCCCTTTGAAGTTTCTATGACGACCCCTTCCGTATTAAGGGCCTCTGGGAAAAAAATAAATAATAAATAAATAATAAAATATTGGAGCCGTGTGGCCTTTACTATAGGCAACGCTGCAGCGCTGCCTCTGATTCAAACCTCATTTATTTGGCAACACAAATATAAACTATTTTCCTAATGTTTCAAGTTTTTCAAATGCCATCAACAAAAATAGAGCTGAATATTGCAATTTGAAACTTTTCTGTTGACATTTCAGGTTATATTCCTATTCAGAGTATATATTTGCATATTAGGGAGGTGGGATGGGTAAATTTCATGGTAAATTTGTAGTGGACCATATAATTTAGCTAGGATAAAAGTGAACACATAATTGGATGTTTTCTTATGCTCTTCATGATTTAAGAAAAATACTTTTGGGGCCCTTTTAAGGGTTCAAGTTGCAATTTTGGACAGAAGCGATGATTGAGTTATGAAAGAACATAATAAAAGGCATAAAATTATGTATTCATTGTCATCCTAACTAAATTATTTTGCCACCTGCAAATTTACAAAACAAACAGGTTTTTTTTATATTGCTGTTTTTTTTAGTCAAAGTTTTGTTTTTGACAATTCATCCCCAGATGGAATGCCCCCTAAATGTCTCATATAGCCCTAGGCTATGTTGAAAAAACAAAATAATTAATAAAAACTGATTCAAAAACAGATGTAAATGTGAAAACTTTACAAAACTATTAAATAGAGAAATATTAAAATTAAAAAAAAAACTGTAAAACTGAACATAAAGTTATAAATCTATAAATGTGTCCTTTTTTGTTCAATCAACTTCTAGAGAGCCACTGTTCCAGTTGGTGCCATTTCAGAAAACCTTGAGTGTGGGGGGGAGATAAATTTTGGGCCCCTGTCTAGACTCAAAATGTATTTACTCTGTTTGGTAGACTACTCTTCAAATTAGTCTTCTAATACACATTAAAGCAATGTAATTTATTTAGATTTTGCTTTTTGCAACCTAGATAGGACAAAAAAATTGAGCTCTTTCACTGTAGTCTTTTCAGAGAACATAAAGAGTAAATACAAAAGTTGCTCTTTATCCATTGTTGTCTGAAGGTAAACAGCTACAGTTTCTGCACTGCCAAGTGGATCCTCTTCAATTCGATACGTGAATGCTATTGAGTGAATTGATATCTGTAAGGTTGCCCCTTAATTACAGGGCTAATAAATTTGGTAGCGTGATACAAACTAAGGCGTTGGGTAAGAAATCGGTACTCAGAATTAAGTGACAACTTATTTTATTTATAAAAGAAGATAAAAAGAAAAATATTCTAATTCTGTTTATGTTGAATACTTCCACACCTCTTCTAGGTCTAAGGTCAAAGGATCTACTTGTTCAAATCAACCAATGTTTACCGAAAAGAAAAGATTAAATTAATCCTAAGCTAACGAATGTTTCTACTTAAAAAGGTTACACTTGAACAGCTAGTCAAGGCTTGAGTTCTGGGTTATTAAAATCCTTTAGTTCAAGCTATTTTTTAGCTAAGCTAAGAATAACCATACTTGCTTTTAATTCAAATTTCCATTAGCCCAAACCAAGAGATTCTCTTAATATTTCTTGAAAGGGCTGTGTATTGTTTGGACCTTTATTAAGCTTTAACTTTAGCAGGGAAAGCTTAATTGAAAATATCTGGACATAAAGGTTTGGAAATTCTTACGTTGATAATCTTTTTCCCTTTTAATTGGAATATCTGGACATAAAGGTTTGGAAATTCTTACTTTGATAATATTGTTCCCTTTTCCCCTAAACCTACCTGTATAAACATTGAGGTCACCTTTGTATAAACAAGCAGGACGGGGTTACCGAAATGAAAGAATGATTAAAAAGGGAACGGCGTTCCTCTTGGTATAAACGTCTGAAGATTGCACAAAGAGGGGGGGTGGTGTTAATTAATGTTATTGTCCGATATTTCCAATTTTTGGATATAACGTCTTTATAAAGTCAAACTAAGGCTCAAGGGACTCTAGGCTGACAAGGGGAAGCACAAATGGCTCTCCTAGCCTTCTCTTCTTCGTTAAGGTTTCCTTTCCTCTTTAAACCCTCAGTTATTCAAATGTTAAATTTCTGGGAAGAAATTTAATTTGGCTTATTCTAACCTTAAAATGCTGTTTTGTCCAAATGGCTCAAGCCTTTGCTAAGTGAAATATATTAACTGAAATACCAACCACCAAATGAATAAATCTTAATAAGAGTCTTAAGATATTTCCGCCTCTAATCAATTTTAATTAGATTACGCATCCTTTTATTAATCACGAAGGACCTCAGGATTACATCACTATTAGTAAGATTCAAAACCCTCCATAAATCTATTGGCAACCCTCAAAGGAGAATTTTCACCCTAATTACAGTTTATGTGGCTTAAATGAAAGTATTAAATTAATTCAAAGTAGGATCTTGATTTAATCCCAGTGACAGAAATCTCTCTGAAGTTTGTTACTTAATTTTAGTGTTATTCTCAAAGGAAATTCATGCACGCTAGTAGTAGCTTTTTATCCTAATTCTCAAAGAAAACACTTACTCATATTCCTTGGTTCCAAGGCAAAACTACCTCGATTTGTCTCTCATCCATAAGTTGCATTCTTTTTGCTACTTAATCCGTTTAGCGACCTTCCCTCCCTCCTAGCCTATCAATCACCTTTTGCAAAAAGTAGTTTCTTTCCAGTCTTTCAAGGACTTGCAAAACTGGTCTAAATTAGGTCTTAACATATCACAGGTTCAAAGTTTGTTTGATTCTTCGACAAAGAGTGTCACTACAAGATTTATGACTAGTTATGCAAAGAGAAGTTATTTTCAAATTCAAGCTAATTTGAAATTGTCGATATATTTCTGATCTATGAAGCGAAAGGGAATTCCAAGGTGTACTAAAATTGAGCTTCGAATTTTACACAAAATAAGGCCTCTGTACAATCTCCCCCACTTAAAATACTATCTTTGTTTTTGTTTTTAAAGGAATGAAGGAAAGGTAAAAAAAATTTAATAATATCTACTGTAACTCAATTTTTCCTTATACTACTTCGAAATTTAATCCCTGAGACTTTTGGTCTCTATAACCTGTATATAAATTTCTTAATTTTTTGAATATCAGTCCTACTGAAAGAAATCCTATTATATATATAAAGAGTGTAAAAATGCTATACGTTGATGGTTGAACTAAACCTATTCTAAAAGTAAATAAAAGTTAAATATTCAGTTTCGTCTTCCTAATGCAGTAGAACTTATGCAAAGTTCTCAGCCAGAATCCTTATGAGCTCATGCAGATGTTTTTAATCTACGGGTTGTTTTTGTTTGTTGTTTCGCGGCATCCGAAATCAAACCCCTGCTCTTGTGTTGCTAAGCACAGATAAATCGACTATTTGATTACTTAGGTTTAAAATTGAGCACAGCTTTAATAAAAAGAAGATATATTACAATGGAAAGCTTGAGAAATCAAAGGCAAATACATTCTACACTGAAAGGAAAAAAAATCTGTACCCGTTCTCTATTTTTTTAAAAATTGCGAGATATGAAAATTTCGAACCTTTCGAATATTGTGAATTCATCTTCTTTGTTGGAGACAGAAATCAGAAATTATTACTATCTTAAGTTATTGTATGGCTGTATTATAAGAAGTCTCTTATATAATTTCTATAATTCTTATCCTTTATTTGACAGATTTTTTAAATCCTATCGGCAGTGCCTTTTATATTTAGCAATATTCTGAATCCTATTGGCAATGCGATTTAGTTTTATCATTGTTCCTTAGATGGTCCTACTACTATATTTTTACCAATGTGCATTGGTCACAATTCGCGATAAGTTGCAATTTTCCTGTGGTATTACTTGACCGAATGATAAAGAGGTCATAAGGGAAAATATTATCCCTAAAGAGTGAGGTAACTAACGCTAACTTTATATCTTCTCAACCAGAGTTCATAATTCTTTACTGCCTCTTCAACCTGGCAGTACATATATACAAAGACACCATATTGTCTTAATTTATTTAAGGTTTTGACAGCTCCCATCTTGGCCCCCCGAAAAAAAGGACTTGAATGCAGGAAACGGATGACTCCATTAACTAGTTTTTTTTATAAAATGATCTTAAATTGACGTCTTTTTTTTCAGAATCATCCAGTGTATACAATAAGCCATTCACGGGAACCAAACGGAGATTTCCTAACCTTTTCCTAAGAAATGGGATTTTCTTTCTTTCCTAAATTTGAAACTTTTGGTTATGAGCTCTACCCAAAATGTCAAATATTGGAAATATTTAGGTATCCTGTTTACTTTAGAAGCCATTTCTGCACTTTACTAGCTTTCTTTGTCTCAATTTTTAGCTTGGGAGACTCTAATCCAGGTTCATGATCATGAATACTCTGTAAGTATATGCATATGCAGCCTTTGTGCGTTGGGATACAACCCTTTTTCGTATCCCTGTGGATACAAACGCTTTTGCTTCCTTAATAGGCAGACGCAACCCTTTCTTGCATCCTTAAGAGGTGGAAACAACCCTTTTTTGTATCCTTGAGAGGTGTCCTCACAATCTTCATCTGAAGTACATTACTCCCTGTCAAGACATGGCCGTGACTTCTAGTCTCTCTTGGTCTACTCCTAACGGCTAACCTATATTTATAAAACAACGGAATCTTTGCATGAGCCTTCCGGTGGTTTCCTAACCATCACTTCGAGGCCGCCATGTTTTTGGCAAAAATTGCCCTAAAAATTTTCTTGGGGTTGGTTTATAGGTGCTGGGGCTAAACAATATCTTGCTTTTTGTCCTGTTTCACCACAACGGATACAGGTTGGAGGTTTTTTACATTCTGAATGTTTATGTGGACCCCCGCAAGTCCAGCATTTTATGCGGGCATTTTTTCTTTTACTAAATTTATACCTGTAATAATTATCCCTAGTTGGTCCTGACATATCTTTCTTTCCACTGTTCAAACATTTCTTTGGGTTATTTTTATAATTTCATATGTTTTGAAATTCTACTCTGAAGTTATCTCTTTGTTCTCCAGGGGAGGTCTTGTCTCCTAAGTCAACCACTGTTCCTACCAACGACATGTCTGAGAAGTCCCTATACATTAAATCAATCTATTCAAATCTCTTTGTCAGCGCTAATAATTCATCTTTGTCGTCTGGTGTTTTAGTTTGTTCATGAACTTTCCTTCCAATTGAAAGGAGCTTACCACTGTTGAAAATACTAATAGTTAATGTCATCTGCCTTTATACCAGGAGCAGTTTTTGCATACTCTAGAGCCTTTCTACTAATTCAGGAGTAAAATTGGTGTACCAACTCAGATGGTCTTTGTTTCTAGGAAAGCAGTTCTTGTAGTTTTTGTGCGGCTGGTTTTTCAAGTAAAAAGGCTTCTTTTAAAAGTTTTTCTAAATGGTCTAAATCTTTTATTTTAGGAATATCTAAGCTCGTTGCGAATCTTTGTATTTCTCCTCGAGTATAACAAAAAGCCTGATTTATCATAGCAATATCATTTTTTTTAAACTCCTTTGTATTTGTTTAAGGGTGGAAATCCATGAATAGATTTCATTTAGGCATGTCAGTAACGGGATGGGAGGCGCTTGCTCCAAAAATAGGCTTTGAAGCCTACTTGTGACTGTGGCATCTCTATATTGCCCCTCTAGAGTGTTTATTCTAGGCTGCGCGTCTTGTAGTGCAATTTCTAACTCTTTGATTTTGTTTTCATTGGAACTCATGATGGATCTATTCCTTTCAATTCTTAGCGTTGGAAACGTTTTGATTCCTTATAGTGCTTTAAGTCGCTAAAATGGGTCTACTTATAAATTGTATGAGAATTTTCTCAGTACCTTGGTTTTAAATGTACCCTCAAGTTTATTATTATAATTCCACACTCTTGAGGACGATTAACCTATGACCCTATTTAAGTAAATTATAGATGATACGGACACTAGAACTTGTAGCAAAGAGAAAGAAAAGGAGAAGAACAAAAAGAATCTTAGGAAGATAAAAGATAAAATTCTGTCTGAGCTTCCCTTTTAGGTTAAAATTTTCTTTAATGAACACTTTTTCAAACTTTTCTTTCTTGGATAGGTTTGGAAAAATGAACACACACTTTCTTGTGAGGAACAGGACTAAATTGTACTAAATTTTATAAATTTAATTAATCCTCCCCACTTAAACAAAAGTTGCACCTAACTTGAGTACGACCAGTTGTACCGAACCTGAATACCGCTGCGACCAGTTTTAAGGTTGCCCCTACTAACAGGGCTAATAAATTTGGTAGCGTGATACAAACTGAGGAGTTAGGTAAGAAATTGACACTCAGAATTCAGTGACAACTGATTTAATTTACAAAAGAAAATAAAAAGAAAAATATTCCGATTCTGCTTATGTTGAATACTTCCACACCTCTTCTAGGTTTAAGGTCTAATGATCTACTTGTTCCAATCCACCTATGTTTACCGAAAATAAAAGATTAAATTAATCCTAAGCTAACAAATGTTCCTACTTAAAAAGGTTACACTTGAACAGCTAGTCAAGGCTTGAGTACTGGGTTATTAAAATCCTTTAGTTCAAGCTATTTTTGAGCTAAGCTTATAATAACCGTACTTGATTTTAATTCAAATTTTCATTAACCTAAACCAAGAGATTCTCTGATTATTTCTTGAAAAGGGCTGTGAATTGTTTGGACCTTTATTAAGCTTTAACTTTAGCAGGGAAAGCTTAATTGAAAATATCTGGACATAAGGGTTTGGAAATTCTTACGTTGATAATATTGTTCCCTTTTCCCCTAAACCTACCTGTATAAACATTAAGGTTACCTTTGTATAAACATGCAGTACGGAGTTAACGAAATAAATGAATAATTAAAAAGGGAACGGTGTTCCTCTTCGTATAAACGTGTAAAGATTGCACAAAGGGGGGGGGTGTGGTGTTAATTAATGTTATTGTCCGATAATTCCAATTTTTGGATATAAGGTCTTTATAAAGTCAAGCTAAGCCTCAAGGGACTCTAGGCTGACAAGGGGAAGCACAAATGGCTCTTCTAGCTTTCTCTTCTTGGTTAAGATTTCCTTTCCTTTTTAAACCCTCAGTTACTCAAAGCTTAAATTTCTGGGAAGAAATTTAATTCGGCTTATTCTAACCTTAAAATGCTGTTTTGTCCAAATGGCTCAAGCCTTTGCTAAGTGAAATATATTAACTTAAATACCAACCACCAAATGAATAAAACCTAATAAGAGTCTTAAGATATTTCCGCCTCTAATCAATTTTAATTAGATTACACATCCTTTTATTAATCACAAAGGACCTCACGATTACATCACTATTAGTAAGATTCAAAACCCTCTATAAATCTATTGGCAACCCTCAAAGGGGAATTTTCACCCTAATTACAGTTTATATGGCTTAAATGAAAGTATTAAATTAATTCAAAGTAGGATCTTGATTTAATCCCAGTGACAGAAATCTCTCTGAAGCTTGTTACTTAATTTTAGTGTTATTCTCAGAGGAAATTCATGCAGGCTATTAGTTGCTTTTTATCCTAATTCATAAAGAAAACACTTACTCTTATTCCTTGGTTCCGAGGCAAAACTAACCCGATTTGTCTCTCATCCATAAGTTATATTCTTTTTGCTACTTGATCCATTTAGCGACCTTCCCTCCCTCCTAGCCAATCAACCATCTTTTGTCAAAAGTAGTTTCTTTCCAGTCTTTCAAGGACTTGCAAAACTGGTCTAAATTAGGTCTTAACATATCAGAGGTTCAAAGTTCGTTTGATTCTTGGACAAAGAGTGTCACTACAAGATTTATGACTAGTTATACAAAGAGAAGTTATTTTCGAATTCAAGCTAATTTGAAATTGTCGCTATATTTCTGATCTATGAAGCGAAAGGGAATTTCAAGCTTTAATAAAATTGAGTTACAAAATTTACACAAAATAGGGCCTCCTTACAGTCATAAGCCAGAGAGAAACTATGATGCTCAAGTAAGTTGCGTTCCGTGCAAATGGTTTGAGAGGTAGTACTTTGTGCAGTGGTTTATGTCGGTGGAAATAGGGATATATGGTATCCTAGCTAAGGTAAATTTGGTATAAGAAAAGAAAACAGCAATTGCTGCAGACTGTTGCATATTTTGTAGGCATAGCAATCTAGTTATAACCAATACGGTGTTTGGTCATAAAATAGCCAATAAGTTAATATGGTATTCAAGTGATGGTAGGACAGCACACCTTATTGATTATGTTATTCTAAATCGAAGACTGGCAGGATTAATACAAGATACTAGGGTATATAGGAGTGATCTTATTGATGTTAAAACTAAAAATCACCATCTGATAGTGTCTAGGGTCAGTTCAAAGCTTAAATTTCGGAAGGATAACTACCTCCCGGGTGGTTATGATATTGGTAGACTCCAGGGTGAGAATTTGAGAGAAAATTTCCAGGAACAGTTGAATACATAACCAGAGAGTTTAAAATTTGACAATGTGGAAGATGGATGGAATAATTTTAGGAAAACAATTTGTGAAGTTGCTGATGGTGTCTTTGGGAAGAAAGTTAGGACCGCAGCTAGGAATCTTAGTGAAACAGCTTTATGTTTAATAGAGAGGAGAAGTGTGTTTAAGAATGATCCGAGTGATAGATCGTATGAAAACAAAGGAATGTAAAGAGAGTAAAGAAAGCATTAAAATGTGAACTAAGGAGGTGTGAAGTGGAGGCCATATATAAAACTGCTGAGGATCTGGAAGATGCAGCTAGACGGCATAATAGTAAAATATTGTACTGGCATGTTGATAAATTGAGAGGGAGTTGTGAATCTGGACTTGTCCCGGCTAAAGATAGGAACGGGGCCACAATTACTTATGAAAAAAAAGTTAAAGAGAGATGAACAGAAAATTTTGAGAATGTACTAAACTGAGGTAGAGTTGCAAGAAAAGATAATGAGGAAAATAAAAAAGTTTGTGATACCTAGGATGTGAAGGAAGATTTGTTTTGTGAGCAAAAATTAGCAACAGTACAAAAAGGATTAAAACATAATAAAGTTCCAGATACTGTTAGTGTGTTAAATAATTTTCTTAAATATGGCTGCCCTGAGGTTAAAAATAAGTTACTGAAGATTATGAATATCATTTTAGAAAAAGGAGAAGTACTTAGTGATTTTAGGAAAACCTTAATTAAACCACTGTATGAGAAAGGTGATAAGAGTGAGTGTGGTAATTATCGAGTCGTTAGTCAGGTCTCTGTTAGCAGTAAATAACTTAGTAATTTGATACTTTTTAGACTAAGAGAGGCTGTAGACAAAGTTTTAAGAGAAGAACAGTGCGGTTTTAGAAAAGGTAGAGGATGTGTAGACCAAATTTTCACTCTTAGGTTAATAATTTAGAAGTGCCTGAGTTATAAAACACCTTTGGTCCTCAGTTTTATAGATTGAGAGCAAGCGTTTATTTTGTTGATACAAGAGCCTTAGCTAAGGTTCTATCCTTGTATGGTAAACCAGACAAATGTATTAAATTGATTAGTGATATGTATGAGAATAATACTGCTGCGGTTTAAGTAGTAAATGAGATTAGCAGCTGGTTCGTATTAAATCAGGAGTTAAGTAGGGTCGTGTTCTATCGCCTTTTATATGGATTATTCTGATGGATTTTGTTTTACGAAGCACAGGAAAGGCAATGGGAGACCACGGGATTGAATGGGGAAGAAAAAGTGTTACCCAACGTATTATTAGTAAGGACGGTGGGAGCAGTGAATATGTTAAAAGTAGAATAGCCAAGGATCAGGGTGTTTTTCCACGGTTAGAAAAAATTTGAAGAATAGGAAGATAAGTCTTTAAACCGAGATTAGAATGTTTGAAGCTACAGTGATGACAGTGGTCAAATAAAGCTCTGAAGCATGGGAACTCCAAAAAGTGGATAAAGATTTGCTATTTGCTTTCCAGAGAAATAGCCTACTGATTGTTCTGGGTACCCGGCTGACTGACCGTATTTCAAACAGTAGGTTGTACGAAAAATGTGGTTCAATCCCGCTTTCTAGGGCTATAATGAGAAAAAGTTTTGAGATGGCTAAGCACGTTCTACGGATGAAGGATTACACATTGCCGAAGAAGTATTTATTTAATAGCTGATAAACACACGAGAAGTGAGGTTTTATTAATGCTAGTGAAATAAAACAAAGTATGATTAAAATATTACAGTTTATGAACAATTTTCAGCTATATATTTGCACATTAGGGGGGGGGGGTGAAACATAGCATATATTAAATACGTCACCTAGCCTAGGTACCTTTTTTTGCCCCTTTAACCCCAAAAAACTAAAGTTTAAAAATCTTTCACAGAGTGAGAAATACCTCACTTTGCAGCGGAAACCTGTTTTTCACTAGGATCTTTGACACTCTATATGTGGTTCTTCTCGCGTGTTTATTGGCTACTAAATAAAAATTGTCATGATAAAAAAATGGCAAAAGATTGTCATGTTCAGCCAACCGTCTAGGGCTAGACGGAGAGTAGGTCGTCCACGGTTGGGCTGGGAGGATGTCATTAAGAAAGATTTAAAGAAAATGGGAACTTCCTGAGAGGGTGTAAAGAGGGAGGCTTTGAATAGATTGGGATGGAGGAGAAGCGTGCCTGCGTAGCTGTGTAGGCCTCAGGTGGCATAATGCTGCGGTGAGTTGTTAGTAGTTGTAGTAGTAATCAGTTGGTATTAGATACAGGGTTGCCACCCCTAGTGATTTATCACTATTTCTAGTGGTTTGTTATTTTGTACAGTGATTTTTTTCTAGCTAGTGATTTATAATGATTTTCGTTCTAAAGCAAGTGATTTTTTCTCCTAAGTCTAGTAATATTTCACGATATACGGCGCAGATTCATGATTCAATCAAATAAATCATACAAGAAGCTAATCATAGGCAGCGCAATAGCGCTACCTAAGTAAAGAATGATGTTGGCACAATGTATTATTTTTTTTTTCTTTAGACCAGGGCACTTCGTATCGAATGAATTGTCATAGAAACTTTGAAAATGGCTCATTCGATTAGAAATAGGAATTGCTTGTGCCTTTTTTAATAGCCGAAAGTGATTGGGGGCCATCTAACACCCCTTCCACGTCCACCATTTCCCCAAACACATTCAATCAAAATTTTGAGATAGTCATTTTGTTCAGCGTAGTTGTTTGCCAGATAGAAATTATGTTTTTGAAGAGGACACTCCTCCACAACCCTCAAAGCAAGGGTTGTAAGTTATCCCCTGGGGGCATATAAGATTTTTATAGAAAGCGTTGTCTTAGAAACTTCTAAAAGAGCTCATTCGATTGGAAATTCAAAGGGCTAGTGCCCTTTTTAATAGTCGAAAGTGATAGAAGGGTGACTAATCCCCCTCTCGTTCCCACCTTTTCCCCCAACACATCCAATCAAAATTTTGAGATAGCTATTTTGTTCAACGTAGTTGAAAGCTCTAAAAATTAGGTCTTTGAGGATGACAACCCCTCTTCCCCCCCCCCCACGGCCCACAGGGCAAGGGTTATAAGTTACTCCCTGGGGGCATATACGGTTTTCATAGAAAGTTTTGTCGTAGAACTTCAAAATGGGTTCATTCGATTGGAAATTGAAATGGCTAGTGCCCTTTTAATAGTCCAAAGTGATTGGAAGGCAACTAACGCCCCTTCCACGCCCACAATTTTCCCAATCACAACCAGTCCGAATTTTGAGACAGCCCTTTTTTTCAATGTAGTTGAAGGTTTTGGAAATTATATCTTTGAGCAGGACAACCCCCCCGCCAGAATCTTCAGGGCCAGGGCTGTAAGTTATGCCCTGGTGGCATATGAGGTTTTTATTGAAAGCTTTGTCGTAGAAACTTGAAAAAGGGCTCATTTGATTGGAAATTCAAATGGCCAATTCTCTTTTTAATAGTCGAAACTGATTGGAGGGCAACTAACCCCCCTATCATGCCCACCTTTTCCCCAAACACATCCAATCAAACTTTCAGATAGCTATTTTGCTACACGTAGTTGAAAGTTTTAGAAATTAGGTCAGCCGACAGCCCACAGGGCAACGGTTGTAAGTTATGCCCTGGGGGCATATAACGTTTTCATACAAAGCATTGTCGCGAAACTCCAAAAAGGACTTGTTATAGCCTTTTTGTTCAACGTAGTTGAAAGTTTTAGAAATTTGGTCAATAAGAATGATAACCACCAACTCCCCCCCCCCCCACACACACACAGCCCTCAGGGAAAGGGTTATAAGGTATGCCCTGGGGGCATAAAAGGTTTTCATAGAAAGTTTTGTCGTAGAAGCTTCAAAATGGGCTCATTCGATTGGAAATTGAAATGGCCCTTTTTCATAGCCGAAATAATTGGTCGGCAACTAACCCCCCTCTCATGCCCACCTTTTCCCCCAACACATCCAATCAAAACTTTGAGATAGCTATTTTGTTCAACGTAGTTGAAAGCTCTAAAAATTAGGTCTTTGAGGATGACAACCCCACTTCCCATCCCAACAGCCCTCAGGGCAAGCTTTATAAGGTATGCCCTTGGGGAATATAAGGTTTTCATAGAAAGTTTTGTCGTAGAAGCTTCAAAATGGGCTCATCCGATTGTAAATTGAAATGGCTACTGCCCTTTTAATAGTCGAAAGTGATTGGAAGGCAACTACCGCCCCTTCTACGCCCACAATTTTCCCAAACACAACCAGTTAGAATTTTGAGATAGCCGTTTTTTTCAGTGTAGTTGAAAGTTTTGGAAATTATTTCTTTGAGCAGGAAACTCCCCCCACAGTCTTCAGGGTAAGGGTTGTAAGTTATGCCCTGGGGGCTTATAAGGTTTCTATGAAAGCTTTGTCGTGGAAACTTCAAAAAGGGCTCATTCGACTGGAAATTCAAAGGGATAATTCTCTTTTTAATAGTCAAAAGTGATTGGAGGGCAACTAACCCCCCTATCATGCCCAACTTTTCCCCAAACACGTCCAATCAAATTTTCAGATAGCTGTTTTGCTCAACGTAGTTGAAAGTTTTAGAAATTAGGTCAATAAGAATGATAACCATGCCCCCCCCCCACAGCCCTCAGGACGAGGGTTGTAATTTATGCCCTGGGGGCATATAAGGTTTTTATAGAAAGCGTTGTCGTGAAACTACAAAAAGGACTTATTGTAGCTATTTTGTTCAACGTAGTTGAATGTTTTAAAAATTAGGTCAATAAGAATGATAACCCCCCCCCCCCCACAGAGCCCTCAGGGCAAGGGTTATAAGGTAAGCCTTGGGGGCATATAAGGTTTTCATAGAAACTTTTGTCGTAGAAGCTTCAAAATGGGCTCATTTGATTGGAAATTGAAATGGCTAGTGCCCTTTTTAATAGTCGAAAGTGATTGGAGGGCAACTAACCCCCCTCTCACGCCCACCATTTCCCTAAACATATGCAATCAAAATTTATAGATAGCCATTTTTTTCAATGTAGTTGAAAGTTCTGGAAATTAGGTCTCTGAGGGCGTATGAAGGCCCCCTGGGGCCCCCTGGCCCCCTGGGGGCGTATGAAGTTTTTATAGAAGGAGTTGTCGCAGAAACTTCAAAAGGGGCTCATCCGATTGGAAATTGAAAAGGCTAAAGCCCTTTTTAATATTCAAAGATGATTGAAGAACAACTAAACGCCCTCTCATGCCCACCATTTCCCCAAACACATCCTAGCAAAACTTTGAGATATTCATTTTGTTCAACGTAGTTGAAGATTCTGAAAATTAGGTCTTTAAGGATGACCCCCCTCCCCCTTCCCACAACCCTCAGGGCAAGGGTTGTAAGTTATGCCCTGGTGGCATGTATGGTTTTTATAGAAATTTCAGTCATAGAAACTTCAAAAAGGGCTCATTTGATTGGAAATTGAAAGGGCTAATGTCCTTTCTAATAGTCGAAAGTGAATGGAGAGCAACTAACCCCCCTCTCAGTCCACCATTTCGCCAAACACAGTCAATCAAAGTTTTGAGATATCCATTTTGTTCACCGTAGTTAAAAGTTCTGGAAATTATGTATTTTAGGATGACAACCCCCGACAGCTCGCAGGGCAAAGGTTGTAAGTTATGCCCTGGGGTATATAAGGTTTTTATAGATTACGTTTTCGTAGAAACTTCAAAAGGGGCTCATTCAATTGAAAATTGAGAGGGCTAGTGCCCTTTTTAATAGTCGAATGTGATTGGAGGGTAACTAATCCCCCTCTCACGCTCATCATTTCCTCAAACACATTCATTCGAAATTTTCAGATAGCCATTTTGTTGAACGTAGTTGAAAGGTCTCAAAATTATGTCTTTGAGGATGACAACCCTCTCCCCATAACCCTCAGGACCAGGGGCGCAACGCCTTGGGGGCATTTAACGTTTTTATAGAAGTTTTTGTCGTAAAAGCTTCAAAGAGGGCTCATATGATTGGAAATTGAGAGAACTAGTGCCTTTTTAATAGTCGAAAGTGATCAGAAGGCAAATTTCTCCCTCCTTGCCTATTATTTTCTCAAACACTTCTAATCAAAATTTCGATAGATCCATTTTGTAGAGCCTATCAGAAAGGTCTGGAATCATCAGAAAGGTTATCAGAAAGGTTATGTCTTTGAGGATAACAAATCCTCCTAGTCTTCATGGCAAGGGGTTGTAAGCTTTTCCGTGGGGACATATAGGGTTTATATAGAAAGTGTGGTCATATAAACTTCAAAGGGGGCTCAGTTGGGGCGCGATCACAAACCTTCGTAGGTTTTCTCCAGTGTGAAAGTGTTGTTTAATTTATTTATTTATTTATGAATGTGGATTAATAAATTTATATGAACTTATATTGAATTGGTTATCATACACCTCTAGTGCTCTTTTTAAGATTCAACTTGATCAGAGGGCAGCTACCTTCTCCCCCCTACACATCCGTCATATTGTTTTGAAATGTGTGTAATAAAAATTTTGAGATGACCATTCTATTCAAAATAGTCTAATAATAGTAAATATCATGTAACAAGGCTTTTGGGGTTGAAACAAACCCCAGAGACTAGGGACAAGGGTTGTAATTTATGCCCAGGGGGTGTTAAAGATTTTTGGGATGGTTGTTTAACTTTAGAAGAGGCTTACTCTTTCTCTCTGAAAAAGGCTATGTCAATATAAAGCAAACAGAAATTAATCAAAAAAACTTTTTTCACAAAATAAGTTTTTCAAACAAAGTAAAGAACTCCATTAAACCAAAAATGAAAAAAAATAGAATCTAGTAATCTACCAAGCATACCACAACTACCACAAATCAGTATTAATAAATAAATGAAACCCACAGAAATTAAAATAATTTCTGTAACAAACAGAAATTGAAATAAGTCAAACTCAAAACGAGCAAAAATTATTCTGAGTAGGTTTCTAAATCCTATGATTTCTAAGAGCCAGAATATAATTTGTACTTAACTAAAAAAAAAGTTCGTATATGAAAGGGGATGTCCCCTCTTCAACACCTCACTCTTTACACTAAAGTTTGTCTATGTCACAAAACTTTATTTTATAAAACAATAAAAAACTTTAGCGTAAAGAGCAAGACCTTGTGGCGTTCATATATGGAATAATTTCTATTCGTTTTAAGTTTTAATGTTGCTCCTTATTTTCAGTTAAAAAAACTTGTTTTTTTATTTAATTATTCTAGAAGCCACTTGCTTTTAATTCTAGAAACCAACTCTAGTAGTTCAGTGAGTAGTTGTCCGCTTTGTGAAACTAGAAGTTCCTGTCCCATTTTGTTTATTTTTTTTATAATAATAGTTCTGCTTTATTGAGTTGACTGTGTTTTGAGCATACCCTGCTTTACCCCATTAAGGTATGCGTGAAAAATTAAACTTACAAAATTTTTATAGGAAAGGAACTTCAAGGCCACATGGAAGCTTCAAATGCCAAAAACAACAAGAACCTTATCGATTTCTTTAAGAAGTCTGCTAATAAGAATGAAAATAGCCTAAACACTCCGTCAGACAATATTTGTGCTCCAGTTCATGAACAGACGGTACCTGTTAGCTGTGTCACCTCTGCTTGAGCAGTTTCAAACTCAAATGCTATTGAGTCCATCCCCAGGCACAAAAAAGGTTCTGGATCTAAAGATAATGATAGTGCCAGTGATTTATCTAGTTATTCAGGTGGCTCAGACAATTTTGAGCCTGACTCGTCTGAAATGTGAACTATCGGACGTGATAGATTTAGGAACTAAAAAGCGCAAAAAGAATGATAAGAGAAATGGTGGTCAAAGAAGAAAAATGATGACCAAAAATCTTATTTGTAATAGGGGCAACCCAAAGAGATTTTACTCTCAAACTTTATCCAAAAAAATGGATGAAAGACCCCCTATTTAGGGACATTTTTCGCTAGAGAAACAGCAAAACATCAATCTAAAATTATTTGTCCAGACCTAGGGTGGTAAATTTCCCCCTTAATATATGTACACCTGTATAGAACATGGTAAAGAAACAAAACAATTGTTAATTACACTAATAAAGAGTATTATAATTCTAGTGATTTCTAGTCAATTATCTAGTGATTTGTGAGCTGATCTAGTGATTATTTTTTTAAGAATCTAGTGATTGTTTTTTCACCGGATGGCAACCCTGGATCAAAATGAGAGAAATTTCACATAGCTGAAAGACTATAATTTTCAAAATTGGATAATATATTAGGTAATTAGGAAGCACAAAAGTATTGAGAAGTTTTAGTACTTTAGAAATGGATGGTCCTATCCCCCTTAGACCACTAACAATAAAATCTAGGCCTAATGATCTGTGAATGAAACATTAGGGCAATGTCATAAATAGCCTATGTGTAGGCCTAGGGTCAAAAATCCGTTATCCAATTGAGCAAAGCTGTGTAAAACTGAAACCCTCACACCTTGTTAAAAAAGAAGAATTGTATATATCAGAGAAAAGCTTAGAATCTAAGCTGTACATCAATATGGTTATTATTAAAGATGTTTAAGATCAAACACTTGAATTTATTAGGGTAAAATTCTGCTTTAGCTACTTTTGGCTATCTTGGAAATGGGTTAGGTTAGGAAATTCAAACTTTCAGGGATGTGTCTACAGGCTAAAGTATGTCCCAGGAAGGTATTTTTGAAGTACCTATCTCCACTCATTCTCCCTCTAGAAGGTCCTGAAATTTGCCTACACAACAGGTTTATGCCTAGGCTATTGATCTTTTGATAAAAAAAAAACATTCTACCTTAATTTTCAGTTATCAGTTTGTTTTTCTCTGGTTGTAGTTCTGAAAAATGCAATTCCTGTTATTTGAGTGAAATTTTAAGCCATAGCAATTGATTTTTTTTCAAAATTTTGGAAATTCATTTGTGGATCTTTGAAAGCTCATAAATTGAGATTGAACAAAGTTGTGAAACCAAGAACAGTTTTGCTGTACTTTATTTTAAGCAGAAAATTTATTTTGCAAGGATTCAATTTGGTAATTTTTTACCAAATCATATACAAATAAAGTGAATATACCACTCAATACCTTTTTGGTAAAGTTCTAGGAAATCATATTATTGAGTTAGCCTAGGAAAAAAGGGAATAAACCATTTGATGCCTTTTCTTATGCTGCTTACGAATTTAATAAGGATTTATATCGGAAATGTGTTTCAGCCCCCCCCCCCCCTATATATGTACATTCAGGGTTAGGGTAGGTGAGTGTAGGTATACCCTGGCTAGGGGGGGGGGGGCTGAATTTCATTTCCGATATAAATTATTATTATATTCGTAATCAGCATAAAAAAGTCATCAAATGGTGTATTCACTTTATTCATAACTCAATAATATGATTTCGTAGAACTTTACCACCTTTTTTTATGGTCTTTCCAAATATAATAATAATTTGTGTCAGAAATGAATTTTAGCCCCCACCCCTATTTATACCAATTCAGGGTATATATTTGCACATTAGGGGGGTAAGGAGAAAGTTTAATCTTACCTCTCATTTACATCAGAAACAAAATTTACCCCAATCCCCTTAATGTGTAAATATATACCCTGAATTTGTATAAATTAGGGTGGTGGTAAAATTCATTTCCAACAAAAATGATTATTATATTTGGAAAGAGCATAAAAAAGGCATCAAGTGTTATGTTTACTTTATTTGTAAGTCAATAATATGATTTGGTAAAAATTTACCTTCCATTTTATAAAATACAGATTTTTAAAGATCAAGACCCCCAGAGGGAGAAAGAGTTGAGGTAGTTTCTTCAAAATACCTTTCTAAAATTGTTTTCCTACAGATTTTCCTAAAATAATTAAGTAATAAAATGATAATACTTACATTAAGATAATAATATAAATAAAAGATTACCTTAAATTGCAACTAGGAGCAATCTAAGGCAATTTAATTACTATTAAAATAACACAAAATACAAGATAAAGAAACACAAATATATATGAACCCCAGACAAAACAAAACAGAATGATCACAGTAACTCAAATGCTACTTTGTAAGTGGATGTTGCCAGAAATGTCCAGAATGCATAGTAATTTTAGGATAGCCCAGTTTAAGTTTATTTTTAATATCCTAAGGTGTTTTGAGACAAATAAAACTTAAAGAATTACAAACAGAAATCTCTACCTATTGAAAAAAGGTGACTTCTGGTATTCATTAAATAAAAAAAACAAGTTTTTTAAACTGAAAGTAAGGAGCGACATTAAAACTTAAAACAAACAGAAATTATTCTGTATATGAAAGGGGCTGTCCCCTCCTCAATGCCTCGCTCTTTATACTAAAGCTCTTTATTGTTATGAAAAGTAGAGTTGTGAGAAAGAGTCAAACTTTAGCGTAAAGAGCGAGGCGTTGAGGAGGGGACAGCCCCTTTCAATAATTTCTGTTCATTTTAAGTTTTAATGTCGCTCCTTACTTTCAGTTTAAAAAACTTGTTTTTTTTATTTGATTTCTGATCGTTTTTTAGTTAATGCAGCTTTTATTTGCATAAAAATTTTACTTTTCTTTTGTTAAATGGATGTCTTTACAAATTAACTTACGTAACTAACTTCTATATTTGTATATTTTTCTTCTGGCAAAAAATACAAAGTTGCAGATTTTTGCAGATATGAGCTTGAAACCTATGTAATAGGGTTTTCTGATACGCTGAATTCTGATGGTGTGATTTTCATTAAAATTCTTTCACTTGTAGGGGATGTTTCCCCCCTCTTTAAAAAATCGAGTAAAGTTTCTCAGGCCTGTAGCCTTTGATGAGTAATACTAAACTTAATAAAATTTATATATTTAGGATCCGCATTATAAACACATTCTTTTGATACATTTATTGACATCAAAATTCCGTTTTTAAAAGTTTCAATTACTATTGAGCCGTATTGCTTGTTTTTTTATTGCGTATATGTTATTACGTATATGAAGGGGTTCTCCCCTTAGTGAATACCACGCTCTTTACGTTAAAAATTAAAAAAAAATTTGATTCAAAAACCCCTGAATCACAAAGGCCGTTTAATTAGAATAGATAGCTCTTTTGAAAGCACTAAAAAAAACTGTAGCATAAAGAGTGAGGTATTGACCTGGGGGAGAACCCCCTCACATACGTTATAATTTCTGTTCGTTTTAAGTTCTAATATTCCTTCTTACATTTTAGTTGAAAAAACTTGTTTTTTTTATTTAATTTCTGATCGTCTAATGATCGATTTAATTTCTAATGCTTGGAAATCCGGCACCCCCTTCATAGAAATGTCTCTTACCCCAAAGAAACATCCTCCACGGAAATATTCTCCAGAGTAACCCCCTCCTCTCGCCCCCCCCCCCAGAAAAAATCCTTCCTGAAAATGGTTGTATACTTCCCAATAACCAATAAATAATGCTGGCAAGTCCGGCGCCCCCTGCCTGGCAATTTCCCTTCCCCCCTGAAAACTTCCATCATGAACAGATCCTCCAACATAACTACCGACCCACCCATCCCACCCACTGCCATAAAAAAAACCACCTGAAAACTTCTGTATGTTTCCCAAAAACCAATACTATATGTTAACATTGGGTAAAGTTCATAACTCTTAGCCCTCCCTCTGGGAATTTTGGGGGATTAAGTCACCCTAAAATACATATTTATCATATTTTTGACCCTGCTGAACAAAATGGCTATCTCAAAATTTTGATTGGGTGACTTTGGGAAAAAATAAGCGTGGGAGGGGGCCTAGTTGCCCTCCATTTTTTTTGGTCACTTAAAAAGGGCACTAGAAATTTTAGTTTCTGTTCGAATGAGACCTCTCACGATATTCTAGGACTACCGGATCAATACTATCACCCCTGGGAAAAAAAAATAAAATAAAATAAACACGCATCCGTGATCTTTCTTCCGGCAAAAAATGGAAAATTCCACATTTTTGTAGACAGGAGCTTGAAAACTATACAGTAGGGTTGTCTGATACACTGAATATGATGGTGTTATTTTAATTAACGTTCTATAACTTTTAGGGGGTCTTTCCCCTTTTTTTGAAAATCAGCCAAATTTTCTCAGGCGCGTAACTTTTGATGGGTAGCAATAAACTTGATGAAAGTTATATATTTGAAATCAGCATTGAAATCCGATTGTATTGATATATCTATTGGTATCAAAAACCCGTTTTCTAGAGTTTCGGTTACCATTGAGCCGGGTTGCTCCTTACTTACAGTTCGTTACCATGAACTGTTTGAAAATGAACTACAATCCAAAGGATGAGATAAACTGGTTTTGTTAAAAGTTAGATATTCACTATACTTGCAAATGCAGCAGCAACAGCTTAGACAGGACTCACCAAACCAACTTCAGTTTGGCTAATGAGAAGCAGATAGTCAGCATTAGCTAAATATGATACATATGTGAATTCCAAAAGACAAGACAGACAACACATTTTCAATAGAAGCATTAAATTATTGAGGAGAGGGAGCCCCCTCCCCTAATCCACACTTAACTGATATATGCCCCCAAAAATCACAAGTTCCTGATTTTAATCTGGAATATGAATTTGAATACCAGAACTTTAAACAAGAATCACAGACACATTCACATCAAATTGATTAAGAACATATCAGGCTTGGGTATGGCAAATTCTGTTAAATGTTTTAAATACATCAAGGTGCAAAATGAACAATGCAATTATTCCAAGAAGCTTCCATATTGACTACTCAAACTTGACCTGAATCCAAACTGGTTAGCCTCATTATTAAAAATCTTCTTAATATGTGGAAGTAATTCATGCTCAAGTAATATGTTTAGAGTGGACGTGATGGTATCCAACCTGTAGGAATTACATGAATTGAAATATGAATCAGGGACAATAGATCTTTAAAGGCACCTCTGAAATAATAACTGAAGATGGGATGAAAGTTCATACAAATTTGAATTAAGGTATGCTGCACAAACACCATCATTATCACAAGATTTTTACTTTAACCATCAAAGAGACTTGACAAAATCAGGTTTTTCAATAGATATAATATCTATTGAAAAATCTGAATTGAATAAAAATGAATATCTTAAAGTTGGACTTCAGTTCAACTCTCCAAAATCAGAAATCATTTTATTCAATTGGGAAACTGATTTTTGTGTTCCTACCATTGCCCTTGGTTCTAGCTCTGTCCAGCTAGTAGATTGCCTCATTTATCTTGATTTACCCATAGGTTCATCTATCTGTCACACCCAAAAACTTTTCCTCAAACAGCTTAAATGACAAATTTCAGCATCTTGCACTTCAGTTGTATCATGCAAACTCTGATTCAACTGGCTGCTTCTAGCAAGCTTGTATAACGCCATTCCTCTTCCTCACATTTTATATGCCACGCCCTTCTGGAAACTTCTCACTAAAACTGACCAGAATATAATCAGAGCAATGTATTTTTGTTTTGCAAAGTATTTGCTTTGTCTACCTCGGTGGTATAGGAATTCACATTTAATTGAAAATTTTAAAGTTACAGACCCTGATGTTGCCATTGCTAGACAAATAGCAAAGCATAATAGAAAAATATGCCAAAATCTAAACAAATGGTCCCATCTGCTAATTCAGTGAATCAGTGATTTGTTTTCTTTGTTGGTTCAGTTTGTTATAGTTTGTGTCTTCTTTTTCTTCTTTTAAGTGCTCCATCTTGTTGTATTATTTGACGGGTTTTTCAATAAATAAATATAGCCTACCTTTGGCCAACAGTTAAAGAAGAACCCGCACAACAAAGCAGTAAAATGGATATGCTCAGCATAATTAATATTGGATAAAATATGCACATAATACTTAATAATTAGTCTACAGCAGTCTTGAATATAATATCACTAGAAAAAGAATCTTCAAGTCTTGCTGCATTAAGCACACTTTCCACCAATTATCATCAGGCAGAAATTGAGCATCCAAAAATCAAACAGCATAAAGATGATGCTGATATGTCAATTTATTTTTCTGCTTAATAATATAAGCTTGCCTACTAGAAGGTCTACCACAAGCAATCCAAATCTTCAACCAAAACTTGTCTTGGTTCTTGACTTTCTTAAGCTCAGGATCACAGATTCAAAAGGTTTTACAGGTATTGAGTTTCTCATGAATTTTACTGAAGTGCCATTGCTTCAATTTATTTAATTGACAAAAAAAAATTCCTTAGTAAGTATTCAACTGATGAAAGGCTTCACTGACAGTATAACTGTCACTAAGAAGATTAAAAGGTATGGAAATAGTGGATAGCAACCACGCAAGAGTCAAAAGATAGAGTGGTCAATTTTGTTCCCAATATTGTTTTTGAAAGTCCATTGCTTAGCTTAGAAAGAGCACTAAATCTGATAGCTGAACTAATAGATGGATTTAGAGTAAGAGGGAGAAGGTCATAATCTCTCTCTTCATTGTTGATGTGACCATCAGAGGAATGAAGAAAAAGCAAATGCCCACAATGATCCAAATAATAATAATGTTTTTTTTACCTGTCTACAAAAAGGGAAATGACAGACTACTATATAAAAAGAAACTTCAGCACTAAAAGCTTATTTTCACCATAAATAATCAAATCAATTTGATAACTGGAACACTGCTCTTTATACACTATGCACAAGAAAACTTTCAGCAAGGGTAGTAACAGATGAAAACCTGCACCACTATTATGGATATGAGAAGCTGTAATCTTCATTAATACAAGTTTACACTGCTGGTAGAGCATTTAGCAGGGTCTCAGTCGGACTGGATGGTATGGGAATGTTGCAATTCCAGAAAAAGGCTGTGAATAATCAAGAGATTCAACTCTGCTAGTTAAACCTTGTACCTTATCACAAGACTTTGCAAAGGTTTGGAACAGCCATTGAGAATCTTATTAAGTGGGAGGTAACCATTGATTAGGACAGTGTTTGTTAAGTCTCACGGCTAGAAAATGCTTGGATGAGTGGGGGATTCATCATCAAGAGTACATCTGATATAACACGCAAGGCTCCTGGAGAGTCTACCCTGAGTCTGTCTAGCACCAGTATTTAAGCATAATTTGATAAAGATTCCTTTGCAAATAATTCACACTGCAGGCAGGAAGTATTGCTTCACAAGATGAAAAAATAAAGAGATTATTAGGGGGGGGGTGATAGTTGTCACAAGCTACAATGAAATGGGACTTCTCTTTTCATTTATGCTTTTTCCTCTAGAAGAGCCCTAACTCTATTGTATTATGTAAAAGTGAAGATAATATTTCAGAGTTTGGACTCTTCTGAAGAAAACATGTTAAAAAGATTTAAAATTCTTGCTTGTAATATGCAGCTACTTTTTATTAATCACACTATGTTTCCTTCCATTGTTACCATATATGCTTCATTTCAACTAATATTTTTGTCCAAAATTCAGTTGTAAGCACTCTAGGAAAATTGGATTTCATCAAATCTAGAGTATAGCATCAAAACATAAAGAGCAACAAAGAAATAGATTGTTAGAGCTATATAAGCAATAACTGCTAGGGAGTGGTGAGTGTACTGTCAGGAAATCAATCATGATATTTAGAAAGAGCATAAAATAAAGTACCCCTTGGTACTGCTTATGTTTTGTTAACATGTTTCCTTCAGAGGAGCCCTAGCTCTACAATGGTACCAAAATGAAAGTTTGAAAAATAAATGCATTTGTAAAATGAAGTTTAAGAAAAGATTGTTTTGGAGCCACATACCTTTGATTTGTCCTTATTTGTAAGGCCATAAAGACTTGTAAACCTATATTTTTAAATAATAAAAAAAAAACTTGTAAGGCCAAAAATCCTGCTGCCATTGTAGGAGCTACATTTTCAAAACTATATTTAATGAACAAGAGACTGAAAGCTTAAAATAAAAAGTAAAAATATGTTTGTTGAAAGCTTTCACCATAGAAAGCTTTTGTTGAAAGCTTTCACCATGTATATTTTCCAATATTGATGCAAATGTTAATTATTGTCATTTTTTAGTAGTATTTAATAGTATTTGGCTTGGCTCCAGCCTTAAAGTGTTTTCAATTTCCTAATTAAGCTCCTGTATGATGGAAGCATACAGGGTACATGAGGATATAGTTGCCTGGACTGAAGCCTTTCTTACTGGAAGAACTCAAAGGGTAGTAGTTTATGATGCCAATGGTAAAACTGCTTATTCAGATGAAATTCCTGTCATTTATACTATGCAATTACCCAAAGGCAACCCTGCTCATGACAGGGGACTTCAACCTCCCAAACGTGTCTTGGGTAGATGGCCAAGGTATGACCAAGTCAAGCCTTGAACAAAACCCATTAGTACAAGCCCTCTCCGATAACTTTCTGTACGAAACAGTAACTATGCCCACAAGAATGCGCCCAGGACAAAATCCCTCCATACTGGACCTAGTCATAACGAATGACCCAGAAAAGGTGATCAACACACACACTCTCAGTCCAATTGGCTCAAGTGACCACATGCCAGTTCTCTCATCTATTCAACTCAACTCCAAACCATCAAAATATACCAAGCAATCCTTTACAAATTACAAGATGATGGTGGAGGAGCTGTTAGATGCTAACCTGGAAACACTTATATCAGAAGATGTCGAAGCCTCATGGCTAACTCTAAAAGACCTTACTAGAGAGCCAAGCCAAACACACCAGTGTAACATGGAAAAAGAAACCCAAAACTCTACCTTTCCTCACCCCAAAAATCAAGAAACTACGCAACAGGAAGAAAAAACTTTGGGAGAAGTACACGAAACAAATACTACAGCTTTGTACAAGCAGTACAAAACTGCAAGGAACCTCCTCAGAAAAGAAACTAGAAAACTGACCTCAAACTACGAAGAACGACTGGCCAAAAACGTTAAGGAAAACCCAAAATTATTCTGGAAATACATCTCCCATAAGAAGCCAGGCAGACACACCGTACCAGACCTGATAAACAACAACTCTTTATCCTCTTGCCCCTCTGAAAAAGCAAACCTGCTTAATCAGCAGTTTGCCTCAGTGTTCTCCATGGATGACCCCCAATCAACCCCCCACCAGCAGAACAGGCCCACACTCCCTTCCCGATGGTACACTCACCAGTCACAATCGAAGAAGTAACCAAACAGCTTAAGGACCTCGATCCCAATAAATTGACGGGACCTGATGGTCTCAGCCCACGACTGATGAAGGAATCAAGCCCTGCAATATCAGCCCCACTGGTAAAACTATTCAATCTGTCGCTGGCACAAGGAAAGCTTCCAGGGGACTGGAAGAAGGGAATAGTCATCCCAATTCACAAGAAGGGTAGCAAAACTTCTGCAGCAAACTACAGACCTATCAGCCTTACATGTGTGGCATGCAAGGTCATGGAGAGAATCATAAACAAGCGTATCATTAACCATCTTGAGGCCAACTCACTTATCAGCAGTAGTCAGCATGGTTTTCGCTCAAAGAGATTGGTGGACACAAACCTTCTTGAGTCATATAGTCTTGTAACTGACCTACTAGAGAGAGGATTACCAGTGGCCAAAGCATTTGACAAGGTTTGTCACCAATACCTCATTCACAGGCTACTTACTGTATCTGTTAGTCCAGTGGTCAGTTGGACAGAGGACTTTCTGAGGGACAGAAGACAGCAAGTGAAAGTATAACCAGACCAAACAGCCATGTCCTTTTTGCCAAAATCAGTCAGTAGTGGGGTTTCCCAGGGCAGCGTCCTGGGCCCCACCCTGTTCAACATCTACATAAATGAGCTACCCCTCATCACCAGCAACAAAACCACCCTATATGCGGATGATTCAAAACTCATAGGTCCTGCCAACACCTCTTCTTCCATTCAATCCCTCCAAACTGATCTCAACCACATGTGCTCCTGGGTCAAAAGATGGCTGCTGGAATTCAACGCAGAAAAATGCAAGGTCATACACTTCGGACATAAAAACCCCAAACATCAGTACCTCATGACCCAAAATTCTGGAAGTCACCACACAATTGAGCCTTTCCAGGAGGAGAGAGACCTTGGCGTCATCGTTGACTCCCAGTTGAAATTCAGCTCCCACTCACAGAAAATCTCAGCCAATGCTAGTAGAGCCCTAGGCATCATCAAACACAGCATCACCAGTAGGAGTAAACACGTAATCACCGAACTCTACAAAGGATTAGTAAGACCTAGACTGGAGGTGGGGACGATACTGGCCACCCCTCAATTCAAAAAGGACAAGGCAGTTCTTGAGCAAATCCAACAAAGGGCCACTAAGATGATTGCCGGCATGGAAAACAAGACATACAGTGAATGGCTGAAGGAACTCAACCTCCCCTCCTTAGTATACAGGCGGAAACGTGGAGACATGATCCAGGCGCATAAACTCCTCTCAACCAATCGAGAAAATGAGATCCTGGAGATCGACACCTCCCACAAAACACGGGGACACCCTTGACGAATCCGCAAACCTCACGCTACAACTGGAGCAAGATGCAATTTCTTCTCGAATCGGATCGAGAACCTCTGGAATAACCTCAAGGAGGACACTGTTGCTGCTGAATCAACAGATGCTTTCAAACGCCATCTGGATGCTGAGTGGAAAGATACACCGTGGAAGTTTGACTGGGAAGCACCAGAATCTTCCACCAGAACTTAACCAACTACAACAGTCATCACAAGGAGTGATTCAACAGGATCGAAAGTCCTTATTTCACTAAAAAGCTGTGATTTAAGGTAATTAGTGGAGTCCCACAGGGCACAATCTTAAAGCCCACATTGTTCAACATATATATTAATGACTGTACAACAGACCTGAACAACCCACTGACACTATATGCTGACCATTGCAAGCTCTTAGGACAGGCCCAAATTAGCCTCAATCTCTCAAAATTGCAGGAAGACTTAGATCAACTATCTAGATAGTCATCTGATTGGGGTTTGCAGTTCAACGTGTCAAGATGCAAAGTCCTGAATCTTGGACACAACAAGCCTAGACAACCCTACTGTTTTGGAGATTACATACTTGAAGATGTAAGTGAGGAGAAGGACCTGGGGGTTATTGTTGATGATGAACTCAAGTTTCACAGCCACACACAAGCTCAAGTTGCTAAAGCAAACCGAGCCCTAGGGCTCATAAAGGGAACGTTTATCACCATGAAACCGTGTGTGGTCAAGAAGCTGTACAAAGCTATTGTATGTCCACACCTGGAATTTGGAATGACCCTAGCATCTTCCCATTATAAAATGGACATTAGAGCACTCAAGAGTGTCCAAAGGCAAGCAACAAAGCTCATACCAGCTTTGCAAGACAAGCTGTATGAGGAATGCCTTATATCCCTCAAACTCCCCACCCTAGTATGCTGAAGAAAGAGGAGATGCAATCACTACTTGCAAACTGCTAGAAAACAACCTCTCAAGTCAAGTTTTCTCCTCATCCCTTGCAAGTACAACAAAAGGTTACACAAAGAAGCTGCAAGTCTCCCGTTGCCATTGACGTAAGCACTGACAGTCTCTCTATGCGCTAGTCCTTACTGAAACAGCCTCTCCCAAGCCACCATCCTTTCCCAAACCATAGATGCATTCAAGAAAGGAGTTCACCAGGACTTGGCCAATGCAGATTGTAGGCTAACCTGGGATGCCAAACGTTAGTCATGTCACACCACCAGCAAGGTGTTCCACATGAAACTCATCACCACCTTATCTTGCTGGACATGCAATTTAAGGTAATAAGAAGGGTGCTGAGAGTGAATGTGGTAATTATAGAGGCATTAGCCTGATTTCTGTAGGTAGTAAATTACTTAGTATGATGATACTTTTTAGACTTTATTTAAAGTTTTAATAGTAGAACAATGTAGTTTTAGGAACAATAGAGGATGCATCAACCAAATTTTCAACTCTTATGCTAAATTGAGAAGTGCCTGAGTCATCAAACACCTTAAGTCCTCAGTTTTATAGATTATAAGCAGGCATTCGATTCAGCTGATAGAAGAGCTTTAGCAAACGTCTTATCCTTGTGCGGTATACCAGACAAATTAATTAAGTTTATTAGTCCTTTGTACAAGAATAACACTGCTGCAGTTAAGGTAGGAAATGAGGTTAGTACCTGGTTTTGTATTAAATCAGGAGTTAAGCTGGGGTGTGTTCTATCCCCATTTATATAGATCATTTTCATAGACTTTGTTTTCAGGAGTGCAGGAAAGGCAAGGGGAAACTTGAAATCAAATGGGGAAGAAAAACGTTCCTGAACTTAGATTATGCTAACGATTTAAGAATCCTAGCTGAAAGTGGGAGCAAAATGAATGAATTTTTAGGGGTTCTGCAGGCTCAGGGGGCTAGAATAGGTTTGAAAATTAGCATTAAGAAGACTAGGTTGTTAAGGCTAGGAGTAAGTGAAGATGAAAAAGTGACATTTGTAACAAAAAGTTAGATCAAGTGGACAGCATCACATACCTTGATAGCATTATTAGTAAAGATGGTGGGTGCCGTGAAGATGTTAAAAATAGATTAGAAAAGGCTCAGGGTGTGTTTTCACAGTTTAAAAAAAGTTTGGAAGAATAAGAAGATAAGTGTGCCAACTAAGATTAGATTATTAAAAGCTACAGTGATGACAGTTGTCATATGTGATTTCTGAAGCATGGGTGCTCCAAAAAAAAAAAAAAACAGAGGAAAATTTGCTAGATGTTTTCCACAGAAATTGCCTATGGGTTGTTTTGTTACTGATTGACTGTATTTCAAACAATGTTGTTTTGTTACTGATTGACTGTATTTCAAACAGAAGGCTGCACGAAAAGTGTAGTTCAATCCCACTTTTTAGGGCTATAATGAGAAAAAGGTTAGAGATGGCTAGGGCACGTTCTGCAGATGAAGGAACGGATTGCCATATACGTTAGAACTAGATTATTGCAACTACAAAATTGTATGTATCTTGTATCTGAAAACTATTTGTATCTTGTACACTATACTTTTGCTCTTCAAAATCTCGACAAAACATAAATACGAAATCACTATAATAATGAAGACGACCACAAAGAACAAATGAAAATAAACTGAATATTTGATATGTAACGATATTAATTCTTGGAAACTCAGCAATTCAAAGTTTTATTTTATTTTCGTAATTTAGCTTTTGAATTGATAATAAACCCCATTGAACTAGATCTTGAACTGAATTTTTTAATGTTGTAGATATAAAAGAAAATGTTAGTCACTATTTTGTTTTCAGTCAAGCACAAATGAAGCAACAAGCTTTAGAGTTTTATGGTTAGGAAAGGGAGAAAAGTGCAGTAGCCAAACTCCTGTTTGTAGTATTTTTCTTTGTTTTAAGTTTGACTTCAACATTGAATTTATTTTTACTTGTTTTAAGAATTGTTTATTCATTTAAATTAGTACCTGTTGTCTTTATTTTTTGTATGATTGTTTATTTTAATTTCTGTTTGCTTTGGGTGTCATTGATTCTTAAATAGTAATTTCTGTTTTCTTTAGTTTGAATTAATATAGGAATTTCTTTCTGCTGGTCTTAAGTTTAATACTGCTCTTTACCTTTCTTTGAAAAATTTCTTTTTCGGAAAGCTTTTTCAAATTAATTCCTGTTCGTTTTTTATTGGGAAAGTTTTGGTTTTGCTTGGTATAATAAATATGTTTCCAGTTTTTCATGTTTATGGTGTAAGATTTAAAATATCCAGTTATAATTTAATAGCTTTAAGTAGTGGCTTTTGGTTTATTTCAGCACCCCCTCAACATTCCCTGAAAGTTTCAACTTTAATGCCATTAGCCATTCCTGGGATATTTCAGATACGCCCTCCTGACAACCAAGATGCATATAGTATCTTTTGGTTGAATATCCTGACCCTTAGCTGCTCCTAAGATATTACAGGTATACTCTGTTGATAACCTTGATGCACATAGTGTCTTTTGATTTAACTTAAAATCCCCCTTCAAATCTTCTGAAGGTTCAAGCACTGTTCAACATGCCCTGACAGTTTTAGCTTAATGCTCTCAGCTGTTCCAGAGATATTGCTCATGCGCCCTTTGGCAATCGGCATGCACATAGTGTTTTATGATTGTGTTCAACATCCCATTATATTCTTTGAAAGTAGTCACGAGTATATATAATGCCTGTTACAGGCAGTCGCAGTCACAGTCGCAAATTGTCACTGTCAGAAGTAGTCACTGTTGCAACCAGTCGCATTTGCAGCCGCAGTAGTAATTGTAGTAGCCCTGAAAGTTTCAAGGTAATACCCTTGCCCATTCATAAGATGTTGCAGATATACCTTTTTGATAGCTTGGATGCAGATAGTGTCTTTTGATTTGGATCAATGTACTTCTCTACATCCCCCGAAATTTCTTCTCAAAACCCTAAGTCTTTTCGGATGCACTCAGGATCAGAAATTCCCCCCCCCTCCCTTTTTCCAATGAAAATCATGTATGTTAGATCTGGACAAATTGGATATTTTACAATCTTTGCACCAAGGGGTGTAGGTGCATGGTATCTACTGGGACATAGCTATTAGACCTTTTGACTTTTTGAATAAAATGGCTTTTTAATATTTCTATCAGTGTAAAGGGAAGCATCTACGAGTGCAAGAGAGGGGGGCTGGTTGCCCTCTTTTCCTATTTAAACTTCCCTCTCAACATGGTTCTGAAGTTCCAACTTAATACCCTTAACCAATCCTTAGGTATTGCTATTGTAACTTGGTACTTGGTGTGTTATACACCACTCACTCAAGTTTACGCTGCGTAAAACTCGAGAACAAACCGGTTTCTTTGTTACTTTAGAAACAAATTTAGGCTATATATTTGCACATTAGGGGGGGGTAAGTATAGCGGGTCTGCATGCAGAATGTGTTTGGTACAATTATTCTGCATATTGTGAAGTAAGAATTGCATATTGTGAAGTAAGAATTGCATATTGTGAACTGCATATTGTGAAGTAAGATAGGCATAATTATTTGGCCTTTAAACTATTCTGAACAAAATTTTCTTTTTCAAAATTTTGATCAGGTTCATTTGGGGGAAAAGGTGTGTGTGTGTGAGGGGGGGGGGGCTGGTTGTCTTCCGATCACTTTTGACTCTAAAATAGTGAACTAAAACTTTCGATTTCAAATCGAATTTACCTCTTCCAAATTTTATACAACTACCTCTTCACTAAAAACCTTAGGCTATGTGCTAACAACAGGCAACTTGCATATCTTACAACCCTTGCTTCCGGGCTCAGGGGGTTTTGTCACACCCAAGGACATTCTTATTTGAACTTTAAACTGTTTTGAACAAAATGGCTACCTAAAAATTTGATCGGATGCATTTGGGAAAAGAGGGGGCGGGGAGGGGCTAGTTACCCTCCAATCCCTTCTGGCTTTAAAAAAGTACAATAGAACTTCTGATGTCCAACTGAATGAGTCCCTCCGAAGTTTATACGACTACCCCTTCCATGCCAAGTACTTCTGGGGGTGGGGGGGAGGGAGAGCGCTATAGCGTTGACTCTAATTATTTCTTCTACATATTTCTTATTTCGTTAAATATAATGCCTTTTTCCGCGAGATGGAAAGCGAAACCAGCTTAGCTATCTATATCATATTTCTATTATTTGCAACTAGCAGAAAAGCTAGTCTGCTAGTGGAAAGTGTTTCCGGCTATTGATTTTGCTACATTCAAATTCCATTCATTCGACCCCCCCCCCCTATGTGCGAGTGAAATTTAATTTCACTCGTTTCACATTGTCTGATTTCTATGTTGAAGGAAAACTCGTTCGGATTACACCAGAACTAACAGTTCATGTTGGACATGCCTTGCCAATAGGCTATAGAGAAATACGAAAAGCTCAGGCGTCAAATAGAAAGTGGGGACTTAATCAAATGACAAAATAAATTCCTTTGAGGATACTTGTCAATCCTTGACTAAAGAGATAAAATGAGTCAGGATCAAATCACAAGCTTTGTTTTCATACTTTGCCTCCATCAATAGAATGAGATTAACATATGCATCTATAGTAATTGGCATGTTCCATACTGGATAGAAAACAAATGCTCATATTTTAACTCCAATGCGTCCAATGCAATGTGAAACTCCCTCCCTTCTCTTTGCCTCTCTCTCTCTTTCTCCCTCCCTTTCTCCATTAAGGAAAATAGAGGTATATGTCATGTCCTATTTTCGTGATTAGAAAGTTTGTATATGTTACGAATGTTAATAAGAAAACCCGTTTCACAGTCGTCTATGCAAACTGGTCAGCTGAAAACTTTGATTTTGGCATTTTTTATTTGAAGAAAATACTAGCTGGTTTGTTGATTTCATTAATGGTAGCTTGTACTTTGGACCTGTTTTGATAGCTAAAAAAAGACCATAACACTGTGATGAGCAGCCAAAAAAAAAACCGGATCAGGATTGCTTCTACTAAAACATTGCTTAAAACTTGCACTATTTCTACTAAGAACGTCTATGGAAAACGATCTACTTCTTTTAAACTGTGTACATCCCTTCTCCTTTTTCTTCGAAAACTGATCCTTTCTAATTTCGCGGCATGTATCTTAATTTGCAATATGCTACCATAGTATAAATTGTCATCTTGATTTCTATCTAGGTAGTTGCTCAAAATACAGGAACATTTTGAAGCTTCAAAATGAATTATTAAATGTTATCTTACTTACTTAGCTTAGACTTGGGTCTTCCCACGCCGGCTGGTGCATAAGGTGACAACGGTGCTTCTCCGTGACGACGTTTCTTTTTGCTTTTGACCAAAGTTCTTTGAGTGACGATCTCAAAAGCGCAACATCCTTCTCAAAGCATTTGCCTAGTGTTGGCTTCTGTCATCCACGTCTTCTAATGCCTGAAGGAACCCAACACCTTGCATCATGGGGTAGGCGGCCCTCACCCATCGGCACCATGTGACCCCAATATCGCCATCGGTTAGCCATAATTCTATCGACCAAGAGCGGCTGCTTTGTCTTTTCACGCATAGAGGCGTTAGTGAGCTTGTCAGTCCACTGGATACCAAGCATGTGCTGAAGACAGATGTTCTCAAAACCTTGGATTCGCTTTTCCAGTTGCTTAGTCAACGGCCTAGATTCGCAGTCGTACATTAGTACAGAGAGGACGCTACTATTGTAACGCCGGAGCTTGAGCTTCAGGGAGTATGCTGGATTCCTCCAGATTGACCATTTTCCTCTTGAAATATATCTACATGTGATGTTTCACTAGGGCTACCGGTAGACTTCTGGGTCAAGACCTGCATCTGAAAATCTAGCTCCATCTAAAAGCTGCGGAATGTGCATTGATCTGCTCATTCCCTGTATTAGTCCAGGAAGGGAACGGTTTGACCGTAAATAAATTGCAAGAGAAAAGATTCTTTGACTACCCGACTCAAAAAAAAAAATGTGCTGATTCCAAATATGCAAATTTTTCTCATCTACCTGTTTTACAAATATGTTTTTTTTTAAGTTGAGGTTGATGTTGTGGGGGTGAATCTCGTGTTTTATATACAGGCGTACAACCACAAAATTGATGTCCAAAATAGTGTAACAGGTCACGGTGCTTACGAAAATCACCTTTATTTGAACATGAAATTAAAGCTTAGGTTTTTTTTAGGTTGAGGTTGATATTAAGAAGGTGAAATTCGTGCTTCCATATCAAGGCATACTACAACAAAATTTATGTCTACAATAGGGTATTAGATCACGGTGATTATGAAAATTACCTTTATCCTATATGAACGTAAAACTAAAAATTAGGTATTTCGAAGTTGAGGTTGATTTTGAGAAGGTGAATTCATTTTTACAAATAAAGTTGCACAGCAACAAAATTGATGTCTAGATTAGGGTACTAAGTTACGGTGCTTGCAAAAACTACCTGTATTTGAACATAAAATTAAAGCTTTCTCTTAAATATTCTATTAGTGATAAACCATACTTAATCTGAAAGAAACCGGTCTTAAAATGTAGAATGGCAACTATGACCCAGTTCGATGTTTTATCTAACGATTAAAACATTCTCGACCTTTTCAGTTAAATATTCACATATCTTCGCTATCTTCCAGATCATCAGCTCCGAGAAACTCAGTTGTAAAAGAGTTAGCACAAATTGTTCCCTTGCAAGCTCCACAGGCCCAGGTGCATTTCATACCATTCCTTTTGCAAGTACATCGAATATTTGAGCAGTGGGTTTTGCAGTTATAGTGAAAAACTGCAAGTAGAGAGTTGGGGGCAGCTGGGTGTTCACCAAAAATAGGGAAATATAGTCCATTCTGAACTACCCAACCGAACAGGGTAGGGTCGATATTACATCCCAGGGCTTTCCATGATCCAATTTGCAAATAAACTCGAAATGAGTGGAAGCTGCGATTATCACTGGTGGGAGGGAGAACTTTAGACTCAACATACGAAGCAGAAGCTGTAAATTTCTCGATGAATTTGAGATGACGCAACTGATTGAGGGTTGAAATGGAGCCTGGGCACTTATATAAAAGCATCATTGCTTTCTCCCCAGCTGCTGAAATCTCGTGTTTCGTGGATAGTGGGTCCATAAGAACTTTAGCGGATTCGTACAATTCATTGTTGTTGTTTTTTTATCAGAAGCTGTAGTCCCACTGACTTCCCAATGCCATAGATTCGAGAAGTTGAATCGCACCCAAGGAAGGCGTGGACATACAGGATTGTGCTACATATACGAGATCCAAGTTTGAGTTTTTTTGTATTTATATCCCACATTTTATTCTTTGAGATTCTAGCTCGAGGCTCAAAGTAAAAGTAGATCGCTTGGCTACCTGTCCGTGCGTGATAACACAGAAGTATGAGCAGATCTGTGTCGTCTCCAACCAGGACAGTAGGCATTAAACAAGCAGATCAAACTGCAGTTAAAACAATTACAAGATCAGCGTCACCTTCTGCCTGGTATACCTGACACCCAGCTTTAGTCAGGTACTCACTGGTCATGGCTATGATTGCCTGCTTATTCTTGAAGTTGCTTAGGAACACCTCTTTCTTTGTAGAACAGACCATATTCATGTTAAAATTGTTCTGCGGGTACGGTCTTGACCCTTTTCGTCTCAAATGGGTGATGTCTTTGATTGAAGGCGCTTGGTTGTATCCGTCGAAAACCACCGACGTCCTTTGCAACCCGTATTTCCATGCAACGTTGTCAACGTACTTCTGGCAGATACTATCACAAGTTGAGTTATTGTCCCAAGGGATTCGCTGAAGCAGTGCCCCACCATCGAGAACTATGCTTCTCACTGAAATCTTTTAATGAAGTCTTCAGTTTTTGGCCGCTGCTTTATAACTAGATGCCACATCGGGTCGGTAAGGGCAGGCTTATCGGCTAATCGTGGAAGTCCGTTTGCTTCAAAAAAATGACGGAGGTGGCGAGCACAATTCATACTCAAAGTATGACTCCAAATTATCGTCGCTATTTCCAGCAATTGTCACCAGCCGCTGAAACAGCAGTGCTGGATCAACGGCAACTGACTGTCCATTAATAATTGGTGCAGCTTTATGAACAAGTGTTACGGCCACCGACTTTTTCTTCAATGTGTACGTGTTGAAGTTTTCCCCTGTCATGATATTCATTATTTCTTATCCGACGGATCTAGCTGGGTCTTCTGCAAAAGGGGTAATCTTAGCAAGAAACCAAACAAGCTTG
Source organism: Artemia sp. Qi Xiang Cuo (assembly GCF_049724085.1). Lineage (NCBI taxonomy): Eukaryota > Metazoa > Arthropoda > Branchiopoda > Anostraca > Artemiidae > Artemia > Artemia sp. Qi Xiang Cuo. The sequence goes on along the minus strand of NC_142794.1, from coordinate 93,286,313 downwards.
CTAGTTTCATGGTTATCGCGTTCAATCCTCGACTCTGTAATTCTTTGTGCTGTTCGCTTGTCTCGTATTGGACCTTAACAAAATTTTGCATCGACAAATTAATTGCACTACAAGTTGGTGCTGAAAGTAACCAAGTCAGCCTCTGCAATTCATTCATGCCGCTTCCCCTTGTAAGACTACCTTTAGTTTTCAACGAGTGCACGAGGACCTGCTCAATGACCAAATCTGACGACAGACCCACCCAAAATCATTCCGATCTGCGGATAACATATCTTCCGTTCTGAAAATTGTCAAACACGTTGGGATTCGTAGTTTCCAGCTGTTTCATATTCTGCAGGTACTTCCAGGTACATCTGGCAGACTTCGCATATAGAAATTGGTTGGACGCTTCCAAATACGGCAACATAGCTTCAATTGCCTGAAGATGAAGATCCCAGTTCCCTGTACGCTCTGCTTGGATAAACTTCTTCAGTATGTCTATCATTTCCATATATTGTATCCAAAGTTATGCCGTGCGCGACCTTTCGGAAAGTGACTGTTTAAGAGAAGAAAATTTCTTGGTGACTTCTGCCAGGGACAGATTTTCCTCTACACTTTGTATGTCTGTGTGACCTTCCAATGCACCAAGATAAACAGTAAAGAACTCCATAAGCTCATCGGAGGCACTGATTATTTTTTCTATGTCTGCTGAATCAGCACCATCTTCAGTGCCGTAAAGCTCAGTGAAGAGAAGTGTGTTCAGTGCCCAGTCAATCAGTATGTGTCCTTGTATAGCTCTGGAATCAGCTTTCCCAGAAATGTGTTGAACAGCATTTGGCACATATATCCTTTTCAATGTCTCTTGAAGTCCAGAGCCTTCCATAATCTGCCCAAGAGCCCCAAGGTAACTCATGAGTGTGTGGAAACCACCCAGCCGGAGGACAATTTTTTTGATAGGACTTGCATCAGTCTCGGCGGTAATAATTGTAAGAGCTTTCCAGTAAAGTGGCTGATCAAAGGTCAGTACTGGAGTCACATTGTATCTGGAACACTGTTGGCAAACAAAGCTGAGTGTGGAGGATATACAAATGGGATCACTTGGTCTCATATCTATCATGGGCATGAAGAGAATTGAGGCTTTCCCTGTATATGAGTCTGACTGCGTGTCAGCATACAGCTCGCTCATAGCTTCTTGTCAGCTAGGTAAGGTACAGGAAAAAGTCTGTTCCAGAGCAAGTCGCAATATTTTGAGGGATCCATAATCGAAACTCGTGGTAGCGGGTCGTAAAGAAGGTTAGGCTGTCGTAGTGTCTGTCTGAGATACTTAATGGGAATTCGGTTCGGTTCAGTTATGTGCCTAGACATAACAAACTTCCTCCTCTCTAGTACTGTCGAAGACCAAAATTAGTGGAGGCACAGAAACAATTATGCCCATGCCGTGAAAACTGTCGTTACCATCAAGGGTTCGGACGTTGTGGTTGACGTTATCAGCTATGTGCTGCATGCAAAAAGTTCCTTCCAGTCCTTCTATGTTTGTGCTGTTAGAAACCGCAGCGTTACGCTCGAAGAGCTTTGTCTCGTAATATGATGAGCTGAAACCCATAGCACTGAGCATGTCAATTAGAAAGCGGCTGTTAAACTGATGTTGCAACTGGACAGCTAATCCAATCTGAAGAGGTGGTCTGATTGCCTTTGGCCGACAGGCCTGTAGCATGCACTGACCTATTGCCACAATCTTCCTCTCTGTTTTGTCTCCTACGAACAGAGTGTTGACAAAAAGGAACAAATATGAGGGTAGGTATTCGAGCTTGTCTGTTATCTCTCCAAGATTTTCAGAATTAGGATACACATCCATTTTTGTTTAATACCTTTGGCATCACTTTTGTTTATAGCTGCAGCAGCTCGGACGATAGCTTCCATCTCCAGTTCCATATCGACATTTTTTGGCTTTAAGTAATACTCGCTGAGAATGGCATGAGCTGTGGCTCTTAGAGTAATGATGTCCTGTCTGCCGTTTATTTCTGCAAATACGACGCTTTCACCAAATCTCTCTTGCATCTTCTTTTTCATGTATTGTTTACCTTGTCCAGAATCCTCAGAATCGCCCATGAGCTCATTCATCATGCTAACAAGATCATTTAGTGTTAGTTGTTCATCATCGTTAGGGTGGAAAAACTCGACGACTTTCTCGAACGCCTGGTCCTGGTTCAAGTTCTGTGGTCGACCAGATTTTTGTTTTCCGGACTCTGAAGGAATTCCGCTGTACTTGTTGAGGATGTTACGTTCCGTTAGAAAGTTTGAGTGGCAGGACTTGTGGTACACTACATCAGCAGCGTGTAGATCCGCAGTGGCAGCAAGTATTCTAGTCATCACTGCTCCTGACCAGTCATAATTTCTCTTTCCACAAATCACTCTTAGTGTGTTTTCAAAGTCTCTCGTTCTAACCTTGAAACTGTCTTCCTTCTTCTTCGTTCTGTCAAAGATAACTGGCGTAGAGCAAAAGACACAATCGAATTTGAAGTTGAAGTTTCCAGATAAACGGGAAGATACTCGCCTCTGACTTTGTTTCACCTGCGTTAACGATGACAAGTGCTGCTCAATGGATTTCTTGTTTGTGAAGCTAGACCTGCATGACTTATGGACAGGATCCCCAATAACAACCGTGATATCTTCCCGCTTCCTTGATCGACTAGCTATATTCACCGAGTCTGTACCTTTCTTTCCCAAAACGACATTTCCCCACTCTTCCACTATTTCTTCTTTGCAAATGATACAATTCATTTCAAAAATTTAAAGCTTAAGAGTAGCTTGCCATACATCCATCGCTCAACTTAAAAAGATAAAGCTAAATTTGATCTGGTTTAATGTTTCTAAGATCGAGAGAGAGAGAGAGGGGGAGGGCGTGTGTGATCAGCAAGGTCAGCCAAACTAAAACGCCCTAAGCCATAGGAAACGAAAATAAACCAGAACAGCCATTCCAAGATTACTGCGGCTTTAGAAATTGATTATGATCAAGCATTTTCAAAAGGACGTTTTACCATCTTCAACAAACGGGAATTAAAAGTCACCACCGCGCAAGAGGCTTGCCCACTGCGACTGTAATGTCCCTCAAATAGAATCTATCACAGCGGGCGTCGAAAGGGCTTTATCATATATTTTTCTATACTAAAATGTTTTATTACATAACAGCAAAAACTCTTGCAGTTTTTCCTCTTACATTACTACGCTGTACCCTGCTATCACAAATAAAAAACCCAGCTTCTTACTTGTGATAGAAAAGAAACAGCAGAACTTCACTGTCAGCTAGACAACTCTCACTGACTGAACGCAACTTTGACCTGCTACCCATTAATCGACTGGTAAGATAAGGCGAAACATGATGGAACAGGTTTTTATCATTGTAGGGATCAATTTAGGATTTTTTTACCCAAAGGTCTTTGACATACTGGGATTGGAGGTCCCGTCAGTCACGAAAGGGTTATGAACTGATGAAATATTTAGATGATAGTTCTTATTTTACATTCAAATAAAGGTGATTTTCATAATCACGATGATCTAGTAGGCTACCCTTTTTTAGACATTAATTTTGCTGTTTTACGCCTTTATATGAAAACACGAATTGTACATCCACACAATCAATCTCAGCCTAAAAAAACATGAATTTTAGATTTGCGTTGAAATAAAAGTGATTTTCATAATCACCACGGTCTAGAACCCAATTCTAGACATCATTTTTTTTTTTTTACGCCTCTTTATGGAAACAGAAGTAGATGGTAAGTCTCATACTGCATTTTCAGACCGGTTTCTTTCAGATTAAGCGTTGTTTATCACTAATGGAATATTTAATGGGAAGTTTTAATTTTACGTTCAAATAAAGGTAATTTTCTTAATCACCTGGATTTAGTACCCTATTATAGACATTAATTTGTTGCTGTGCACCTTTATGTGTAAAAACAAATTCACCTCCTTAAAATCAATCTCAACCTCAAAAAACCTAATTTCTAATTTTACGTTCATATAGGCTAATGGTGATTTTCATAATCACCGTGATCTAATACCTTATTCTAGGCATAAATTTTGTTGTAGTACGTCTTTACTTGAAAGCACGAATTTCACCTTCTTAAAATCAACCTCAACCTAAAAAAAAAACTAATTTTTAATTTTACGTTCAAATAAAGATGATTTTCGTAAGCACCGTGACCTGTTACACTATTCTAAACATCAATTTTGTTGTTGTACGCCTATATATGAAACACGGGATACACCCCCACAAAATGAACCTCAACCTCAAAGAAACATATTTCTGAAACAGATAGATGAGCAAACTTTACATATTTAGAATCAGGACATTTTTTTGAGTCGGGTATTCAAAGAATCTTTTCTCTCGCAATTTTTTTACAGTTAGGCCCTTTTTTTCATACTCTTCCTGGACTATATTGACTGCTCTAGAAAATTATAAGCGCAAGATTGTCCTTTTTTATCGTCAAGAAAGCAGTTTAGGTCTTGTTATCAATAAATAAACAAAAAATATTCTTCTATGTTTTCAATATTTGGATAAGATTTTACTGATAGTGTTCAGTTCTTGCAAATTTATAAGCTAGACGAATCGCCTTTTAAAAGTTTTCATCATAGTTTGCTAAAATTTTTGCATGCCAAGATTTCCTTTCTCAAGAAAAGCAGAATAAAATTTCTTTGCATATCGCCAACGTTTCCCAAGTTACCTTAAATTTTTACCTTAAATTACCCAAATTACTGATTGTCTTTAGTTCTAGCAAATTTATCAGCTAGGCAATTCGCCTTTTAAAGTTTTCATCATGGTTAGCTAATAGTTTTTGCATGCCAACGTTTTTAAAGGTAATTCAAGATTTTGAATTCCCAAGTTACCATTGTCCAAATAACCTTAAATTACCAAATTACTAATAGTGCTTGTTTCTCGCAAATTCATAAGCTGTGCAATTCGCCTGTTTCTAGTTTTCTTCATAATTTGCTTAAGTTTTTTGCATGCCAAGGTTTTCTTTCTCAAGAAAAGGAGAATGAAATTTATTTGCATTTTGCCAACATTGCCCTCTATAATCTCTGAATAGATTCACTTTCTTTGTCAATGTTCCCCCCTTCGAGAATTCTCATAATTGCACTTTACTGAAAGCACAACACAATAAAGGAGTTTTGTTACGGTAAAAGTAAACCTTATAAGGACACTTTTGACAGTATAAAAGTAAAGCATTTTTAGATTGGTGCTTTATTTATTTTTTTTTTTGTTTAATCTGGCATCACTTCTGCACAATGAGCTCAGTTCAATGATTGACTGTCGTTTTGGATCTGAAAACGATATTTCATGGTAGACAAGTGTCACAACAGTTCGAAGTGTCACTACATACTTGCTTTAGAATTCGTATTACAATTTAAAATCTCCGCTTCATAGAGAGAAATAACTGGATTTCCAGAGTTCATAATACGGTTGATATGTTCTTCATTTCGAGTAATACTAGGTGAGAACGAGACGTTACCTGATAAATTAATCCATTATTTTATATGTTGTGTAATGACTTTAAACTAATTAATTTTCTGCCTAAGTTTTTTAGATAATTTTAATTGTATACTGAAAGTTACTGATATCACAGCTCCTTTAGGACTATGAAAAGCGTCATAGATTACTTTGCTGTTGTGAGACTACGTATTTACTTTTGACTCCTAAATCAATATTTTTGTTTTTTGTACTCGGCTTTTGTGTTTTCAGTAAAGCGCTAGTTTTCTGTAATGTTACAAACATAGGGAAATAACACCAGTTGATTTATTTTCATTAGTTTCATTGATATATGTTAGATAGGCTGTGAAGTTATAATTTTTGTTCGTTTTAAGTTTCAAATTCCCTCTTTACTTCTTTCAGAAAAACTTGTTTTTTTTAAATTAATCCAAAGGAAGGTATAGAAGAATTTCCCCCATATGTAGTTAATATATTAAATTTCATCAGTTGATAGCAAATTTGGCCCGTCTGGGCTTATGATAGTCATTTTCTCGTAAGAAATCCTCTGTTATGTCATCAATTTTATGTTTGACCTATTAACATTTTTATTTTTCTCTAGAATTCTCCTTATTTTTATAATAAAAAAAAATGTATCTGTACTCAAATGGACTTTTTGAGAATGACATTTTAGTTTTTTCTCAACTGTTTTTGCTTGACATGACCTCTGCTCCCTTTAAGATTCCATTCTCTGAGCACAGTTGGAAATTTGACCCAAACATTGTTAAATGTCATATTTTGTCTACCAGCTTGGTTTAAGCTTTAAGATGTTTTGTTTCTCTTTAGAATTGTCTTAAGCTTAAAATATATTTATTTGTTCTCAAATTGACTGCGTTTATGTCAATATTCTGTCAGTATTAAAATTGACATTAGAGCCTTAATTTTGGAGGAAAAAAATGCATATGTTATTCGTATGAATGACATCACATTATATACTCATGGTTGTAAAAGTATAGATTAATAGTTTAGTATTTGTATATAGATTAAAATCAGAATTCTAATTAAGTATAGATATAGATATTCTGTATAGATTAATATTAGAATTCTACTTAAGATGGGGGAGGCTATCCTTTTAACTTTTCTTTTTGTGGTCTTTTGAGATTGTATTTTAGTTTTACGTTTTTTTCAACTATTTTTGCTTGACATGTAAAACCTCTGCTCCTTTGTACAGTTGTCGTTCCCTGAGCACGGTTGGAAATCTGAGCCAGAAATTTTAAAATTCATATTTTGTCTTCTAATTTGGTTTAGGCTTTAAGATGTTTTGCTTCTTTCTAGAATTGTCATTGGCTTAGAATACAGTTATCTGTTCTCAAATGGACTGGATTTTTGTCAGTATAAAGGTTCTACAAGGTTTAGTGCTCATTTACGATGTCATCAAATACCCAATGTTTTGTTTCTTTCTAGAATTGTCATTGGCTTAGAATACAGTTATCTGTTCTCAAATGGACTGGATATCTGTCAGTATAAAGGTTCTACAAGGTTTAGTGTTCATTTACGATGTCATCAGCTACCCAATTTACTGGTTGATTCAGCGTCCAGACAAAGTGCTGAAGAATGCTACAAAACAATCGGTAATTGTAGATTATTTTTTTTAGCCTTAGGTAACCTTACGTAACTTATTAACCTCCACTAAGTACCCCTAGTGTGGAAAACTTTAGATTTTATTTTTTTTATGCAGATCATTTCAAGTCTTCTCTTCGGGGATCTATATTAGTGTGTAGCGTCCGTTTTATTTTTTTTATTTTTTTTTTTGTCTGGATGATCTTGTAGATTAAAAAAAATAATATTTGATTCAGGCAAACGTTTGTGATCTGTTAACTATTAGTTGCATGTGTTGATTATAAATATACTAATATCTTGACAGAACATCAAATGACAGGTCACTTGAAAATCCTAAATGTAATTTCTTATGCAAAGTTAGGTGTTTGGAATCTACAATGTGAAATGAAAATGTTCCGAACTGGATTTAACTAGGTTCTATTGATATTTGTATCTTTCACTTTATAATAAGATTGCTGTTAATATAATCTGAATTATTATAAATATGACAAAGTTATATGATATGGTATTTGTAAGACAAATTACCAGGATATTATGAAATATTATAATACATTTATAGTGTCAAATTTGATATAAATTTTTGATACATTTATCCATTTTGGTTTAATTTGGCCAAGTTCGGGAATAAGAGACCAAATTCGATTCCAACTTAAAACAAACAAAAGTATTGCTCTAAATTCGTGGAAACAACTGATTTAGTACGAAGATTTAAGATGCCATCAATTCTGGACGTGTACAAAAAGAAATGAAAAGTAACTCAAAGCAATTTAACCAACGAACTAGTGCCCTATAGTTATATTTTTAGAAATTTATAGTAATGCCTTATAATTGTATAGTTATTCGTTTTGATATTCCAAATGTTTATGTCTTTTGCTGGAAGTTAAGCAATAAACACTAGTCAAGAAAGTTTTCTATTCTTTTTATTTTTTGGATTTGAGAAAAAATCTGTTGATGCAGAGAAACATGTTTTAAATAGAATTTACTTGTATCAACTTTTTTTTCAAACAACGGTTTAAGATTTAACTATTTTCTTAATTAAGTCTAGTGAAGAGATCAAATTGTTGTCTATATGAATTACCACTAATTGTATACTGTCGAGCTGTCCTACAGGCTCGTACATTCTCAACAGAGCTGAGTGGCTAATACCTCTGCATTAGGCTCTCAAATTATAAAAAATTGTGCAAATATTACAGACATGCTGTATATCAAGTCCAATAGTCGATTTTTTTATATTTTTTATTATATTTTTTTTTCTGCAAAGAAGAGAAAGTCTAGAAAAGAAAATGTTCTATATATATAGATAAAATATTTCTAGATATAGTTGCATTCAGGCTGTCGCGTTTATTTTTCAAAGGGGTTCAGTATTTTTCCTTTGTTGGATAAGGCTCAAGGATGATTTGTGCTTAGTTGCTTAGTAAAAAAGTAACCATTTATATGGACTCTATATGTGGGAGGTGGTGCTAAGTTACAAATCATCTTCTATGTAAAGCCATTGACTGTTCTCGTCAGTGAGGTTCCACTTTTTTCACGGCCACCGGTGTGTAAACTTCATAAATGTTTGTGTTTCAGGCAATCAGGGTTGAAGAAAGTGATAACTCTATTACATTCAGAAATCCAGCAGAAGTATGTGAAATCTTCCTACAGTTTACGAAAAACAAGATAGACACACTGGATAAAGCTTTTAAATTTGCCGTGGCGCAGCATGGGCGACGTTCCGCGATTGGAAGCAGAGACCTTATCGCGGAGGAAGATGAAGTTCAACAAAATGGAAGGATCTTTAAAAAAGTATTCCATTCAATGACTTTATAACGTTATTTAGTGTGATCCCAACTCGTTTTTTCTTCAGGAAAGACAATTAGAACAGTATCTATTATAAATATGGGGAATCTATATAAAATCCAGGGGAATCTATATTTTTTGTTTTTTATTTTTGTATTTTTTGGGGAATTGCCCCTGAAATTATTTCGTTTTTCATGCCTTCTTTGTGTTATCAGGTTTTTTGCTTGCTGTCGAAATAAAATTTATATGTGTTTCGGCTTTTTTTATGTAATTGTAACGCACAGCGTTTGGAGTCTGGTAATACAAGTTTTTTATATTTATTTATATGAAGGTCATTTACATTGATATTACTTACTGTTCGTGAAATACTAAAAATTGAATCTAAACTAAAATGTGGTACAGTTACAGATCAAGAAAATCAAGTTTTAGATTCAAATATTACCACATCTGATAATAAAAAGATTAATTTTTAAAATATATAATACAGTGAATGATTTTAATTAGTAATTAATAAATTTTCAATTTCCAGAAAGTAATATATACTCAAATATCACCTATTCAGCATTTTAATCACAATCGTTTAGGGATGCGACAATATGCAGTAATTATGCAGATTTTAAAAATAGATCTCAAATTTTAAAACACTAACTGATCTCGAAAAGTGTTTTGTGAATAAAATAAATAATTTCACTTTTCAATGATTAACTTTTAAGTATATATGCAAAAAACTATCAAATAATATTAAAATACATTCTTTTCATACTCTCTCTTTGTTTCTTAATTTTGGCCCTTTTTATCTAGAAATCATTTATATGCTATACCCATGCTGGTTTGAGATACTTTTGAATTTTGCAACGGTTTCCTGATATCCAATAGAATTATTTATTTTCTGTGTCACCTTGGTTTCTTAAACATGGGGTTTCTTCTACTTTTTTGTCTATCTACTGGTTTCCAGCAACATGTAATGTAATTTTGTATGTATGTTTTTAGAAATTCTTGATATTGTATTAATATGCACATATTCCACAAGGTTCGCCTATCGTATGGATACCATATTTACGATCTTATGGTAGGTGTGCTGCTAGGCCCGGATCAGGAATTAAAAGCACCGAAACCCATAAAGGCTAGTGTGTAGTTCTGTGATGAACCCTAATTGATATTGATCACTTTTGAATGACTTTTTTTTATTTGAGCTGCTTTTTTTGGTTTATGCTTATTAACTAAATCCGTGCATGTCCACGGATCCTTCTTTGTGTTTGAAGCATGCAATGATCCTTCATTGTACGTGTGTGCAGTTTAGATAGGATATATTGTTTGTCCTAGGTATTAGGATGGGTGGGTAAGGTCTGAACCTCGTTCAAGTGCATCTCTCTTAAAACTGCTTATTTAGGAGAATAGTTTTTTTTTTCTCACTGAATCATTACCTTTAACGCATTATTCCTCAATGAAAAATAAGTTAGTGCACAAATTTAAATATACTTATTTCTTATTCAGTATTTTTAGCACCTGGCTATTCATAATCTGAATTAGCATTGTAATTTATTAATATAAACCAAATTGTATCACGTTTACAAACAAAGGATCAAACAAGCGATAATTTACTTACAAGATTGGACTGACGACCCCCTACCCTGAATGGGAATTTTGAAAATATTCACATGAAGCTACAATTTTTGGATTTCAAACCTAACCTTAAAAGCAACGCTTGTATATCTCTTTCAAAATTTTGTATGGAAATTTTGGGAACTACTTAATAGAAAAACGAAAAAAGGAAACTACTAAAAGGATTTCCTCTTCATGAACAACTCTTGCTTCTAGAGATTTTCTTTTCGTGTCTCCCATAAACATAATCTTCTTTCGTGTATGTTGAGATTCTATTAGTAATTTTGTGTAGCTGTAATTTTCAGTTTAGTTCTTTGTTTTAGTGATCAACTTCACCTGTTGAAACGTGTTCGGATCAAAGCATTGTTTGTCTATTGTTTAAAATTTCCTAGTGTATTCGTATATAATTTGCCCTTACGCACAGAGCTTATAATTGAATTGTAAGTTAAAAAAACAAACTAGATATACGTTGCATAGGCAACAAAAGATGTTGCAGAAACCATTTTTCGGCTTCGCCAACAGAAGTGTTGCAGGTGCAAAAATTTGGTCATGAATCTGAGTTAGGTATTTTAAAAGATTATAATGGCTTTGCAGTCAGTTAAACCTTAAATGTACATATATAATGCAGTGGCGGATTCACTTCAACAGATTTATTAGAACTTTAATCCTCGCCAGATTTAGATTAAATTTACGACTATTTCCACTACCTACTTACGACTTATAACTGTCGAATTCCCTTTAAATTTCTGATATCTTTTTGTTCGCAAGTTTATCGGAGCAACCTATTATGCGCCCCCCCCCCCCCACTAAGAAAAATCCTAGATCCGCCACTGATGTAATGTACCGTTAAATTATTAGAAACAAATAAAATGTTGGGAAATTGACACAAGTCTCTTGAAAAGACAATAAATAAAGACAAATTCTTAACCATACATCTCGGGACAAATGAGGAGCATTGTATTATTTGATAGGTGTTTGAACCTCCCTTTCTGGGTTTTCCGATATGTTGAATGTGACGATAAGTCTGTGAACCCAGATAAGAATAATGGAAGCCACGGTAATGACAGCAGTCAAGTTTGGTTTCTAAACATGGGTCCTCTGAAAGGTAGAGGAAACATTGCTAAGTGTTTAAAGAGGAATTGATTATTAATTTTTGGGTGTCCGTTTGGATGACCGCATGTCAAATAACAAGCTGTACAAAAAAAAATGTGGTCCTGTCCCACTTTCTTCACGGATTTCTTTCTTCAACTTTTCTAACCAAAGGTTGACAAACATGTCTTGAAAAAAACTGTCAAATAAAAAATAAATCGCCATCTGACCCTGATTCAGAAATGATAACTATTATTTTGGTTAATGTTAAAAGTAAAAGTTTATTGCGGAAACAAATTTATGGTGATTTTGTTGTAGAGAACGTACTCTAGCCAATAGTACCAAAAATATAGTAAAGAACAAACCAAGTGCGTAGTAAAGAGAAACAATACAAGAATAAAGTAAAGAAAAAAAGAATATAGTTAAGAACAAACCAAGAATATAGTAAAGAACAAACCAAGAATTTAGTAGAGAACAAGCCAAGAATAGTGCAAAGAACAAATCAAGATTATAATAAAAAACATACCAGGATATGGCAAAGAAAAAACCAAGAATATAGTAAAAAACAAACCAAGAACACTGTAAGGAATGAATCAAGAATATAATAAAGTATCGCCTTAAAATAGCTTTCGCCTTAAAAAAAGATTGTTTTTTCTATGTCATCTATCTGGGGCCAAAAGTAAAGTAGGTCGTCCTCGAATTGAATGGGAGGAGTTAACAAAGAAAGATTTAAGGGAAATTGAAACTTCATGAGAGGGGGTAAAGAGCGAAGCTTTGAATAAATTGGAATAGAGGAGCTTGCGCAGTTGTGTTAGCCTCAGGGGGCTTGATGCTGCAGTGAGTTGTTAGTAGTAGTTGTAGCAGTAGGATGTGATGTTTTTTTTTATTATGATTGTTATCTAGATCGCAACATTTTCCCTGACTTGTTTTCGTAAAATTTCAGAAATTGTTGTGCTAATAACCTGATGCTATTACTCCGTGACATATTGTGGTGTTCTTTTCTCTTTTCCATCATTATCTGTTTAATTTTATATGATTTCAGTTTGTTCTTGGCGATTACAGATGGCGGACATTTATTGACATGGATGTAGACGTGGACAACTTTGGGCGTGGATTGGCAGAACTTGGTGTTACAGATAGGGAAAGAGTTGTCATATTCTCAGAAACAAGAGTCGAATGGCTGGTTGCCACATTTGGCTGTCTTAGACGTGGGATGACCTGTGAGTTTTTGCCTTTTCGTGTTTTTTTTTTTTTTTTTTTTTTTTTGCATTCGTGTACTATGTGTTAAATTTACAATTTAACGCAGTGCGACCTAAAAGTTGAATAAACATTATTAAAATCTTGTATTTTGTTCTTTTTTCAATTTTCCTTATCCCCCATTCTTTTAGCATGAAGTTGCCAAGCTATTCCTTTTCTAATCATGAAGTGAATTTTAACCAAGTCAATTCTTTTGATTTTTTTTATCTATTTACTTTTCTCTTCGTTAGTACCGGTTTATTTTGGCTGGGAAGACCGAATTTAAATTTTAAACCTTGAACTCGTTCAATTTAATTCCTCAAGTTTATTTCAAAAGGTTCAAAAGGATGAACATGGTCAAAAACCAATAACCAGGGGTTTACAATCCTGTCTTTTTAGAGTTATCCTTCTCAGCCCCATTAGGAACCTAGCCAAGAGCAAACCATTCTAGACTTTGTTTAATGTCATTCAGTTTCCTAAAATTTCTATATATGTCATATAGAACAGTAGGTCATCGACAATCGTATATTTTATCATCAACTTCTCGAAGGTACCCAGGATAATATACCCATTTGACTCTTTGATTAAAAAAAATCCATTTTTTTATCCGTGTATGGTTTATTGTGCACATTTTAAAACCTAAAAATGAACAACAAGTAATAAAAGAAAAACAACGTTTTTCTAATGCAAGTAAAGAGCAGAGGTGAAGCTTCAAACGAGCAAAAATTTTCTTCCGCAGTTCATGCCACATATATCTGCAATATTGGCTCAAAGAAACGGATTTGTGATATTTCTCTAAATCTATAGAATATTGAAAAGCTAGCACTTTAAAGACTTAGAGAGCATTGTAATTTTTCTCATATGTCTGCAGGGTACTTGAGGACTTGTCTGCTTCTATTCTTTTTTTGTTGCGTTGCTTCTATGTTTTCATGAAAGCGTAGTTGTTCAGGACAATCTTTTCTTTAATTATTAACATTTGCGTAGCTCGTATCGCAAATTTTTTATGCTTAGAAAAATTTATTTTGTAAGAACATTGGTAAAATTGTAAGAATAGTTCTTAAAACCCTCACTATATTTTATTTTGTGTATATTTTATTTTTGAAGAAGTGGTTTGTAAATACCTAGATGACGAGCTTTCTGCTACCTCGGAAAGAAGTTTACAAGGTTAGTGAGATAAATTTGGAAGAAGTTAGGCGAATGAATCTTTCAGTACGGGTTTATACTCTAAACCATTTGACGTTTCCACTTCCAGTTTCCAGTCTTGCAAGTTACCCATATTCTTTGCTATGGATCTTATAATCAGCCTTTTTTGGCATGAAGCCAACAATTAGTATATTTACTAGTCACTGATCTTGGTAACTATTTGAAGAACAGGTGGTGCATATGAATGGCAGGTGGCACCTTGGTGGCATATGGATGCTCGTGTGGGTCCATATGGACTGCAAAACTAAACTTCTCCAGAAACAGCATTGCTTCATAGGATAAGGAACTAAAAGTGTATCTGTTTTCATCAAAGGTGTTAAACGTAAAAAGGATGTGGGGTTTGGCACCATATCGTACCTACTTTGATTTATTTTATTCACTCTTTTTAGATCTGTACACTATCATTATCTCGTTTTAGATTAATATAAGCAGAATGCTATTAAGTTGTTTCTTGGGATCTTTGTTCTGTTTTTTTGTCCCCCCAAATGGCGCTGGTTCTTTTTTAATTTGAGCAAACTTAGTGTGGCAAAAGTGTAACTTTTAGAAATGGTTTATTTAAGTATCTTATTTAGAAATAAGACTCAAGGAATGCCTTATACCTTTGCTAACTCGGGGACCATAAGTTTTAAAAGAACTTGGAAAAACTTGTCTGAAATAAAAAAAAAGAAGAAAATGAAATCTCCACAATGGGTATGGGTCGTATGACAAACTCAGATCTTTGAATTTGTTTTTTCAGAACCTAGGATCTCAGAGAAGTAGACTCAAGCAAGAACATATCCTGGGGGTATAGCATGGATTAACTTGTATTCTAAGGAATTTTCTAACCTTTGGAAATAAGGAATAAGTAGTTTGAAAAACCCTTCTGGTAACATTTTAGGCTCTGAATTGGCTCGTGGTATTCTCAATCGTCTAACTCAACTACTTTCCAAGATAGAAAAACCTCATTATCTAGAAATTAACTACTTTTTTTTTTTTATTCTTCAAGTTGCTATCTTTCTTTTAGGTGTCACTCTTTACGCTAATCTTGGAGAAGAGGCTATTATCCATGGCATTAACGAAACTGACACAGAGACAATAATTACATCTCATGAGCTTCTACCAAAATTCCATCAAATTCTTCGTATGACACCAAAGGTAAATTTCTCTTCTATTTTAATAAAGAGAATCGTACTGAAATCTAATATCCGGGCCATGATGTTATGACTCTTGTTCGTATTTTGTCAGGCTGAATATTATTCGACTATCAAGCGTAAAGCTTATGATTGACCAATCAGAGTGTATGTTTAAAACATACTTTTTACTGTGACAACTTAAAACCAAAGTGAAAATCCAATCCCCAAGAAATATTTTTTTTTTTAAGCGTAAGTAAATTTTTTGAATTAAATTAATAAAAATTAATTAATAAATATATATTAATTATATATATATATATGAACTATTATACTATTAATGTACAATTACAATTAATTATATAGTATGTTACAGGTAATTATTTGGTAAAAAAAAACAAAAAAACCTCAATCAGGGCAGAAATAAATTCAGGGGTATTGATAGACATGCCATTGCCCTAGAGAAAGAGATACATTTACTTTTAAGCCGAAAATTGATAGTTTATGAGCCTTCAGACATAGCTTAGCCGAAGGCCTAGAGGCTTATAGCTAAGTAAAAAGAATCTTAATTAATTTTTTTCGAAATCTTTTTGTGCTTTCGCCACTTACTCGCACTACATTAGGGGGACGCATGTGTTTTTTTTTCATGGGCATTGGCAAAGCCAATCCGAGTTTTAATACTAGACGACGAAAAGATCATGGTGTGCTGTTGAACAAGTATGGGCCAGATTTGTTTGTGCTAGGCTGTACTCGCCATTTTCTTGCTCTGTGTTTTCCATATGTAGCTAAAAAGTTACCGGAAGAAATTTGAATTTTTATACGCGATGTAGTAGCATTTGAAAAATAACAATTTGAGAACTTTTTTCTGTAACGTCTTGAGAAAAAGGGGGATCAAGTTGGTATTTTCAGACAGTTTCTTTGGGGGGGGGGTCAAGTGAACCACAAAATTCTGACTTGGGGAAGGTAGGTCAAATGACACTACGTGTATCCAGCTACGTGTATCGAAATAGCATATTTGCAGTGGGTGGTGATGAGGTGGAAACTTTTAAGGTAAGGATGAGGATGAGGTCGAAACTGTTTGGTATAGGTTTGGGCAAGCAAACTTCAAATCTTATGCTATGGTGAGGGAAGGGGATAAACAGTTTGTGTGTCTGATTCACAAAACGTTTTTACATTATAAGCTCCTATGGGATTTACAATCTATGGATAGTTAAGTAGCAAGTTAAAAAAAAAAAAAAAAAAAAACACTGCGTTACCAGGTTATCGAAATGGCGTATCTAAAATGATTTGGGATATCAATTCAAAACTTTCAGGGAGTGTTGGGGGAAAGATTTTGATGAAGAAGAATTCAAATTTTGTGCTGGTCAGAGGGGAGGGTCTTTTTTTTAATTTAGAGGGACATTTTTTCCATCTTAGGCCCCTCTGACACTTGGAATCTATACATGATTAGTTAGTCAAGTAAATCCAAGGACGTTATGCTCTCAGGTATTCAAAATAGTGTGTCAGTAATATTCCGGGAGCGGCTTTAGGAATCAAGTTCAAACTTCCACAGAGTTTTTTTTGTGGGGGGGGGGTTCAAGTAGATGTTGAAGGTGAACAGATGTTTATAGATGTTGCAATTACAAAAAGAGAAAAGTTTTCTTTTGGAGGAGGGTCAGGTCCACACTGAACCATCATTTGGGGTAGGGGGTAAAGGAAATTCAAAAGTGACTATGTGTATCCAGACTATAAAAAAATGTCATACATGCAGCACTTCGGGTACGACTCGAGGGCTGGAGTTGAAGCCTCCGGGTAGTAGAAGAAGGAAGAGGGGGGCAAGGGGAAATTCAAATTTTGGGTGAAGAGAGAGTAAGTGTGTTTTGTCTCAGTAAAGCCAGAATCAATTCACGATTGGGTAGCGATGGAACTCAAAGGACAATGTGTGTTGTTAAGTTACCAAAATATCGTATCGTATCTGCACTTTTTTTCTTCTTTTTTTTATTATAGGGAGAGAGGTCATTTAATCTGAAATTTTAACTTAGGGGAGAGGACAAGGAAGGGTCGAAACGTATTTTGTCTGAAATCTCTCCAAAAGCTATGGCAATTTAACCCCATGTGGAACTAGAATCTGTTTATGGTGAAGGAGTAATTTAAATCCAAATTATATACTTCCTTAAAGATACTTAAAAAAAGATACAATATAGTTCCATAAAGATACTAACTTTATGATTGAACTTTCTGGAGTATTAGGGGCCCTAAGTGACCTCAAGCTTTGACTTGGAAGAGGGATTAGAGGAAGGCCTAAAAGAGATGTCTATCTGATCCACTTTTTTTTTTTTTTTTTATTTTTTTATTTTTTTTTTTTTTTTTTTATTATAATTCTCTATGCGTCCCAAAATCTTTTCAAGGGTAAGCAGCAAGGTAAACCAAAAGACATCATTTATTGCCAAGTTATCAAAATTATCCTAGTAATGGCTGTGGGTATAAGGCTAAAACTTTCAGGATTATTGGAAGGGGAACCCAAATATTGACTTTAGGGTGGGGGGAATAGGTAGAGAGGAATTATTGAAAGACTGGTATCCATTCTTTTAAAAATTCTTGAATATATGAGCCCCTGTTCGACAAGAATTCATCCTCATTGAAGGAGCAATGTAGGACGAAAGAAAAATGTGTGCTCGTGTTTATCAAAAAGCGTATCTGCATTGTCCCAGGGATAGCTCGGGGAATTGGGTTGAACATTTTAGGGGTTGTCGGGGAGCCAAGTGAACCGCTAATCTTGACTTGGTGGGAGGAACAACGATACATATAAAAACCTTTGATCCAGGCTATCGAAATGGCGTACCTGTAACATCTTGGGAATGAACGATTTGTACTGAACATAAGCGTTGAGAGAGGAGGAGGCAAAGGGTCTGTATATATTGTGTTTAGAGGGAGGAGATGTGGGGACAGAAAAAATGTTTGTCTCCGATCTATCTAAAACTTGTCGAACTATTAGTCCAAGTGGGACTTCAAATCTATTCATGGCTAAGTAGTTATGAGAGTCAAAACATAGTACTTTCGTCCAGGCTATCTAAATACCTTATCTGTAATATATTGGGATTAATCAGGGTAATGGAGTTAAAACTTTCAGAGTGTGGTTTGAGACACAAGGGGACTCAAAATATTATGTCGAGCAGAGAGAAAAGGGAAATTATTTTTGTATCTTTATGGTTTGTACTACAAAGAGCCGAAGATTTTTCTTGAAACCTCAAAACTTAAATCTGTAGGCTATCGAGTCAAGGAAACCCTTCAATACAGAAATAAACTTTACACATACGACTCTACCCGAGAATGGGCTACAAACATTGTTTTTGGTAACCTAGGGCTCCCTATACTTTTCTTTAGCCCAGAAACTTGACTTTAATTGTGTTTTTTTTTTTTTTTTAACCTAACAACCAAAAAATTGAGATGTGGATATTCAACCCATCCATTCACTTCTAAAATGACACTTAAGTTTTTTGGCAAGGTGGAGCTTTTTCTATGCAGAAAACCAATTTGAAACTGATTTCAGCTGCATTGGTTAGTGACGGCTCAAAATGTCATGTTCGTCTCTGATAGGTTTTTAATTTACAGATTATGTAGACGTGGCCAGCTAGACCTGAACGAAAAAAAAATCTTTCGAAGATTGGTGGATCTATCTGTGAAACCTGAAATTGTAGTTTTTTAGATCGCCTTTGACTTACCGGGCATTTATATAAAGACAAGTGAACTTAAAAGACAAAAATGTGTTGCCTACGGACAGTGAAGACAAAAGTGTTGGAAAATATTGTTTTTTCGTTTCGTGATGCCCAATAAGGCCTAAATTTGTTTCATTCCTAATTAGCTAGCAGCCCACTATGTATATTGGGCCATACAAACCAAAGAGTAAAAAGAATGTGTTGAAAAGCGAAAGAAAACGCGAAAGATATTTTGGCAAGGATCTCCGCCAACCTTTTGAAGTGGACCCGAATTCTTGTTCTCTGTTTGGGTTCACTTCAAAAGGATAGTGTTTCTTCTTTCTTTTTCGAACACTGAAGACGGCTTGGCGGAGGTCATTGCCGGAATATCCGCTTTTGTCCCTTTCGCTTCTTTTTTGTCCACTGGCTATTATTACCCTCGTTTTCTCGGCTATTTAATTATATTATTCTTTTTTTCTTCTTTTTCATACGCCATGTATAGCCAATGTGGTCTTAGAGTGTAAAAAGATGCTTCCCATGCAAAACAAGTGATTTTCCTCATTGGCCAAGCCAATGGATTTTCCTTGTTGTTTAAGCCAAGGGACTGTAAGTTTCTTGTATAGAGTTTTCGGCCAAGGGAATTCCAATGGTGTGCTTGTTGTTTCGACCCGATACCATTTTTAGGGGATTCAGGCTATTTTGTTGGTTACTATGGGCCGTGTTCGTCTATTACTATTTTGCAGCTACCGCTGCAACCACGATTATTTATTAGTGACTGCCAATGGCCTAAAATGGTGGATAAGAAGAAATTTAGCCCCTGGAATGCTTATAGTACATGAAAATAGCTAACATCTAGTCATTAGGAGTTGACGGTAATGTTTTGTTATACATTGTCTTGGATTGAAAATAGATAAAGAATAATTAATTATCACCTATATTAATCGAGTTGTAGAATTGCTGAGCCTTGGCTGAATTCTGGTAATCGGAAATTTATCTTGGGTGGGACTAGATCTTCAGGTTTCTGATATTTGTAATGACTAATTATTTCTCAATAATTAATTGATTAATTATTTATTTTTTTAATGACTCAATAATGATTTGTAATGATTAATTATTTCTCTTCAGGTAAAGAATGTTATAGTCTTTGAAGGACAGCTTAAACCTCTGAGTTTTGTGGATTTTAACAAAGAAGTAAAATTCAGCCGCTACACGGACGTACTTGAGCTGGGATCTAAGTCAACAAAAGGTATTCTCTATTCATTCTTGCCAGTATTTATTCATAATGTTTAACTATTAATTTATCTGTCTATAAATACAAAAAATCAAGCTCCCGTGTTTGAGGGCTTTTATCAGCTCTGTCATTCAAGCTAGGAACTTTTATAAAGCAATCTTGGGAACATGGGAATTACTGTAGGTTACAAATAAAATCTTCACTGAAAAAAATCCAGATAACTTAACGTGGAATGGCGCCATGTCGGGGCCGAAATATAGATACACCTCAGATGTCCACCGTAATGGGTATACTTATTTTAGAAAAAATATAGCGCACTCGCGCTGAAGCTGAACAAGGGCTGAACAAGTTCTGGTGAGAACTATAGGAGACATAAAAAAAAAGAACTGATAGGTATCAATCCAGGATTTGTGCTTCCATCATGTCCTCGGAGACACACGTTTGACGTTCTTCAATCGTTTGGATTAAAATTACTGCCTTGAAACTTTGCTCTAATCCCACGTAAAACCACAGGGAGTAGATGCCCTGTGAGGTTTCTTTTGTTGCTGAAGAGCGATGTTCCTCGTATGTGTAATCCCCACCTCCCTCCTGAAATTATCCCCTTGTAAAATCCCCTTGATTTATGTTTAGGCTATTGCTTGGAAACAACGAACTGTAATGATTGATTTAGTCAGAATGGATGTTGGGTATTTTGTTTTCTGTCTTGGGGACGTCTTTGGGAACGAACCAAAAGCTATATGACTTTCGGAAACGTTAAGAATTTATAAAGTACTGTCTCCCGCCCGAGGAAGACAGACTAGGAACACTTTTGTATCATGCTCGTTTTCATAAACTATAACTGATAGTTGAATTGTTTTAAATTCAATTCAGTATAAACCCTTCAGCAAACCCAAATTGGAATTTTGACTGCTGAAAAAAAGCCTGTAACCTACCATACCTATAATTGCTTAGATGTTCTTAATTTAGTTTTAACTCTCAGCACAGAACACTTCACTTATTGAATAGGAGTGTGTCCCCTTGGTTTCTTTTCCCTTAGTCCCTTTGCGTAGGTTGGATTATCGTTAAATGTGAAGGTGGCTCATTTCATTGAAACTCGAAAGTCCTAACGCCTTTCTGAACAGTTAAATGTGATCGGAGGACAATGATCAAATTTCTGCAATTATTTTCTCAATCGTTACTCCTTTATCCCCCCCCCCTCCCTCTCCCCAAACATCAGGCATAATGTGTGAATCAGCAATTTTATCGGAATGTTCAAAAATTCCAATATATTTTCCTTCGTGGTATCCAGAATTATTTGGGGGGGGGGGGAACAAAAAAGGAATTTCAAACACCCATAAAAAATTTGTGTGTATGCATTTTTGTTACGTTTTCATGAGTCGGACAAACAATCCGGGGCCAGGGGGGGGGGAGGATGCGGTCTTGCTTCATGGGAGAAGCAACACATGTCAATCCATGGTTACAAATTATAAAATAGCCCATGCTTGACTAATACATTTTAGGAAAAAAGGCTCTAATCCTACATTTTAGGCTCTAATCCCACGTAAAACCACAGGGAGTAGATGCCCTGTGAGGTTTCTTTTGTTGCTGAAGAGCGATGTTCCTCGTATGTGTAATCCCCACCTCCCTCCTGAAATTATCCCCTTGTAAAATCCCCTTGATTTATGTTTAGGCTATTGCTTGGAAACAACGAACTGTAATGATTGATTTAGTCAGAATGGATGTTGGGTATTTTGTTTTCTGTCTTGGGGACGTCTTTGGGAACGAACCAAAAGCTATATGACTTTCGGAAACGTTAAGAATTTATAAAGTACTGTCTCCCGCCCGAGGAAGACAGACTAGGAACACTTTTGTATCATGCTCGTTTTCATAAACTATAACTGATAGTTGAATTGTTTTAAATTCAATTCAGTATAAACCCTTCAGCAAACCCAAATTGGAATTTTGACTGCTGAAAAAAAGCCTGTAACCTACCATACCTATAATTGCTTAGATGTTCTTAATTTAGTTTTAACTCTCAGCACAGAACACTTCACTTATTGAATAGGAGTGTGTCCCCTTGGTTTCTTTTCCCTTAGTCCCTTTGCGTAGGTTGGATTATCGTTAAATGTGAAGGTGGCTCATTTCATTGAAACTCGAAAGTCCTAACGCCTTTCTGAACAGTTAAATGTGATCGGAGGACAATGATCAAATTTCTGCAATTATTTTCTCAATCGTTACTCCTTTATCCCCCCCCCTCCCTCTCCCCAAACATCAGGCATAATGTGTGAATCAGCCATTTTATCGGAATGTTCAAAAATTCCAATATATTTTCCTTCGTGGTATCCAGAATTATTTGGGGGGGGGGGGAACAAAAAAGGAATTTCAAAAACGCATAAAAAATTTGTTTGTATGCATTTTTGTTACGTTTTCAGGAGTCTGACAAAAAATCCGGGGCCAGGGGGGGGAGGATGCGGTCTTGCTTCATGGGAGAAGCAACACATGTCAATCCATGGTTACAAATTATAAAATAGCCCATGCTTGACTAATACATTTTAGGAAAAAAGGTGGACTGTTACACCTTTTTAAAACTCAAAAACCACGCTACGAATTTAAATTCATATGATTGGTAGAAGAAATTTCCCCTCCTTCCCTGCTAAGCCCCTTTCCCTCCCAGCCTCTTCATTTATTGTTGACAAGTTGCATCTTTTTGTAACCGGAGTCTTTTTAATATGTTAACTCTATGTAATTGGAAGAATAAACAAGTTCGGTGACCTCTCTGACCCGCCCTCCCTTTCACCAACAAATTTCTTGTAAAAATATAGACATGGGCAACGATCCCAAATTGTCAGTCACTAATCTCTTATTCTGAATACGTGGCGTTTAACTGGTCAATCGTTTGTCGAAATTCATTCAGGACCGACAAGAGATATGGGGTTTAGGACTTTTTTTTTATAAATTCGAGGCAAATAGGAGGAAAGGAAATTTTCCATAGGAGGGAGAAGGTTCCGAAGCAAAAGCCATTTTAGACAGATGATCTTGACAGACTATTCAAATACATGGGTATTCCGTCCCCGTTGATTCTTGTTAACATTTGGCATTTTACTATGACGATGTCAAGACGAATTTATTCAAAACACGTACCTATACGGAACACGTAAACATTAAATGAGGCTTTAAAGAACTGTCTAAAATGCTTGATTTCCGTGCTAGTACTGGAAAAAAGATAAATCAGATTTTTATGCTGTTTTCCAGATTCTTGAAAAATTCTTTTCATGATAAAATTTTTACTTTTAAGTTAAGTTCAAGTTCCATTTATTTTCATAATAACAATAATAAAAACAAGACCCCAAAGGGCTCAATGACCCGTTATTTGGGAAACGACATAGAATAAATGACTAATATTAAAACTTGGCATAAACAATACTAAACAATGTCTAATTTATAAATCTATAAGGAAAAGAAGTCAACTCACCGACAGTCCACACGAAACAGCGACCCTCCTTTCACCCGACAATAAATAATAAAATAAAATTCTCTACATCATCGAGGATTCAACGCCAACAAAACAAAACAACCACCTCCACCCCCCCCCCCCAAAAAAAAAATTAAACCATAAAACAACTACAAATTATTTAATATTTACCTCTAATAAGAAAATTTTCATATGTCTCTTAAAGATAAACATAGATAGCAGTTTTTGCTCTGGAATCGAATTTAATCGTTTTTTTTTATTATTATTATTATTTATTTAAGGGGGCAGTTTTTTGTTTTGAAACGAGCTTTCTAGCTTTTTTGAGCAAAACTATGCTTGGCCGTGATAGGCGTCGAACTGAGGACGGGGGACACGGCCTAGTTGTCGTCTGATCAGTTTCTGTTCCTAAAAAACACATTTACAATTTCCTTTCGAATGAAAGCCCTCTTGAAGTTATACGATGGCTCGTGTAACTTATACTGGTTCGATGTAACCACTCCTGATGAGAAGAGAAACAAAAGCCAAATTACGGCGAACTCGTAACGCGAAAAATATTCATATTTTTGTAATTAGATGCCTTCAAAATTATATGAGACGATTCTTAGAGATCCAGAATTCGGCATTGCAAATTTTCTTCAGGATTGTATCACTTCTGACTGGCGTTCCCCCCCACCCTCCTTTTCTGAAATTATGCAAATTAGTTTTTGCTAATAAGTTTGATGGTTGCCTTTAGACTTATTAACTTTAAATATTTGGGATAAAAATAAAATGCAAATTCTTTTTTTTATCACCGGACAAAAATCGAAAATTGATTGCTCTTTAGTTCAACCTGTCTAATATAACTGTATCCTGGTCTAGTTCACGCATAACAACCGATCAAGATAACTTATCTTCAATGATTGCCATCAAGACGTGCATTTGCAACTCTTTCTGTAATATTTTCATATACAAGTACTATGCGCCATGGGACGTTCTTTATTTGGCTGCAGATACTGATGTAACAATAAATATCCCGGGCAAGGACGGTTGCTTCATATTTTTGAAATTTTAAGTTAATCATGTTTTATAGCTCATATCTTTTTACCCATCCTTGTTAATGAGTATTTACGTTTCCAGCTGGTACTTGGCCATCTGCCAATGATATTGCCATTATAATGTACACAAGCGGATCAACTGGAACTCCAAAAGGAGTCATGATGACTCATAAAAATATTATATCTGCTCTAATGTCATACACAAATGTTGTTAGTAAGATGTTCAACAATGATGTCTATATGGCATATTTGCCTTTAGCTCATGTCCTTGAACTGATTGCTGGTGAGTATTCTTTTTCTTCTTTTTCGCCATCGTCTTCTTTTTTTTTTTTTTTTTTTTTTTTTTTTTTTTTTTTTGTCTATTCTATCTGCCTGTCTTGCCTAAAATCTATCTGTTTTTTTGTTTTTTTTTTCAAAAGAGAGTTTGAATTGGTCTTTAGGCAGAAATAATGTCAATCTGCTTTTGCATATCTTTCTATCTGCTTTTTGCTGCGTGACCAGTGTCACATTTTTAAAATCCAAATATTTTACTGCTGCTTATGTATGAAAAAAATTGTTTTATTCTAGACTTGTCAAAGTTTCTTCTCATTTTTGTTTATTCGTTGGAAAGTCCGGACGAGGTTGCCACCTGTAGCACAAAAGTGCTATTTGAACACTATTTCATTATGTGTAGCACTGTAGCACGTGCCACATGACCAAATTGTACCACTTGAATGACCATTGTACCACTGTACCAAATTGAATGACCAAATTGTACCACTTCCGTGCTACAATTTTTTCTTTTTGTCCTGGACGAAATAATAAGGATTGTGAAAAAAAGGCAGAGAAATTAACAAAAAGCGCAAACTGCGTTTTTGCCGTATTTGTTTCGAAAAATCCCGAACATTTTAAGCCAATTGCGTATTCAATTTAGGTTTCACTCTTTTTAAGATTTATTTATTCATTTACATTAGTATCAATTGTATGTTTATCTGCATTGATTGTTTCTTCAATTTCTGTTCGTTTTGGGTTTCATTTGTGCTTCAATAGCAAAATATTTTTTTGTTTTAAGCTTGATTTGCATATTGAATTTAAGCATTACTCGCTTTAAAATTTACTTATTTATTTATATTATTACCTGTTGTATTTTTTTGCTATGATTGTTTATATCATTTTTGTTCGTTTTGGGTTTTATTTATTCTTTAATAGTAATTTTTGGTCATTTTGAGTTTGAATTTTAACAGGTATTTGTATCTGCTGAGCTTAAGTTAAAATGGCCTTCACTTTTCTTTGAAAAACTTCTTTTTCGGAAAGTTTTTTAATTAATTGTTGTTCGTTTATTATTGCAAAAAGTTTCAAGTTTTAAAAAATTCCTTATTTCAAATTCAAACGTTTTTTCTAAATCAAATGTACGTCAAAGTATCAAAACTAATATTAAAGTAACAGTATTAAAGTAAAAAAATGGGTTTGTGCCAACCTCGGAGTTTTTATTATTTGATCTTTAAACTATTTTTAACAAAATGGCTATCTCAAAATTTTTACCGGATGAGTTTGGGGAAAAAAGAGCGTGGCGTGGGGGGGAGGCTAATTGCCCTTTGATCTCTTCTGACTCTAAAAGTGAATTAGAACTTTCCATTTTCAAATAAAATGAACCCGCTCTGAAGTTTATACGAGCATCCCTTCTATAAGAACCATATATGCCCCCGGGGCTTAACTTACAACGCTTGTCCCCGGGCCCTGGGGGGTTGTGTAGACCCCGTAGTCTTAATATCTGATGTTTGAACTATTTTTAACAAAATCACCTCAATTTTTTATCGGATGGGTTTGGGGAAGAAAAGGCGTGGAGGGGGTAGGGGCTATTTGCCCTCCGATCTCTTTTGACTTTGAGAAAGGGAAATTAGAACTTTCAATTTCCAATCAAATGAGCCCTCTCTGAAGCTTATACGAGCATCCCTTTCATAAGAACCATATACGGCACCAGGGCATAACTTGTAACGCCTCCCCTGGGCCCTGGGGGGTTGTGTCGACATCGGAGTTTCTTTTTTATCTAACCTTTGAACTATTTTTAACAAAACGGCTATATCAAAATTTTTATCGGATACATTTGGGGGAAAAGAGGCGTGGGGGAGATAATTGTCCTCTGATCTCTTTTGACTCTTAAAAACTGAACTAGAACTTTCAATTTCCAATCAAATGAGCCCTCTCTGAAGTTTATACGAGCATCCCTTCCATAACAGCAATGTATGCCCCCCAGGGCATAACTTACAACGCCTTTCCCCGGGCCCTGGGGGTTGTTTCGACCCCGGAGTTTTCGTTATATGATCTTTGAACTGTTTTTAAAAATGGCTATCTCAAATTTCTTATCGGATGGATTTGAGGAAAAAATAGCATGGAAGGGGGGAGGCTAGGTTCCCTCCGATCTCTTTTGACTATTTAAAAGTTAACTAGAACTTTAAATTTCCAATCAAATGAGCCTCTCTGAATTTTATACGAGAAGCCCTTCTATAAGAACTATATATGCCCCAGGGCATAACTTGCAACGCCTGCCCCCGGGCTCTGGGGGGTGTTCTCGACACAGGAGTTTTTCTTGTCTGACCTCTGAACTATTCTTAACGAAATGGCTATCGAAAAATTTATATTGGATGGGTTTAGGGAAAAAAGGGTGGGGGGGTAGTTGCCCTCGGATATCTTTTGACTCTTAAAATATGAACTAGAACTTTCAATTTCCAATCAAATGAGCCCTCTCTGAAGTTTATACCAATATTTCTGACACAAGAACCATAGGCGCCCCCAAGACGACACTTACGACGCCTACCCCCTGATACACAGAGGGTCTTCATCATAACTGAAGTTTTTGTTATCTAATTTTTGAACTATTTAAAAAAAAGGCTATCTCAAAATTTGTAGCAGATGGTTTTGGAGAAAAGGCGGGGGGGGGGTAATTACCCTCCGATCTCTTGACTCTTATAAATGGGAACTAGAACTTTCAATTTCCAATAAAATGAGCCCTCTATGAAGTTTATAGGAACATCCCTTTCATAAGAACCATGCATGCCCTCAGGGCATAAGTTACAACGCCTGCCCCCGGGCCCTGGGGACTTGTATCGACACCAGAGTTTTTCTCATCCGACCTTTAAACTATTTTGAACAAAATGGCTATCTCAAAATTTTCATCGGATGGGCTTGGAAAAAAAGGCGTTGGGGGGGGGGGCTAGTTGCCCTTGGATCTCTTTTGACTCTTAAAAAAAGAACTCGAACTTTCAATTTCCAATCAAATGAGCCCTCTGAGGTTATACGAGTATCCCTTTTATGAGAACCATATATGATCCCATGACCTAACTTACAACGCCTGTCCCCGGGCCCTGGGGGGCTGTGTCGACCCCGAAGTTTTCGTTACATGGTCTTTGAACTATTTTAAAAAAATGGCTATCTCAAAGTTCTTATCGGATTGGTTTGAGAAAAAACGGGTGTGGAGGGGGGGGGGGTAGTTGCCCTCTAATCTTTTTTGACTCTTTAAAAGTTAACTAGAACTTTCAATTTCCAATCAAATGAGCCCTCTCTGAAGTTTATACGAGAATTCATTCCATAAGAACTATATATACCCCCAGAGTATAACTTGCAACGCCTGCCCCCGGGCCCTGGGGGCTGTTTGACACCGCATTTTTTTTATTTGACCTTTGAACTATTTTTAACAAAACGGCTATCTCAAAATTTTTATCGGATGCATTTGGGGAAAAAGATGCGCGGTGCGATAGCTGCCCTCTGATCTCTTTTGACTCTTAGAAACTGGACTTGAACTTTCAATTTCCAATCAAATGAGCCCTCTCTTACGAACATCTCTTCCAAAACAGATGTATATGCCCTCCAGGTATATATGCCCTCCAGGCATAACTTACAACGCCTACCCCGATTCCTGAAGGATTGTGTTGACCCCGGAGTTTTCG
Organism: Artemia sp. Qi Xiang Cuo; assembly: GCF_049724085.1. Lineage (NCBI taxonomy): Eukaryota > Metazoa > Arthropoda > Branchiopoda > Anostraca > Artemiidae > Artemia > Artemia sp. Qi Xiang Cuo. The sequence goes on along the minus strand of NC_142794.1, from coordinate 93,257,922 downwards.
TTATAAGATATTTGAACCATTTTGAGAAAAAAATGGGTCTCTCAAAGTTTTTATCGGATGTGCTTGAGGAAAATAGGGCGTGGAGGGGGGGAGGCTGGTTGCCCTCCAATCTCTTTTGATTCTTAAAAAGTGAACGAGAACTTTCAATTTCCAATCAAATGAGCCCTCTGAAGTTTATACGTGTATCCATTCCATAAGAACCATATATACCCCCAGGGCATAACTTACAATGCCTGTCCTCGGGCCCTGGGGGCTTGTGTCGACAATGGAGTTTTTGTTACATTATCTTTGAACTATTTTTAACAAAATGGCAAAATCTTAAAATTTTTATCAGATGCATTTGGGAAAAGAAGGGCGTTGGGGGAGGGGCTAGTTGCCCTCCGATCACTTTTGACTCTTGAAAAGGGCACTAGAACTCTCGATTTCCAATTGAATGAGCCCTCTCCGAAGTTTATGCGACGACCCCTTCCATATGAAGTGCCTCTGGGAAAAAAATTATAATAAAACACTGGAGCCGTATGGCCTTTAGTATAGGCAACGCTATAGCGTTGCCTCTGACCTGACAAACCAGAGACATTCTTGGTTAGACTGAATGTGAATGATGGTTTTTGTGGGTTTAGCGTATTCGGTTACTAAACCAGATAACGTTTCATGTGCATTTGTTTTCAATCCGCGCAAAGTAATAAAAATATTGCATGGCAACGAAAAAATCTGCTATATATCAATTCTTTTTGAAATCTTTTCTAAGTTCAGGTAAACTTTTGAGAGTTAGCTTGCGAAGATATAAATATATTCTTGGATTTGCTATTTACGCTTTATCCAAATATTAATGAAAACTAGAAAATTTTAATGCATTTTAAATGACAACTTCAGTAATTTGTCTCAGGGTTTCATCTGCTATCACCCAGCTGTAGAGATATATTTTGGGAAATGTCCAGTAAAGCTTGGAGGGAAAACCTTCAGAAACACGCATCAAAGCCTGGAAAAATGCTTTTCGGAAATGCCCACCAAAAACTTGGGGGAAGAGCAGTGTGTAAAAGAAATTTTATGTTCCGTGACTGATCTTCAGCGTTAGAAAAGCACAAATGCAAATTTAGCGGATGGGAAATCCGTAAGTGTAAAACTCAAGGGTGGAAAAGAAGTGCAAAGACGCATACTACTAGTCTACTTTCCTGGTCCTTGTTGTTTATTCTAACTTTTTTTTTAGAAATGATGTGTCTCCTTTATGGAATCAAGATTGGCTATTCCACCGCACTAACAATGACTGACACCTCTGGTAAAATTAAAAAAGGTGGAAAAGGAGATGCCACTGTGCTAAGACCCACTCTTGTAGCTAGTGTCCCAGTGAGTTTATTCATTTCATTCTTTTTTAATGGAATACAATTTCTTATGAGGTATATAATGCCTAAAGCATCGAAAGGAAAAATTAAACACCATAGCAGTATTCGTGTAAAAACAGAAAGGTAGAGAGCAGAGTTTAATAAAGCCATTAAGTTTATTTAGATGAAGGTATGGCAGGTTTGCAGCAAAAACTTCAGAGATGCTGTCGTTTAGTCCACTGTATTGAATAAGTCATTTCTTTGAAATTTAGTTTTTAATAGAGAGATGACCAGTTAATGGCCTAAATCAAAGAAGCTAAAAGAGATAGAGTGGTTGGGGATATAGCTTTTTCCCCGAAATTTTATTCATATTAGAAAACTTGCCACTCTAAAATTTTCTTGCTGTCCTAATTCCCCATGAAAAAATGCCTGGCGCCCTTAGTTTGAAGTGTAACTACTACTACTAACAGCTTACTGCAGCACCAATCTGCATGAAACCAACACAGCTGAGCATGGTCCTTTTCCATCCAATCTATTCAAAGCTTCCCTCTTTAAGAACCTCCCAAGAAGTTCCAGTTTCCTTTAAGTCCTTTCTTACCACCTCTTCGTACCCCATTCGGGGACGACCGGCTTTTCGTTTAGCTCTAGATGGATGACCAAAAAAGGACGATCTTTGACAATCTTTCAAATATAATTTGAAATAAAACCCCATGGTGAAAAGGCAGTCTAAAGAATGTGTGGTGTTATTGGCAGAAAAGATTGGTTAAATTATGAAAGAAACAGTGTCAACAATATCTCTTAAAGAGAACATAGCCCTTCCCCTCTTATACTTGGATCCAAGGCCATACCCAGAGGGGGAGTTAGGGGGTTTGAAGCCCTCCCGAAAGGCTATTTTTACTCGTAGAAACGTAACAAAAATGGATATAAACAAATTTTGTATGTGTTTTTTGAGGATTTTTTGTGTCCCCACCCCCCGAAAAATTTTTTTGAGTAAAACCCCCTCCGAAAAAATATCCTAACATCTCAGTTTACCAAATCGGCTTCGATTTTCAAAGAAGATCCCTGATCTTTAGGCAGAGATGTTAGGCGCTGTTAGGTGTTTTATATTGTAAAAATAAAACGTGCATGGATTTTCAAAATCTGCTTGTCAAAATTATCTTTATATTTCAAAATTTTTTATCGTAGTTTAACTTCCTTCAGGCTTGCACTATATCACGTGGCTTTGGTTTTTAGTATGGTTTGCCAAAGCGTAGTTTTTTTTTTTTTTTTTTTTTTTTTTTTTTTTTTTTTTACTCAAGAAAGATGCCAGCATATGTGCTAAATAAGTAGGATTTGAAGAAAGCTGTGCTATTCCTCTTTATTGGAAGAAAAAGTGAAGGTGTTTTAGTTGTTGTCGACAGTTTATGGTAAACAGTCTACATATACATGGTGAGGTTTGGTTTTGGCGCTTAAAAAGCGGTTGTTTTGAGACGACAACCTTGACAAGTGGAAAATTTTGAATGTAAAGAATTCGAAGTCAAAGAATTGCAGCGTCAGAAAAACAGCGACCTAGACAATTAAAGCTAAAAAATGGGAGACTGTATATTTATATTTCAAAATATAGCCATTAAAGGGTTTTTCGATTTCCAAGACCCCCCCCTCCCTCTGTAAAAAAAAAATAGCACACAGTTCTCCTTATTACACTTAAGTTTGTAGGGAATAAAATAGACAACGGCAAAAAAGATAGAATATATACCACGAAATATTAAGGAAAGTGTATCAGCAATGTCTGGGAGGAGTGTGTTGAACTTTCTGGATCCACTAGTGTAGCGAGTCTTTACTTTGTAGAGGTAGAAACTTACTGTAGTGGACCTGGGTTATCCGACAAACGTTTTGAGGGCAGTGTCGAATTTGTTGGACTATAGAGAACAATACTTTGCATTAGGAAATAATTACGTTGAAACAAATATGTATTTGTACTAAAATAATCGAGAACTAATCAATCAATTTATGAAATGTGAAAATATTCTTTTTTTTCTTTTTTTTTTCTTTTTTTTTTCTTTTTTTTTGGTTTAAGACTGTTGAAACGTGAGGTAGTTGTTCACTTACGGAGCAGTTGCAATTAGATCATCGTCATTTCCTGATTTATTATTGTTGAACTAGAGGTATCTTTTATGATATCTTCGTCAGACATTTCAGGAAAAAATGTTTTCCTCTTTAACCAATCCACGGCACTAGATCTTCCAAATCTTCCCGACTTATTTGTGTTTCAGCCGCATCTTGCTCATTACTTCCAAAGTTACACTGACATGTTGATCGTTGCTAAGAGCGGTGACTTATCTAGCCATAACTTTTTCAACATGATACAATAGTTGATCCAGGTAATGAATTCCACGATTAACAAATATCAAAAACCAATTCTTTCATATTAAGCTTTAATAACTTTTTTCCTATTGGATGACCTTTTGATACCTACTTCAGAACTAGGCCACACCGCTATCACATGCAGTCAAATTCAAACTAAGCAATCACAACCAAAAATCAATACTTCCGCGTCGAGCACAATAGCAGTGGCGCTTACAATTTGCAAACTGTTCAATCCCGCATTGTCTACATTTGTGAAAATTCAGTAATAATAGACATGTTGGAGTACAGGGGGTGTCTAAATAGTCAGGATCCGGATTACTGAGGGTCCACTGTGTAAAGCTTCATGGAGTGTGCAAGTCTCCGAATGCAGCTGAAATGACATTCAAAGAAAGTTTTTGCTAAAACTGTCCTTGATTTCTTTTTTTATGCTGGTGCAGTTTAAAAAAAGGTCAATGCATTAATAACCAATAATACATAAGTTTTAACCTTTCTCAGCTATATACATATTCCATAGATTATTTATTATAGTTTGCGAATAAACTGTATAACAATAAAAAAATACTGTATAAAAACACAATACAAGCGTAATTAAATCCGAAATCCGCTTTACAAATCTGAAACGTTTTGTTCAAAACTGCTTACAGGAATGTAACTCAAAAATAAAATGAGCGAAAAAAGAGTGAAGAGAGGGAGAGAGAAAGAGATTGACAAAAATTGGCTCGATAATTCTTCTAAAATTTGGCATGCGAACAATGTCTGACCTGAAAGAAGATATAGATAGGTTACAGCTTTAAAAAAATTCGTTTTTCTCCACCCCGGCGCCCTTAATATATTAAAAAAAAGGTAAAAAAAAGGCAGTTTCATCGTCCCTAAAAGAATTTATTTTAGGTTGATTTTTTGTTTAAATGATCTCGAAAATTGGGGTGATTCTTAGCACATGGACCTGGTTGGATTATTTGGAAAAATTTATTTTTTCTTTGCAAAGACCAAAGCAGTTCAACCATTATTGAGACAAAAGTCAAATTGTCCCTTGGTCTAAGACTATCTAGAGAAATACTTGGCTACACTAAACTTTTAAATATGCATAATTTCAGGGATGGAAATCACCACTAAAGTGATCTGAACAACCATCATTTTATTTTAGAAATTACCATAATTTAATTACCATAATTGTCGGAATTATCATAATATAAGAACTAAACAATTGGTATTTTATTTCGGAAATTACCATAATTTCAAGGGTGGAAATCACCACTAAAGTGAACTTAACAATTTTCATTTTATTAAAAATATGCTAGGAATATGTGTCAAGCGTAACTAGTCAATATGTGATTAGTTGTAGAAAAGATAATATATATATATATATATATATATATATATATATATATATATATATATATATATATATATACAACCTGTCTCTTTTAAGTGATCTAGTAACCAAGCATAGCATAATATGCATTCAGGAACATTTGGTAACAGCCGATCATTCAGCAATCCTTGACCGATTTCCAGGAAAGGACTATTTTTTGCAGCCTGCTATCTGCAACAGCTCAGTTGGAAGGCCGAGTGGTGGAATCTTGATCATTGCAGACTCCAATTTGCAATGCACACTAATTGATTCATGCGATTATTTTTCTGCGATCAGAGTTCCTGGTCCAAATGGCTTTATAGTCATATCAGTGTACCTCCCTACAAATTATCGTCATGTCCTCTCAGAAAGGCGTTACACGAAGGCTTGTGTGAGACTCGGGAGGTTGGCCGAACAATACAAGTCAGAAAATATCATTATCTGTGGGGACTTCAACTGTCAGATTCTGAATGAGGATCGTTTTTTCACCATATTATGGGGGTGTCTGCCAGACGCTATGGCCCCGGCTCCAAAATCCCAGTCCTTCACTTTTGTCCACAGCGCATCCCTGGCTGCATCAGATATCGATCCCTTTTTCTTAAATTTCCTACTTCCGACCGGGATTAAAGCCATTGTTGACTCGGAACACAATTGTAGCGATCACCTTGGGATTAGCTTAATGGTACCATTCTCCACCTACAAGCGGTGCCCCGGGCGATCATAGTTTATCAAGAGTGAATGGCAAAGGATAGATCAGTCCTTGTACAAAGATATTCTTGACTCAACTCTTGCTAAAATCAAAGTACCGTTCCACATGTTAGCTCATGGCCAAAATGAAGACAGACTAGCCCTGAACATCTTTTGCTCCGAAATTGTTCATTCGATGAAGCTTGCGAACTCTGCTGCTGTTCCAGTGGCAAAAGTGTACTCCAACACTCGTAAAAAGGGATGAGATAACCCAAATATCAAGTTTACCAAGAAGAGATCCAAGTTCTGGTACGAATTGTGGAAGGACTGCGACAAACCCTGCTCTGGAGTAGTTTTTCAGTGCTTTCGACATGCCAAAAAAGAATTCAAACGTACTGTCGAGAATATGCAAGTCCAGCAAGTGGAGAAGTTGTCTTGTGATTGCAGGAGTGACCCAAACATCTTATGGAAGCGATTACAATCTAACAGGGCCGACGCTGATGTGCAAAGTCCCATTCCCGATGAAAGTTGGGTAAACCATTACAAGGACGTGTTTGCGCCACCACCCACCGAGCTGGACTCCGTATATAAATCTAAGTTAGATAGGCAATTAATCAGCGCAAAACTCCGCCGCACTGATGTCATTGTTTCTAAATGGCATATTGAGATAATTGTGAGAAAATTGAAAAAGAACAAGTCTCCAGGGCTCGATGGGATCACTCCGAGGCACTTACAGCACGGCACAGAACGTCTACATGAGTACTTAGCCTTACTATTCCAAATGAGCATCGAGCAGGGACTCACACCTGCCAACTTTCATGGTTGCCGCACATCCAATATTCTGAAAAAGAATCGAGATCCCTTGCTTTGTAAAAGCTACAGACCAATTACAGTTTCATCGGTTATCAGCAAAGTATTTGAGAAGGTGCTGTTGCCCCACGCTCTAATGGGAAACAAACAACTTGGATTAAGAAATGGGTTGGGCTGTGGACACGCCCATCGGTTACTAAGAAGAATAATGAGGTCTATATCTTTAGTTAAAAAGCCACTATTTGCCTGCAGTGTCGACATTTCCGCTGCGTTCGATTCTGTCGTCCAATCGCAGGCACTGTGGTGCCTCTTAGATTCAGGAGTCGACCCCCGCATTGTCCTTGTTCTCCATGACTGGTACTCCCACACGTATGTTCGTCTAGCTTTGGGATGGGAAACATTCGCCGGTCACCGCAAGCAAAAGCTTTCTGAACCCATTGGGCTCTTCAAAGGAGTTCGGCAAGGATCTGCTCTAAGCCCTATCATCTTTAATTCTGCGATTTACTCTGTAACTAGATTCGTTCGTGAGACCTTCTTTTTGGAGGGCTTGGATCTAAGTTTCATTTCTTATGCAGATGACTTGTTGCTCCTAAGCAGCACGCTGAGGCGTCTACAAGAGAATCTTCGTCTTTTAGTGACCCTATACAGAAGAATAGGACTACGAGTCAACATAGAGAAAACCGAATTTATCGTTTTTAGCGGCACCAACTCGACCAATTCCAATCTTGTCCTTGACGGTATCAGAATCCAGCAGTACCAGTCCCTAAATTACCTTGGTATGACGTATGGCCAGACGTCTAGGTCAACTAGAGGCTTGTTGGCTGAATCAGTCTGTAAATCTATCCGCTCAGCATATGCAAAAGCTGTCAAATGCAAGTGGTCATTTAATCGATTTATTAAGTCAAAACTATTCAACGCCGTCGTCTCTCCTGCCATCTGATATATATCACCCTTGTGGGAAATGTTGTCCCTCACCGAGCGTCGAAAAATACGAACCACGTACTACAGATTTGCAAAATTTTTGCTGGGACTTCTACTAAGATTTTCTAACACGGAGATCTCATCCATACATGGAATCCTTGATCCATCAACCAAGGTGATTGATCTAGAACGGAGAGCCTCAAGACGATCCCTCAGTAAACTCTACGACTCACCGCTGACTCAACAGTTTCTGTGAATGAAATACCTGTATTTAATTTTTAGTGTTGAACATATTTTTCTTCTTTCTTTGTTTCATTCTGTACTCCGCTTTTTTTTCCATTTCTCCATTGTAAGCGGGCATAAATAAATATATATATATATATATATATATATATATATATATATATATATATATATATATATATATATAATATATATAATATATAGATAAATGTAACAAGGAAGATAAGAAATGTAATACAAAAAGGTAATAAGTTATAAATAAGGCAGTATAATGTGTAATGAATTATTTGAATCGATGCTTTTATTGTTGAAACAATCAAAATTAATATGCGCCTTTTTGCTTGGTATACGGGACATACATATTATGCTTGCTTGGATACGGGACAAACATATTAACGATATTGACTTTATTTCTAACTTAGTCAAAGGTTTTTCTTCTTTTTTTTTGTAATAATATGGAGGGTGGGCCGATCCTATCCTTTGAATCCTATTTTTTTTTTAACTATTTAACTTCTTTTTCAGCTCATCTTGGATCGAATATATAAGAATATCACAGAAAAGGTTGAAAAGGGTGGTCCGCTTTCAAAAGGATTATTCAATTATGCTATCTCCTATAAAGAAAAATGGTACCAAAAAGTATTTGATACTCCAATTTTGAACAGGTCTTTGTTTTCCTTCTTTTTTACGCTATCCCTTTTAGCTATTTGTTAATTTTATTTTATTTTATGATCTTAGTTCGCTATCCCTTTTAGCTTTATGTTGATTTTATAATCTTCGTTCGCTATCCCTTTTAGCTTTATCTTTAATATTTTTTATTTTGTGATCGTCGTTGAGTTTATCTTACAAGTGAAAACATAGTAGTGCCAATTCTATTTTTAGAAGGGTTAATACCCCTTGTTGTATTTACTTCATGCAGCTATTAACCTGCCTTTGCTTGGCAATACTAATCTGTCATTCCCATAACACTGGTTCCAAGAATCTCCTCCCTCCCTTCTGCCCTAAAAGAACTGAAAATAGCTGCCTTTTGAAAAAAGTCCACGCTCTTCCGGCCTTAAACCCATCCCGTCAATAAAAAAAAGGCATTTTTTTTCTTTTTACCTTTTTCTACCAGTTTATTTTAATTAATAATGATTTATTGAACCCTGTCTAACATTTAATTTGTTATAAAAAGTTATAGGATGCATGTCATGAAAAAGAGATTTTTCAGAGATGGCACAGCTTTTAATATTTTGTGTCTGATCATAGTTTAACTACCTTCAATTTTGCATTATATCACGTGGTATTGGTTTTTAGTATGGTTAGTTTGCCAAAGTGTTTTTAGATTTGATTCTGATGCTTGAAAAGCGGTGATTTTGAGACGACAGACAAACAACAACCTTGACAAGTGAAAATTTTAAAGAAAAACAATTGAAAGTTAAAGAATTGAAGCGACAGGAAAACAACGCCCTAGACGATTGAAAAGTTTTGAAAATAAAAATTGGGAGGCTATATCCACTGAAGACTAACATCAAAGTTAAGCAGAGCTTGAAAGCGTTTTTTTTTTTTATACAACCAATGATTTTTCAAGTGGACTTTGGACTTCCGAAAGCCTTGGTGGGACCATTTGGACTTCCGAAAGCCTTGAAATTGAGTGCCGTATGAGTAACAGCCGAGAAACGTTTAACGACGATTTTTCGGTTCCAAAATACTGCTTCAGAGCTAAAAAAAAAAAGTCGTTTTGGGCATCACATCGCTATTGTTGACTGGAACTGGCTTCAATACAACAACCTTATGATGAAGATTCCGGCCGCCAAATCATCTTCGTTGTTAGGTCAACAAGATGAATTTTGAGCTGTTTGACGAAACATAGTCAAAATACACGGCCGGTATAAATATATGGTTTTTCTGCATGACAACATCTGACCTCACGTTGTAAGACTGGTTATGAAACGTGCATTTAAAAAATCCTTATGATTTTTCCTCTTGGGTCATATGCGTTTGTCAGTTTTATTTTTCTGATTGTTTTAAACGATCTTTTTTTGTTTTGTTTTTTATGTTATTCTGTTTGTTTTTGTTTTTTTGTTTTTTTACTCTGAATGCGAATTCGGTCCAGCTGGGGCTTGTGATAGCCATTTTTTAAATAATTCCTATCTTACCTTGCTCATCTACAAAGAACCACCCATTTGAAAATATTTGAATTTATATGTACCAAGAAATAAAAGAACACAACAATAACTTCCGACCGACGCGGTATCAATAGGCAAATCCCTGTTGGATGAGATGACTATACTGACCAAAATCTTTCAGGATTTGCAGGCAACCTGACTGCCAGGGGCGTCGTTTGGGAGGGGCAAGGGGGGCAGTTGCTCCTCCAATAATGTGGAGAAAAAATTATTATATTGCCCATGCTCCTTGAATATTAGGATATGGATCCCTCTTGCCTCCCCCCCCCCAATGAAAATACTGTAGATTCGCCCTTGCTGACTGCTTTAATTCAAATGGATGATAGCCAAAGAGTAATCGCCTAATATTTAAAGAATTATACGCTTTAAAGAGAAATTGACCATGTTCACGTTCGGCATAGAAAAAAATCAGCTTATATTTTGCTGACCCGAATATCCTTGTAATCCATGTCTGAAACTTACAAGCTTACGTGTCTGAGTTCAGTATACCTATTACAAAAAAATAGGTTTGGGGCAGGTGACCTCACTTTTTTTTTGAAAAAAGATAGGCGTTGAACCCATTGGTTAATTAAATCAGTGTTTTTGTGTCATTCGGTTGACAATATTGGACTGCTTGGAACAGAATTGTGACTTTTATATTCAATAAACTGGATCATTTGTACCCAATGTTTCTTTTTTCTAAGGGTTTATAGACATCGGATTAAAACCTATAAAGACCTCATGAAAAAAAAAGTTTAGCTTTACCAATATGCTGTAAAATTGAGGCTGCAAAAAAGATTGGTTGGATCCCACATATCTTGATTTTTTAAATTTTTATTTCAGGTAACTTCATGTTTTCAACTTCATTTAACTTCGAAACTGTAATTGGTTTGATGCTAGTTAGACTGATTTATTTTTGGTAGTTAAAATTCACAGTGTTAATATATCTCAGATCTCTAGCCACTCTCCTTCAGTCAGGAAAATCATACCATACTTGGGCGTGCTCCTGTCTGAAGTTTGGGTATTTTGCTTCCGATTTGACTCTAATATTTTGAAAGAACATTAAAAATCTTAGAATAAATATTAAGCTCAGATAGTAATATTAAAAGTGTGTATTTTCCAGGTATAATGTAACTCCCCAACATTATGCGGCTTTAATCCATTTCTTACCTCTTACTTAAGTCTAAAGAAATCTGCCCTCCAAATCCTTCAACTCCTTATAATTACACATAAAGTCTTCTATGACATCGTTGTTGCCACACGTCAAAAAAATGCCCCCTATTGCTTCTTTATTTCGATAAGTAGCACATAATCGTTCTTCGTTGAATTAGCTGACGTTATATCTTCCCTCTTAGGCCACAAGTTGGGATATCCCCCTCCCCTTCATGCCTCTTGACCTCGGCGTAAACATCTACACACACCGTTGCCCAACCCGTTTGCCATAATTTTATCTATTGCTTTTCAGCACCATCTTTACTTCCTTAATCACAGTGTCGACATCTTTCCTGATTTGAAACTCCTGGCATGCCCCAACTATTTAGTTAGTTTTTTTTTTGTATACCAAGAATCTTTCCTATTGTCATGTATCGTTTTTCTAAATGCCACCTCGGCCACCGATGTTATCATATTCTTAAACTTAACCATTCTCGCTGGTCTTTTGTTCCTGAGAGTATCTAGGCCAAAATCTGTTTTATTATTAGATTATGAAATCTGTCATTAAAGGAAAAAGCATACATAAACAAATACTTGACTGTATACATGTATATTCTAAACTTTTCTAAGAAGGAAGGAGGGCTAAGTTCTCGTTATTTTGAGGTAAGTTTTCGTTATATTAAGTTCTCGTTATTCTCGTTATATGAGCATTTTGATAAAGTGTCTTTTTTCATTACTTTTAGCATACTTTTATTCCTCTTCTGTAACTTTTTTTAACTCTTTTTTTGTCAATCTAAAAATGCGCTTGTTTTTAATTTACTTCTACGAGTTTATTCGGATACTAATATATCCTTTTCTTTTTCAGCATTATATTTCGACCCATCAGGTCTCTCCTTGGTGGGAATGTTAGATTTCTACTCAGCGGTGGTGCCCCTTTGGCACCGGAAAATCATTCTTTCGTTCGAGCCTCATTATGTGCCCCTATACTTCAGGGCTATGGTCTCACAGAAACATCTTCAGGTATATTTAATGCAGTATAACTTCTATTAATATAAACTAGTACATTTGATGTGCCTCCCTTCATTTGAAGAAATCTAGTTGAAATCGGCGTCAAGAAGTTGTGTTAAAGGACAAAACTACCCTTTCGAGTGGTATAGAAATGTTGATTTTAAATTTGGAGATAGCAATTGCTACCTAATTTTGGAAATATGATGCAAAATTAAGTTTTTCCTCGTATAGATGAAGAACCACGCATTCAAAACCACTATGCTTGCACTAACAATCGCCAAAAGACCTCCCGCTGGTAGCAGTTGGATGGTCCAACTAACATTTGCCAATTTCAAACAAACTCCTCCTTTACACACTTCCACAAGATGTAGCGTATGACATTCAAATCCTTTTTACAGTTTGCACCGCAGTTTTGGTTTCCTGTGACCATGACCGAAATTACAAGGAGAAGCAATCCCTTAGGTCCAATTTTGGGCTCTCAAATATACAAATTGAAACTTCCTCCACAACTATGATTTCAACAAGGTGTAACACGCCCACGCTTTGTGAAATAAATAATTGGGATTTAAGTTTTGGCGTGCTGGACTTGCAATCCTGTGTCCGTAAGGGCAAGAGCTTGAGTCCTGGTGTAGCGGGTTATTTGGTTTGGAGCAGAAGTCAATGGTGTGACTCTGTAAGCTCAGCCAGAGTCGACCCAGCTTCAAATGGGTATTTATCGCTTGAATTTATTTTTTTTCTTAGTGTAGGCAGGAACGAAGGAAGGCCAGAGAATATCTATATTAATATAGGAATTATCAGTCATTCTCTTCTACTGGAAAGTTGGTTGACCCTACAGTGGTCAACCAAGTGTCTAAGCCGTAGACACTTCTCGGAATGTAAAAAGTGTAATTAATTCGTATCGGAATAATTTAATTTAATCTTCTGTAATTTCATTCTTTAACTTAATTCTTTTTAGTGTTTTTTTTTTCTTTGTACTTATCAAAGAGGAATTAAGAAGTGTTTGCGAGTGTGACAGACATAATCGACTCATCGACTTATGATGAGTTTTTTACAGCAGCGGTAACTGTAGTAATAAAAGTTTTTGCTATTTAATTACTTTGTTGTTTTTAGCGATGCATAGCACTTTTATTCTTTAATAAGTAGCAAATGGCTCTGGCTCTAATAGCAGTGCTAAGTAGCTCTAGTAGCAGCACGCCCGAGGTCTTGAATTCCAGGGTGCGCAAAATTGTTTCCAATCCCCTCCTATATGTGACCTGTGGAATTTTATAATCAATTTCGTGAACATCAGTTCACTTTTATTAGTTATGAAATGGCGGACAAATTATGAAGAAAAGAGAACTTTGTAATGAATCGGCTTCCTCATTCTGATAATCAATTCGAATCGTTTCAAAGGACTCAATCAACTTTCTTGTATCCTGAAATTGATTGACTTTAAATTGAAAAACTTTCTTTGTCAACTCACTGCTGTCGTCTGGACAAACCATCAAAAAGTTATTTTATTGATTTTAAGATCTTTTTGGGGCGCCGAGTAGCTGGTCTTGAGTACTCCTCTTATCTTGGGCACTTGATAAAATTAGTGTCAAGGATTTGATATAGCGGGCCCTAAGAGAAATTAAAATTTCACAATAATCTTGCTTGAGTAATTTGAGTTTATTCCCTTTTTGTACTTTCGATATATAAAAACCATGACAAAAATGCAAGTCAACCCTTCTGGGTCGCGGGACATCAGGTTGGAAGGCCTTCCTTGTAGTATGTACCACCATATTTTTGGGTAATATATCTAGGATTTAACGTGCCGCGTATTTAAGAAAAATAGGGTAAAAATAGCTATTATAATTTTATGTAACGCGTTGGATTTTTTTAGACTGAGCCATCGATATTCGCTGTATGTATTTATTTTTTAAGAGGTTGTTTGTGATTGTCTTTCACCAGAATTGTGCCTAGTTTTTCGTAAGGATTTCTCTACTTTTATTCATTTGTTTCTTCTTTTGTTTGCTATTTATTTTCCAAAAAAATATGCTTCTTACTTTTGTTTTTTTCTTGGTATCGACTTTAGCCATATTTACGTATATTTCCTTTCATTGACTATTTATGTTTTTTCTTTCTATCATTTCTTCTGCATTTTTGATATTTTAGGTGCTTGTATCATGGACATTGAAGATAGATCCATTGGTAAAGTTGGCTCACCCCTTGTCTGCTGTGATATCAAACTAGTGTCTTGGGAGGAAGGCGGTTATTTAGTGAGTGACAAACCCTCACCAAGAGGAGAAATTCATGTTGGTAAGATATATTACATTACAGATACAATGAAAAGCAGGTCATTCCCGAATCGAGTGGGCGGATGTCTTAAGGAAAAATTTAAGGTAAATAGGAACTTCTTGGGGGGGGGGAGGAGGGAGGCTTTAAATAGATTGGGATGAGCGTGTGTAGCTGTGTTTACCTCAGGTGACTTGGTGCTGCTCTGAGTTGTTAGTAGTAGTAGTAGATTCACTTTATTCTAGTAAATGATAATGGCAATGTGAATCTTTACTATACATCTTAACTCTTTTTAAATTAAGAGGTTTGGCTTCGAATTTTAATTTGACTTCCCAATGGAACCTACAATATAACACAATTTCTTAACTGTCGTGTCAGAAAATTTGCACTTTTTTGCATTTTAGGTTTTGACTCTGCTTAAAAATATTTTTATCTAAATACATTAAACTAAAAAAAAATAGATTGAACCTAGTAAATCGTCGATTACTTGCCAAATTCTGTGACGTGACAACTGTGGATGAAGAAATTCCGCAAATAATTTGAGAATAGGATTAAATAGGCCAAAAATCAACTCCAGAGTAATTTTACGATCTGGGAGACCGTAAATCATTCTTTTCCAGAGCCTTGCTCAAGGAGGCCAAGGACGGCTTGGAGGCACTTTACTGAAAGCATACTATAATTTACGCAAAGAATTGGCAAGTTCATGTGCCTCAAAAGAAAACCGGCGCTTCGAAAACCCCTTTATTTGAATATATTGTTTTATTTTATATTTTTTTAATATCAATTATTAACAAAAACTTAACAGAAACACATTCCCTTCAAATGGCACAGCATGGTATGCTGTGTCATTTTGGTGTAAATCTGCTAATACACACCATAGAGTTTAAAATATACTAACAAACTCAGATAGCCCAATTGTTATAGCACTCACAATCTCAGGGCTACAGGTTTGTGACGCCGTGCCACTACGGTATTAGACCTTCTATCTGCTGTTAAAACGTAAAGTGCTTAGGGTATATTCCTTTTTGGTTAAAAGCTGCAATTGTTACGAAGAAAAAATATTTTTTTTTATCTGACGGTTAAGAGACCGAGTGGAAACTATCAGGGAGGGGGGGGGCTGATTTCCATGATATTTATTTTTTTTTAGGGGGGGGGGCTTATTCGAATTTTGTGTTTAGAACGGGGTAAGCCAATTTTTCTCCTGTCTCCACAAGGGAATATACCCTGCGTTTTTTCTTGTACTTCTCTTCTGACATACTGCTCTAATAGTATAGCAGAAATAGCCGGCCGGTAATTATAAATGTTTATTTACCTCGTGTCTTCGAAAAAAGTTTGAGCTGAATAGTTTTCTGTGTAAAGCGAATACACCTTCACCAGCCCAATCATTCACAGAGAACAATGAAAAAAAATAATAAGGGTTATACTTCATCTTACAGATTGGGGGTTCAGAGAGCCGCAGCCCTGCTCATTTAGGACAATTCCTGTCTGATTCTTCGTGTTGATCTACTCTTTACGTTCATGCTGAAAAATCTGTTTTCAGTTTCATTTAGCTGGAATAAAATAATATAGAATGGCACATGTAACATAAAATGTGCATACATAGTGCGCATTACTTAAATATTAAGATTATCTTATGCAGTATGCCAAAGAAAGGGAAGAAAAGGTTGACGTGATATGTTTGGCTTATATTTGAAACTTTGGATGGGATAGCGAACTCTCCCGAATAACTTAGCTTACGATGAACAAAAGTGCAAAGTTATGAAGAAAGGGTAAAGTTTAACAAGAAAAAGACATTAATAGTAAAAGAGGAAAAACCTGAAGTATCGGAATTCCAAGAATAGAAAGAACAGCTTCCTTGATTGATGCGTTTGAACAAAAATTTCTTTGCGCATTCTAGTGATTGTCAAGTACCAAGGAACAATATAAATCACAACACTATCATAAGGAAGAAAATCTCCAGGACAGCAAAAAAACAAAGAATAATTAGATACAAAAGAAAAAGATCCAAAAATACAAAATAACTAAACTAAAAAGTAAATAGTACGCATTAAAAGATAAAAAAAACATTAAAATTGTAATAATAGACCTTCTAGGATATGTTATCAATCTGGGCTCATCGGAGAGATTCTTCACAGTAATATTTCCTTTTTTAAACTAGGTGGCGACAATGTAGCGCTTGGATATTTTAAGCAGCAGGAAAAAACAAGGGAAGATTTTTACGAAGAAAACGGAAGGAGATGGTTCAAAAGTGGGGATATTGGCGTGGTACATGAAGATGGGACATTTCAAATTATAGGTTTGTGATTAATATTCTGTTAAAACTCCGAACAAGTAGATAGGCTACCAGAGTAGCAACCGGGGAATAGGGAACGGAGATACAATTTCTACTACTTGAAAAATTGAATTCCTCTAATATTTCATTGAATAGCTAATTAGTGGTGACAAAGTTTCCATGTTCTATATTAATTATTCCTTTTGATGACACATGACTTTCAAAACACTGGAGTTGGCGCTTCCTAACTGTATTTTAAAACACTGGAGTGAGCAGTCTGAAAACTTTTCACTTGGGCTTTTGTTCTTTGCAATGGCCTTTTTCTTTTATTACGATATATTTCCAGTTTAGTTTGCTTTTCAGTAGACCTAGAGTCTTATGGATTTTAATAGTTCATTTCTCTCTTCGCAGGCTTAAAAGGGATTTAAGAAACTTTCAAGTTTCAAGCTGATTAGGATAGATCATCTCTGGCCTATTTTTATGCCTTTTTTTTTTTTTTTTTTTTTTGAATTAAAGGCCTCCAGGTCCAACACGTTACGAATTTATGTTTCATGCCATCAGAAACGAAACAGCTAGTTGGTCCATTTAAAGAAGTCTGTACCTCAAACCTATTTTTTTATACATTTAGGTGTACTTGACTCAGACGTTGGTGAGGTTAAGTTTTCCGAAAATAATCCTTGAAATGGAATTTTCTACACCTAAAAATATCTACTAAATTTCCGCGGAAGAATTTTATTTTTTTGAAATTCAACTCAAGTACGAATACGAATGTGACATCATCATGACAAGTACGGTATGCGCAAGCCGAAGTCCAGGGCCACCGAACGTGACTCCCGAGGACAGACACGGGGACGGGAAAGCAGCAAAAACAGAAGGCAAGCCTTCTCCTTTGCTAGAATATCTTCTGTATAAAACCTATTATTCCTCTGCCTGTTGGCCTTTTCAATCATTTTGCAACAGAATTGTTCAAATTTGTTTTTTCAACTAACGCCCTAGAGACCTCTTGGTTTGCTAGACCTGGTGTTTTTGTTTGGTTTATGTTTAAGCGAATCAACTGCTCATACGTGCAATCGTTTGAGACTTAGACTTAGAGTTAGACTTCAAATAAAGGCACGTGATGTTTAAATTACGAATTACCAAATGGGATTTAATGGGATGTATTGTATGGAATGGTTTGTGACGAGATGTAACAGAATACAATGGGATGTAATGGGATATCTTGAATTGCGACGAAGTATAATAAATTACGGTAGGGAGCGATAGGAGGTAATGGGATGTACAGGGTTTTAATGGAATGCGATAGAATGTAATGGGATGAAATAAAATTTAAAAAAATTCAATGGAATGTAATGAGATGTAAGTGGATGTTATGACATGTACAGTGATGAATAGGGACGTAATGTGATGCAAAAGAATGTGTTAAAGTACAGAGGGATGTTTAGGGTATAAAGGTGTTATGATGTGATGTTATGGAAGGCAAAGTAATTTGTTAAAAGGTAATGGAATGTAATGGGTTGTAAAGGGATGTAATAGTATGTAATGGGATGTAATGGAATGTAATGGGATGGAATGGGATTTAATTGGACATAATGGGACGTATTAGGATTTAATGGGATTTAAAGAGATGTAATGGGATGTAATGGTACATTAAGAATTTAACTGGAATGTATGGGAAGAGCCAGGTATGTAATGGGATTTAATATAAGTTGATAGGATGTAATGGGGTATATAATATCATATAAGAATAGAATAGGCGGTGTAAGAAAGTAATGGGATACACAAGGGTGTATGGTAATGTAATGGGATTTAAAGGAATTTAGTAGGATGTATTGGAATATAATGAGATATAATGGAATTTAATGGGATGTAATTGGATGTAATAGTGTGTAATAGGAGGTAATTGAACGGAAAAGAATATTTTGGGATGTAAGGGTTAGTAATGGGATGTTTAGGGATGTTAAGGGTGGTAAAGGTATGCAAAGGGAGTTTAAGGAATTTAATGGGAGGTATAGGGGTGTGTTGAGTTGGAATAGAGTGGGTTAGAATGTATAAGAATTTAATAGGATTCAATTGAATGTATGAAAATTTAATGGGATGTAATGGGATGTAAAGGGATGTAATGGAATGTAATGGGATGTAATGGGATGTAATGGGATGTAATGGAATGTAATAGGATGTAATGGGACGTAATGGGATGTAATGGAATGTAGTGGGATGTAATGGGATGTAATGGGATGTAATGGGATGTAAAGGGATGTAATGGGATGTAAGGAGATGTAATAGGATTTAATGGGATGTGATGGGATGTAATGGGATGTAATGGGGTGTACGGGGATGTAATAGGATGTAATGGGATGTAATATGATTTAATGGGACGTAATGGGATGTAATGGAATGTAGTGGGATGTAATAGGATTTAATGGGATGTAATAGGATTTAATAGTCATCAGGATTGATAGATAGATAAACTTTTATTTTCACCAAAATCTTCATGACACTGCTAATTTCTTTGGTATAGTCACAATCTACAAGCATAGTCACATTAAAAATTTAATATTCAACAAAAAAAACACTAATCAATCCTCCTGATTTTTGTTGTATATATTTACAAAACTTGGTATAAAACTTTTTGCTAACGAAGAAATGACAATAATGATTTTTTATACAACCCTGAAAAAGCTATGCCAGCTTTGTCGCTTTCAGAGACTATCCGTTTTGACTTTACTTTAGTTAGGCTTTCATGTCTTTTATAAAAAAAAAAAATGCTTAATAATCAGGTTTCTAAACACATTTCATTGTACTTCATATTTCCTGGATCTCATTAGAATATTCATAACATCGTCATAATCATTACAAATACCACAATAATTGGAGTTGAATTTCTCCCACTTATTCAATACTGACTTGGCTTTAGCATAGCCTGTCCCTAATCTGAAAAAAACGATATAGATCTGATATCGTGTACCAGATCACTAGATGACGCATTGTTAGCACAATTACGATTAGCACAAGTTCTAATGTAATCATTGCACTCCATATCATATAGTACAATGTAAATCTACAATTAAATATTACAATTAAATATTCACTTTGTATAGGTTTTATGTTAAAAACTGGGGTATTCAAAATATACCACTTTGCCAAACTATCGGCAAATTGTTTCATTCCTCACGCTTTCCAAAGACCTAGTAATATCATGAACACTTCATATGTCTTGAAACTAGGGCTATGTTCATTCGTCAGGTATAATAGCACTGACACAGAGTCAGAACAAATTGTCAAACTCATCAGTGTTCATTTCACTTAATTAAATCAAGTGCCTTGGAAAAGGTTTTATCATTTAAATTAAAAGGGACAGATTCCATGATAAGTTATAACTGCAAGATATTGACATACTGGGAACCACTAGTGCACAATCAGCACCCCTCTCCCGCTTAGAATCATCAGGGAAAATATGTAAATGATCTCTTAATTGGTCATTTTTTAGAGTCAGGCTATTATTGAAGTATATGAAAAGTATGGGTTTGATGAGAGATTGCTTGTTAATGTACTGAGACATGAATTTTTTGCAAGTGTTACAAATTTAGGGCGATTTCTCAGGTTGGCAATGGAGCACAGAATTAGATTTTCTTTTTTGTTTTGCGTTGCCATGGCCCTAGGGCTTTTAGCACATTAAAAAATACTTACTTACTATCCTCACCATCATTGAGTATGAGGAAACGCTCATTATCTTTACTGCATAACACTTATCCACATCATACTATCCTAAAATGCTATCTCATTAACTGGTGTTCTACCTGAGCACTCACAGTAACCAATGGAGTGATCTGATATATATGCAGAATATTATCTGCTTATATATGCGTTATACACCTAAGGACAATTGACCGATCCAGATCGCTACAATATGTTACAAACATTATAGGGCTTAAAACACCCCCCTGGGGTAAACTTGTATGATCAGTAACCTGAGGTCAGTAACCTAATCTCACGCCTCCTCATGAAGCTATAAATCAAGGTTATACGTTCAATTGGAATTCCAATTCCCTCAGCTCTTCTGAAATCAACTCAGTCAAATGCCGATTTCTTGTCTAAGAGAAGTAAGAATGTAGTTTCTTAGACGCAGGAGTTTCCATCCTGCATCTAAGGCATTGTTTTATCCGATTCTTGAATCTAACTAAGTAGTCTGTTGTACTTCAGTTGGGCTGGAAGCTAAACTATTCTCTCTGTATAGCTTTTGTAACATCCCAACTATCCTACTTTGTTTAATCATGTCTTCTACCAACTTAAAGAGGGAGTGGGGGGGGGGTTGAACCCCTCCCCTCTCAAAAAACATAACAAAATACATATAAACGAATTTTTGATGCGTTTTAAGCTTTCTTGTCACCCCCCTCTGAACAAAAATCCTGGATACACCCTTGATGGGTCTAGGTGACTGGATAAGATGAGTCCTTTGGGTATGGGCATAATAGATGTTTTCCTCCCCTCCTTGGGAGTATAAACCTCTTTGACAGATAAATTGAATAACTTAACTAGAATATTTTGGGCTTCCTCTGGTAAGTTTTCGTCTTTTTTCTTTCTTTTCTTTAAAAAAAAAAAAAAATCTTTATGTATGCACAGAGATGTGCGGTGTAGCTCAAAACCAAACTGGTAGTTACGTTAAAATCTATCTTTGAATGCCTTTTCTTTTCTTTTTTATTCATTTATTTTGACTTTTAGACCGAAAGAAAGATCTGGTCAAGCTGCAAGCTGGTGAATACATATCCTTAGGAAAAGTTGAATCTGAGCTGAAAGGTTGTCCTCTGGTTGAAAATATATGTGTCTATGCAGATCCACGCCATTCCTATCCAGTAGCGTTAATTCTTCCTAACGCCAAGAAGCTAAATGAGATCGCGGCACAAGAAAATGGTACACCCAAATTGGAAAATTTATGCAAGAATAAAGTCGTTGAAAAGGAAGTTTTAAAATTACTACAGGAATATGCTAAGAAAAGTAAGTCTGCTCATATATGTTAACAACGTTCTTGCCCCAAATAGAAATTTGCGAGCACTACCCTTTCTTGTACGTTTTCATAATTCTTCTAAATTTACTTTTTTTCCGTGTAGAAGCTGAAAAACAGAGTAACTGGCAATACTAAAGCAATATAACCACAAAAATGTACATTTTGTTGTTATATTGCTAAATTCACAAAAATGTGTGTCGTAGATTAGCTTCACCCTTTAATTTATGCCGGTGACAAAAAAAGGAAAGAATAAAAATGAGGAAACATCGGTGCTCCCCATGCAAAAAAAATGCTTTACCTCGTTATTCAGAGATAGGGACTGCAACTTCCCTGCAAGGCCGTAACCAGGGAAAGATGGGGGTCAGGATTTGACCCCTCCCCCCGTCAGAAAAATGTCCGACTCGTAATAACGTTACAAAAATGTATATAGTTTTTTTATGTAACCTCTCCTACCCACTTCCGCGAAAAAATACCCCCTTCCCCCAGAACAAAAATCCTGGAAACACCATTGCTTCCCTGTATGGGCTTTTTAACAATGACGATTCCAGTGATGCAGTTTTTATCTTGACCCAACACCATTTTTGAGGGTTTTCCAGCTATTTTTAGAATTGTCATAAATTCGTTTTTGCAACAATCTTACCATTAATATTAATCGAAATAATAGTTACCATTCCTGAATCAGCTTTAAATGGCAATTTTTTCTCACTTCACGGTTTTTTGTGTTTTTTTTTAAATGGTTTGAATTTTTTTTGTTACTGTGTGGGCTGTTGTTCGTTCTTTACCAGATTGCAGCTATCGCTGCAGTCATGCTGCAGCCATGATCAAAGCAACAGGAAAAGTGATATATTGTTTGCAAAGTAAAGGCATTTTTATTGGAATTTTAACATTTGGAAGCGCTGTGGTGTGAGCGGTTGAATGGTCAGACTTTCGGTCTGTTTTGTAGTAACTTGTAACGACAAAATCTTTCATTTTTATCCTATTTAGTAATCTTTATTGTAGATTAGGTCCGTAAGAGAAACACTCATCTTATGATAACATACCTATAAGAAGAAATTTTAATAGATAAATCGTGTATTCAGAGGTAAATTGACAATTTTGGAAAAAAATAAGAAATTATAGGTAGAATCGTAAAAAATTGAAAGTCAGTTGGAGGGCCCTTACCGAGGACCTACTAATTTTTAAGTTTTTAACCACTTTTTGTAAAACGGGAACATAAACATTTACCGTCGCGGTATCGGCATCTAGATTGCAGCATCCGCCGCAATCTAGTAAAAAATAAACTCTAGCCTATAGTAACCGAAAATTCAAAAACGTATTTTCAGAAAATTTAAAGTGAAAAAACTTATTTTGGTATCCTTTTCCCCAAATTGAATATAAACATGTGCACAAAAGATCACCATAGACAGATATAATGTATATCCTGTTCAATTGCAGGTTCAATTCAACAAAGGAAAATTCTTCTGCTGCTTATGAATGAACATATAATATATTTCAATGGGTTATCAATATATTGTCGTATATTAACATATTTAGGTGAATTTGAATGAAAATGTGGAGAATCTAAATAATTTTTATCTAGAAGTGTCAAAAGCAAACAAACCTAAATATGTTTTTTACTCTTTTACTGAGGGAGATATTTTAAGGTTAAACTAAATATTTAGGATTATATTTAGCATTAAACTAGTTAAAAGAAAACATGGCGGGCTTTTAGTGGTAAAACTGGAGGGGGGAAGGAAGGCACACTTGTTCCTAGGTTGAGGCGTCATTTAGATAATCACTTTTTTTATTTTCATTTTGAATGATCAACTTAAACCTTTCAAAGAATATTTAACGGGCCTGAACGGTTGATCCTGAATTTTGACTTGAGGGAGGAGGCGGAGTTGAATCGAAAGACACTTTTTGTATCCATGTTATCAAATTAGCATATCTACATTTTCTTGAGAACAGCTTCAGAGATTCAGTTGTAACTTTCAGAGTCTTAGGAGGGGTAGAGCAAGGAGACTTGAGACTTTGGGCTCAGAGGGAGGGGAGGGAATTATAAGGTTTGCTATCGTAAAGACCGTCAAAAAGCTGTTGCACTATAAACCTCCTAATTTTATCCAGGGTGTGAAGTATGATAGTGGATTGGAGTAAACCATTTCATCTTCGAAATGTTGGTTCGCCCAAAAAAGGCCCAACTGGATCAATAGAGGTAACCTTAGTCCAGCGAATGAAGACAAAAAGCAGTAAAAAAAAAAAAAGAACGATTGTGTTAATTTGCAAAACAAGAATTTACAAACAAAAAATCGTGTCCATTTTCCGATGGCTTTAAACATAGAGGGGATGGAACATTTTGGGAAAAAAAGATTTGTTTGTGTCGATACTTTGAGCAATTTTTGCTGATCTGCCAGGAGATTTCAGCGTGTGTATACAGGGACCAGAGAAAATTTAATTGTAAAATTAAGATACGTCTGGCTTTATTGATTCGTAACGTTTTTTTTTTTTTTTTTTTTTTTTTTTTTTTTTTTTTTTTTTTTGAAGGCTAAAATAGAATATTTTTCATAAGTAATCTTGATATTTTATTCATTCAAACATACTAATAGTTGCAACATAAAAGAAGATGAATTGGTTTCCAACTACAGTGTGCACATGGATTCTGTACACTTTCAATATTTCTTCTCTGTAGTTGGAAATCTTTTTTTTCTGTCATTGGACAAACTGTCGTCAATTTTATTCTCTGTTATTAATAACTGTCCCTTTTTCCAATTGTAGACCGTTACTAGTGATAATTGAATCCACTGATTTTAACAAAGACGCACACATAGTTAATGTACGTCAATTATTCATTTTGGCAACCAATAATTATGAATTTTTACAATCATAGGCATAAAATGACACCCAGGAATGATTAAAGCCATACATGATTGCAAAAGATGCGTGTACTGGAATATATTTTAGTGAAGACACAAATTTAAATAAGTGCAACAGAAACCTAAAGAAACTTTATAAAATGTAGAACGAAAAAACTAAATTATAAAAGCTGTCGGACTACCCTGACTGCCTCTTTGAAGCTCCCAAATCATAGTCACACATTAAGGTCATACCCAGGATTTTTTTTGGAAGGTGTTTTACTCAAAGATTTTTTTTTGGGGGGGGGGGGATGGTTTACAGAAAAAAAACTCAAAAATGCATACACAATTTGTTTATATCCATTTTTGTTACGTTTTTACGAGTCAAAAAAACATTTCAGGAGGGGTTCAAACCCTCCTAACCCCCCCCCCTCTGAGTACGGCCTTGTCACACTATTACAACTACTGAAGAATGTGTCCTTTATAATGAAGATACAAAGGAACTTATCAAATTTTCTTAAAAAGAAAAAAAATAAATTTATTTCTCCATCAAATTTTATTCCAGCTTCCCTGCTTTTTCCAACTTTGAATGATCCCTGGAAGCCATTTTGTGTGTATTATTGGGAAATTTTACAATTATTACTAAAAAGTGATTAGTCATGTATTAATCTTGATTTATTATTCTTGATTGTTGAGTCTTGATTCTTGATCAATCATGGTTTAATCATGTATGTAGGTATTTGTTGGAAAAATTTACAATTTGTTGATGTTGTAGTAAATAAACGATGGCTTTTTGTCAAAAATTAGAGAACAAGTGCTGAAACTGTGACAGACAAAAAAAAACAGTGACGCTTTGTCCGGTGACACAATAATACAGTGACACTTTCTTAATGACACTTTTTGCAATGTCATTGAAACCGATGACGGGAAAAACGGCACAATAGATTTGTGGTAAACTAAACGTTTGTGGCTAATTTTAGTTTCTGTTTTCAATTTTTAGGATTGAAATCCTTTGTCTGTGAGGACAAGGGTTCGAATCCTGTTGCCGCTGATTATTTAGTTTGGAACGGGGATCAGTGGCGTGAATCTGTAAGCTTAGCCAAAGTTGACCCAGCTCTGAATGGGTACTTGGAGAAATATGGGGAAGATAAGTAGGAAGGGTGTGCGAAAGCACAGAGCCCTTTCTGGCTGAACGGCCACGAAACAGAGGTCAGCACCGCTGGTAGGGACTGTAAACTCCAGTGCCATATTCTTTATCTTTTCACCCTTTACAGTGGTGATAAAAACTTGGTAATGGCCTTAAATAGCATAAGTAGTATGTTTGAAACAGAGGGACATAGACACATGTTAATGGAGAGAGGGCAACAATAGAGAATAAAAAGTTAAATCATATTTAGATTTTAAAAACCTAAAAAAAACTTTTAGGTTTTATGTAGCACTTGAACCCTGATCCATACCCAAATAGGAAAAGCGAAAATTTTAAAGCAAAACCACTAGAAATACTGTTGTAAAAAAAAAGTAAAAACTAAAGGTAGGGACTCAGGTACACTCTCTGCCTCTGGGCAGGTATAGAATATGCCAGGGGGTGATAAGTTCTGGTGGGAAGAGACAATCTGTCAAAAACAACATAAATCTAAACAGTTTCTCTTTCATCATTATGTCATTGGAAAAACTAAAATTACTAATATTTCATTGAATTAATATCATTATATGTCAAACAAATGATCTGGTTTCGCGAGTGTGATATGCAGTAATTTTTTTTTTTTTTGTACATTTTCTTCATATTCATTTTAAACACATTCCTTTCAAGTCCGTAGAAAGCCTTTAAGCAGTGATTGATTCATTTCAAAATATCCCTTCAACGATTTATAAAGATTACTACTACTACTAACAACTCACTGCAGCACCAAGCTGCCTGTAGTCAATACAGCTAAGTATGCTCGTCCTCCATCTTGGACGAACTGCTTTAGTTTGGCCCTAGACAGTTGGTGACAAGGACGATCTTTGGCAATCTGTCATAAATAGTACTTCAAATATTACCGATATTCATTTTAAAGTTATTAGGAATTAATTTTCTGTATATTAGAGTGGTATAGAATCAATAGGTAAGGTTGCCGAAAAAGTGTCCCTTTAAAATGGTAAATCTAAAGTCACAAATGTAGCTATTCTAAGAAATGTCTTTATTTCTTGCAATCTTGACAGGTATCGAGGCGAATTTACTTTTTTTTCATAACCCTTTTGTCTTTAAAGGGTTAGGGGGGGGGGGAAAGCCCACTCTGATTTGTGTTTGTTTCTATTCGTTTAGGTTTCATTTATTTATTCGTACTAATTTATGTTCTTTTTAAGACTTTATTTCTGATAGCTCTAGGTTTCAATATTGCTCTTTACTTTTAAATTGATGTAGTTTTTTTTTATTGTCTAAAAATTTTCTTTTACTTTTCAGAGAAAATAGTTTTTCTTTTTTTCATGTTAATCAAATCTGCATTGTTAAATAATTGATTTTAACTACGAATTTTATGCGTAGTTTTAATATGTCGGAGAGAATTTATGGTTTATTCGTCTTTTCGCATAGGTTTGCTTGAATGAGAATAATGAAGGTTTTTTTGCTTTAGTAACGACAAAGTTAAACCAAAAACTAAAAAACTTAAATAGTTTTAGAGATCCGTCGAAACTGAAGGTGTTGAAAAGTTCATGGGCTGGTGTAGCATCTTTTACTTTATACAATTAAATGACCTTCTTTTGTCAAATAATTGTGATGTGACCTACGATGATGGGGGTACAAAAACTGACTTTTAAACATTGTCTTTTGGTGCTAGTACCAGGAAATTCGTTCTCAGAGTCGCCTGACTCTTGACACTTTTACCATGTGGTGTCATAAATGATTGTGAATATTTATGGTTAAGCCTTGGAGGAATTGCTATATTTATTGGACTTAAATCAGTTTTTAACTTGATTAATCATTTTTCTTTGGGCTTAGGCCCTAATCAGTATAATTGGGCATGAGGTAGAGTAGCCCAGTGCGCAGGTGGATTCGGAAAGCTTTGGAAGAAAAGTTTTCAAAACTAACTGGTTAAAACACTGTCAAATTGCACAAATTTTTGATTTTGTGAAATAGTAAATTTTATTCCTGTGTTACCGCGTGGGGCTTTCTAACAATAGCAGGATCCTTCTTAGAGCTGGTGGCGTCCGCAGCAAAAATAATCTCGTCCCCCAAAAAAAATATTATTTGGACTGCCAAATGACTAACATCATTGCCTCTAAAAATATTATCCGTAGCCACATCCCCCCTCCCAACATAATTTCCGATACATTTTGCAATATCCAACACCCTCTTTGACGGCTCTTACCAATAGTACTTTGAGTTGCGTTAAGCTTAAACCCCTGACCGCGTATCCCGCGATTTAAGCGTGCAGCGGCTGCAGTTTAAAACCACGTATTTAATTTTTCAAATTTGGTTTTAAAAAATGTATTTTTTTATTTTTGTAAATGATTAAGTACATTATTCTAAACACCAATTTATCAAAATATATTTGCCGTCTGCTTTTTTTTGGTAATTAATAAAATAACTATTTATTTCAAGTACAAATGTATTTCAAAACGGTTTGACACATTTTATTCAAATTTTTCAGACATAGACCAAAATTGACAGATTTTTTCCAAATACATCAGGTTCCTCCATCATACTTCTTAATTAGGGCCTACCAGTATTCTATAACACAAATCAAATGTTTATAATTCAGAAAAGCAAAACACCGTTTTACCCGCCAATGTATTCCGACATATAGCCAGAGTGCCAGACACTGAAAAACAATATCAGTCTACAGCTAAAAGTATTAAAAAGAACATGTAGATCGGGTAACGCTTGAACGGTGGAATCGGGTAATAGCATTGTAAAAAACACAAATAATTGGGTACACGTCCAAATCGCGAGATGCGTAGAATTAAACCTGTAGCTACTGCACATGTAAATCGCGGGACACGAGGTCATAGGGTTACATTTGGAAAAATAAAAACGTGGTGAGAGGGTTAACAGTGCTGCGACAGTGAATTATCGAGCAATAACTGTTTCACGTGAATAGCCTTCTCTTGAACTACAAAATAAACAAATTATAATACTGTAAATTATTATTAAGCAACATATTAAATCTTTAATTCCTTAAGTTATTAACGTGTATTTTGTAAAATAAACCTATGAATATCAATGTATTACTATAAACGATAGTTAAACGTTGCTACTCGTCTTTTGAGTGCATTTGGTAAAATCGTCGAATCATGCTGTTTAAAATAAACAAAATTGTTAGAGCATGAATTTCAATATGATACTATAAGTGATAATTAAATTGAATCACACATTCATTCAGAGATGTGGGTTGATTACTGAAGTTGCCGAAGAGGAGGATAGAACAGGGCTGGCCCTAGAAAATAGGGGGACTAGCTAATGACCTTGCATGACAGAATGTGGGGCATGCGATCATTAAATTCTAAAAATATAAGTTTTTATATTTCTGGCTGAGAAATATAAAAAATTTATATTTCTCTGTGTTCTGGCTCAGAACACATTGTCTAAGGGAAAGGGAGGAAGGCTGGTTCTCCGTGTTCTGGCTCAGAATACATTGTCTAAGGGGGAGGGAAGAAGGCTTGCTCTCCGTGTTCTGGCTCAGAATACATTTTCTAAGGGAGAGGGAGGAAGGCTGGTTCTCCGTGTTCTGGCTGCAAAGCTTGGTTTAATTCTCTGTTGCCACCTATTTTAGACGAAAATTTTTGAAAGCGTTATCAGGTTCATTTCCGTCACCGTATTACTGCAATGTATAGAGCTCGAAGTTTTGTGCAATTCTTTTGTTGCAGCACATCACATCTGAGGCTATATTCTTAACCATGAGAAAATGGGGACACGGATGGGATTTTTTTCCATGGTTAAGAATATAGCCTCATATGTGATGTGCTGCAACGAGGCTTCGTTGATGCCCTGTGCGCCCCAGATGGCTCAGGAGGACCTAAGTACTAAGTTACCGGGATTCATATCTAGCATTCATTTTTCGGTTAAGTTCCCACTTAAAAGGTCTGAATACTCATACGTCCATGGTTGTATCTTATGCGAACTGTGGGACACGAAGTCTCCAGTTTACCGAAAAAGACTAGTTAAATACTTGACGGTAGACTTGTTAACGCTACCGGCTGGGGCTTGGCTTGCCGGCCCTGGTCTTCTCACTGTCTTATTGCTATGACTTTCTTTGAAGGAAACCAGCCAGTCTTTGTTTGCTTGTCGATGCACATTCCTACCTCTTGGAACAATAACATTATTGGCAACCGCAAAACTGTTTCAAAACTGCGAGGTTCTAGAGGCGTCAATCCGTAGTGTATTCTCTAGGAATCTCGGAATATTCCACTAGCTGCTAAGCGCTAAACCGAGGACTGTGCATGGGCACCCGTAAGGAAGGGGGGCAGGAGGGGTGCCACCCCCTCTTGCCTGAATAATTCTGACTTATTTATTTTTAGTTTTGTTCTGATATTTCTATTATACAGCATTAAAAGTGCGAATCAGACCAGGTAAGCCCCCCCCCCCTGGAATTCAGCTTATGGGCTCCCATGGGACTATGTACTTGCCTTGAATGACACATTTTATGAATCAAATCTGACAGTCGTGACTTTAAAAGCCATTGTGTGATGTTGGAGGATGTTCGTTTACCTCAGCTGAGCTTTGACCGTTGAACATGGTTGTGCGTTTGTAATGTCTTAGCATCTGGAATGAAGAGCCAACTGTGCATTTCCATTCAGAAGTGAAAATACAGGTATTAAACCCA
This sequence comes from Artemia sp. Qi Xiang Cuo, assembly GCF_049724085.1. Taxonomy (NCBI): domain Eukaryota; kingdom Metazoa; phylum Arthropoda; class Branchiopoda; order Anostraca; family Artemiidae; genus Artemia; species Artemia sp. Qi Xiang Cuo. The sequence continues at coordinate 93,227,785 of NC_142794.1, read as the reverse complement.
AGTGGGGCTACTCCAGACACTTCAAAAAAATGGCCAAGTTTGAGCTGCTTACTAAAGTGAGCGAGGAAGGGGTAGTTATGCAGTTTTGAAAAAAAACGAAAATAGTTTATTCATTTTGTTTATTGTTTAAACCGAGAAGTATTCTACCAAATACTAATAACAATGAGTGCAAGCCAACTTATAATAGCTAGCGCCGCCTTAATCTTTCTTCCTTTTTTATGCAGTTCAGACAAGGATTAAAGTAAAAAGTTATGTTATTTTTATTATTGAATGAATGAATGAATAAATGATACTTTATTAACAAACGAACTTTGACAACATCAAACTGCGGAATTTGTCGTTTTCTGTCTGGTACATTTAAAAAAAAGCATATAACATTGTCGGTACATCATCTTTTTTGTCAGGTATCAACATATAATATTATAAAAACATTGTCGCTCTTCGTCAGGTACATGATAAAAACATAGAACGATCATCCCGACTAGTCTGTCATTTAAAAACGCCAACAAACAAACTGACATGTTATAAGATAAGAGTACAATTTTCATTTATTATTGATTTATGTTGGTATGCTTGCTATGAATTTCTCTTTGAAATTGATTTTTGTTTGTTAAAATGTTTGAATTTTTTATATATACAGTTCTAAAAATTGATTATCCGCTCTTATTTTGATTAAACCTGTATGGTAAATGCTTTGTTGGCAAACAAATGGCTAAAAAGATTCATATTGGTTTTAATACTTTTGTGGTTTGTTAATACACATGTCTCTGTTTTCAGGAAACCTTGAAAAGTTCGAGATACCTCAAGCAATGCGCTTGTGTTCAGAACCCTGGACTCCTGATTCAGGTCTGGTAACTGCTGCATTCAAGTTAAAGCGAAAAAATATTGAAGATCTCTATCGTCAAGAAATTGAAGACATGTACAAGAAAAAGTTTTAACCGTTTTTTGTTCTCTTTTTTCGTGATTCATAGAGCAGTACTTCTCAAACTTGGAGAGGAATCCCCTCCCCCCCCCAAAAAAAAAAAAACAAAAAAATCTTCGGCAATTTCATCATTTATTAGTAATACATGGTAAACTTTTTGATACGAAGTGATTTTTTGGCAAGTGGCAATTATCATTTATGGGGGAGCGAGTTATGACTTGAAAATGTTTGAGAAGAACTGTTTTGGAAGATTATTGATAATTTAAAGCCCGCTGACAATAGTGCTTGTGTTGAAAGTCTTTTGGGACCATTTAGCTTCAATTTTACTTGGTAAGAAAAAAAAATCTAAAAAGAAGCGAAAACGTTTTATTCCATTTGAATTCAATGCGCAATTACTTGTACAAAATTTTCAGTGCCTACTTTTTAAAGTTATTCTTCATTATAGATGGCAGTCCTCATAGATCCTGCACAAGTATGCTCCTTGTAATAGTAGAATTCTCTTTTTCTTTTTTTTTACCTTATTTCAAATATTGTTTGGCAGTTCTAATGTCCACGATCCGAAGTCTTCAATCTCAAAATGTCGTAAGCCTATCTTAATTGTTGTAGTGACTTGTCTTAATTGTTAAACAAAGACAATATTCGTATTCTATTTTTCTTATTCAGCTTAATGTTGATTAATAACCGTTACGGTTTTGGAATTGCCATTGGCTCAGAAGGACAGGAAGGCGAGATTTCTCGTGATCTTCTTATATGTTAGTTGAAACAGGGCAGATTCAAGTCTCCACAATCTTTGTCTAAGCATTCTTAAGGTGACCCCAAAACAAATTAAGATGGGTTCTAAGAGACTAAGTGGCACTTTGAGGTATAGTGAAATTGAAGAGCATCTAGAAAGGGTGGCATGTCAGTATTCGCCATTTATGGAGCAAAAAGAATTTATTTCTTCTTATATTTCTCCTTTCTTTTTAAAAAGGAAAAAGTCGAACTGAAGCTAAGACTGAAACTGATGTCTTGATTGTTTTCTGTGAGGCATTTTTAGATCTAGACCATCAACTTGACTTTCAACTATCAGCCGAGATGGCTTTATGAAGTTAAGTTGTACATGTTATGAAAGCGAATTCTAGCATATGATAAAGTTTCTACCAAATACTAGTATCTTGGCAGCATAAAGGATAGTTTGTTTGTTTTTGTTTAGGTTTGAAAGAATTAGCATATCTCCAAGCTTTCTAGAATTAGCAAGCTTTCAAAGAATTAGCTCATTTCCAAGCAAATTCTAGCTTATGATGAAGTTTCTACCAAGTACTAGTATCTTGGCAGCATAAAGGATAGTTTTTTTTGTTTAGGTTTGAAAGAATTAGCATATCTCCAAGCTTTCTAGAATTAGCAAGCTTTAAAAGAATTAGCACATCTCCAAGTGAATTCTAGCGTATGATGAAGTTTCTACCAAGTACTGGTATCTTGCCAGCATAAAGGATAGTTTTTTTGTGTTTACGTTTGGAATAATTAGCATATCTACCAAGTGAATTCTAATATATGATGAAGTTTCTACCAAGTGCTTGTATTTTGACAGCATTAAGGGTAGTTATGGGGTTTTTTTAGGCTCGAAAGAATTGGCTTATCTCCAAGCTTTCTAGAATTAGCAAGTTTTCAAAGAATTAGGACATCTCCAAGCGAATTCTAGCATATGATCAAGTTTCTACCAAATACTAGTATCTTAGCAGCATAAAGGATAGTTTTTGTTTTGTTTTTTTTTTTTTTTTTTGGAAGAAATAATTGGAATATCTCCAAGATGGGGAATAAATAAGTTATTATGTACCAAAAGGCCACAAATTCCTGACTCATAGGTTTGAGTAATGATCAATAAAAGAAAGTTGTTCAGTCAAGCTGCATGCTGCGAGAACGATTTAATTAGTTTTTACCTAATTTATCTTTCGTTTACTCATTTGTTTTTCAAAGTTAAAAGAAATTTCTCAATAAACCTTTTTAGGTCGGGCTTCTGATTAGAAAACTTAATAAATTGAGGTCTTTATCATCATTTTTTAATTATTGTTAAAATTTATATATACTAAACGTACGAAATAGATTTTTTTTTTTTTTAATTACCTATTAAGGTAGTAATAAAATTCGTTAAAAAAAACTAGTTCTGAAATGATAAAGCAGCCAGTTCAGGTGTGATGCTACTTTATCAGAAAAAAAAACAAACTACTCTTTTTTTATTTTTTTTCTCAATATTATTCCTCCCCAACTAAACGATAAGGACAAAATTTGTAATTAAAAGAATAAAATGAGAAATTAGAGCTGTGAAGATTCAATTTGTTCTTTTTTGTTCCGTTTTTTCCTCTTTTTTTAAGCTGAAATTTAAAAATTGTTGTAGCCAAACTTTGGGTGGCAAATTTTGTGCTGGCTATTTTAATGCTATTAGACTTAAATGCAGTTACTGTTTTTAAAATGAGTCTGTTACCTTTTATATTCTTAGTCTATCAAGAAGACACAAATTGTGCCCGCCACATACATTTCTTAAAAACAACATATTGGGAACTAGAAATTAGTTTATGGGAGCTAGACTTTAGTTTATTATCCAGCACAAATAAGGTAAGATAACTGAGTTTCAGGGGCATCTGTGCTTACTGCAACCAAGGCCGCATCTAGGGGGGTTACCGGGCTTGAACCCCCCCCCTCTCCAACTGAATTTTTTCTTGGACTCGTAAAAACGTAACAAAAATGCGTAAAACAAATTTTTGATGTTTTTTTTTTTTTCTTTTTTTTTGGTAAAACTCCCCCGGAACAAAAATTCTAGATACGCCCTTGGCCGCAACCCTTGTAAAAGATATCTAAATTACGTATTTAATAGCTGTGATGCTACCTCCTTTCTGTGTGTCATATTTTTTTTGTTATTTTTTTGTGTGTGTGCCTTTTTTTAATAAACGTTAAAAGAAGTTGTTGCTTTTCAGTCGAGCTTCTTGAACTGAGAAGTGTTAAGCTATAAACTCCCAATGATGCAAGCTGAACTTTTAGGCTGCCTAGTTAAAAAGGCCATGCTTTCAATATTTGAGGCATTCAGTTGAATTCATGTTTTCAAGAATATAAGCTGATAAGTTGGCATTGACAAGAAGGCAACTTGGATTTTTAAGGTTTGCTAGCTGAAAAGGACTTATCTCTATATTAAAGCTATGCTCTCGGATTTGAACTTCGTGAGTATTGAACTCATGTTTACAGGAAGGCAAGTTGACATTGACAAGAGGAGCAAATAAAAATTCTAAAGCCGAGCTGGCTCACTTTGACAAGACAAAGAGAGAAATCTCTTGAAAAAGAAAAAAATCGGTTATGCCCAGTAGAAAGAAAAGAAAACTATCAGCGAATATTTCCCCTGTATAAAAGGAGGCGTTTTCAGCGTTTAGAAAAGGAATAAATTAAGATAATAACAATCTAAAGTAGAGAAGGGATAAAATCAAAAAGAAAAAAAATACAAAGATCAAACGAATATATTTACAGATGCTACTCCATGACAACTACATCATTAGGAAATATACGGTTTCCGAGATGCCTTTATGAAAATACAGAAGTAATTGGACAAAAAAAAACGAATTGAGCATGCAATTAAGTATTGTGTCGGGAAATGATCTTTTGGTTAACATTTAATGCTGCTATTCTATTTGGTCTTGTATTTACACTAATACTCTGTGATTTTGATAGAGCTTGTTATGATTTTTAGCGTAGCTTACGGCATCTTTGTAGGATTTTACTGGGTTTTATGCCACAATTTGGTAGCATCGAAGATTGTGATGATGCTGTTCTTCTAACATAATATTTTTTTTTTTGGAATTCGTGTACGTGGTGGTACACACTCGAGAAGTGAAGTTAGGTCAATCCTAATGAAATGTACCAAAATATAATGAAAATTAATACTTTCGAAACAAGTTTGAGCTATATTTTTGCACATTGGAGTCCTGCTGTTGCTTGTAATTCTCGCTGCTGATTAAATTCCCACTGCATCTTGCTTTGTTCTCGCGGTCGTACATCTTCTAACCACACTTTTCTCTGTTCTTCATTTTCTTTTGATTCATTCTGATTCTAATTGTCGCATGACTTGTAACCGCATTTCTTTTCCTTCACTTTTGTTTTTGAGTCGTTGTGATTCTCGCTGCCACTTATCTTTCAGCTGTACATTTCTACATTCTTCAATTTCGTTTTCGACTTGTTCTAATTGTCGGTTTTGCAAATATTTAAACTACATATCTTTTTGATCTTTATTTTCGTTTATCATTGCTTTTAGACATTTTTTCAGTACCTTTTGCCTTAGTTGCTTGGATTGGTCTTGTCATTTTTGATGGTTTAGGTTGATCATTATCACCCGTCGTACATTTGCATTTTTCAGGTCGTTCTCTTGATCTTGTCTCATTTGATGGTCCTGTTATTTCATTTTGAGCTTACATTTTTGTCCTTTTTTGTACTCATTTTGTGCTAACGTTAATTTACGTCTGTATCCCCTAGATATTATGAAACTGCTGAAAACTACTTTTGATGTTTACATTACTAAATATTGGCACATGCATTTACAAATTTCGATTATTTTTTTCTGCAAATGCTTCTAAAACGGTCTTAAAATCTATTTTCCTCGTGTCTTCACTTTCAGTCAACATGATTGCTAAACTATTTAGTCTATCTTGATTTATTGTTGATATTACATATTTTTTTTATTGGTTTTAGCCTGGAAAGTGGTCTCTCTCCAGAAGCAACGCTTACTAAAATTGTTAAGAATATTTCACGATCGAAAATCAATTGTTCATTTTGATGGCGGAGCGGGGCCATTTCAAACGCGGGCCCAATCGCCCTTTTCCCGGCCCTGATCATAGAAAGTTCCTGCGTCATAACCACTAGACTATCTTCCAAAAGGCATTATTTTCAACGTAAATGCGTATATGCATGATTTTACATTTTATTACTTTGTTTTTCTATCCTTAAAAAATTATGTTTCGCAACTTCGTTTTTATCTCATCAATGTCATACCTTAGGAAATATGTTTTGGCGCCATAACTAGCCTAAATGTTAAAGCCAGCCAACGATTGGAAGGTCGCTTTCAGTTTCCTAAGTAATGCTTGGAGTAATGCGTCATCAGTATTTCTACCGATGACGATTGCTGTATATATGACCGAAATATCTAGACTTTTTTCCTGTTTTTACTTTCTAAATAAATGGACTTATCCACATCTGAACGTTTGTTTGTTCTTGGAGAACTAATAAATATTCCTTGAAGTTAATGCACAGAATATAAAAGTAGTTAGGTTCTTTACGTCCTTACACATGGCTGCGAGGTTTTGACCATTAATTCGAACCTAACAGACGACTCTAAGCATTTCATAGTTATTGCCCAAGGTCTATGTTGAAGATATATATGATAGAGAAGATATGATGCGACGAAGTTTGTCGTATGAGAAATGTAAGCCACTATCGATGTCATTAAAAAGCGGTGATGGACGTCTGACGCATGACACGGATGGGGAATAAAGGGGTTCCTCACGACGCTTGACTTCGGATACCGGGTCTTCGCAATTTAGGTGAACTCAAACTATTCCTCAGCAGGGTGCTAGAGGAGGAAGCGAGGGTTTCGACAGGGGTCGTCAGTTCGAAACCTTTGGACAGATCGTTATTGCACACTCCTGTTGCTGCTCTAGGAACAGGAGGAAGCATTAGGTTGGAGGTGCATGGCCGCTCACATCATCCCTTTGCATTTTATTTGTATGTCATACTCATTGCAAATCATTTTTGTTCGCTCAATAAGGTACGTGAAGCAGTGAAGTTAATAGTGTCAATAAATTCCGACGATATTCAACTGTGTCTGTAATATTTGTGAATTCCCTGAAAAGATTTCCCCGTGTTTTCTCTTATATAGTGGCATATTATACGCTTGCACACAGGTATCCTTTCGTTTGATTTCAACATTCATCAAAAATAAAAATTTTCAGAAACGTCTTTAAATTTTACCTATTTGCGCTCAAATATTAAGATTATAAAGATTTAATCCCCGCCATACAGAAACAAAGGGTCATAGGTGGCAGTATTTCATTTTCTGAGGGGGATTCAGAATCACCATTTTGCCCTTACTTCTAACCTAATATAAAAGTTCTGCTACTACTAACAAGTCATCACAGGACCAAGCCACCTAACGTAAACATAGCTACGCAAGCTCCGCCTCATTTTGTCTGGAGGTTCACTTATTGCTCACCCCCACGAAGTTCCCTTTTTCTTTGAATACTTTCTATTGACATATTCTCAGTCCATGTAAGGTTTGATATTCGTTTGACCGCAGCTGTAACAAAAGTATAATTGCCTAGAACAGCCCCTCGGTAATTCAGATTGAAAACATAAAACACATCTCCTCAACGTAAGCATGTAACACATGTCTTCATTTTAAATTTGTTTAATGAATACTCTAGCTTATTAAGTCACAAACGATTTTTTAGGTTTTTGATAGCTCAGGGTACAAGACCTGGCACATATTGAAGAAAAGTGGATAACTTCACTTATCTGGGTAGTGTTACAAGTAATAATATTGGATTTGATGAAGATGTTAAATGTAGAATAGCAAAAGACCAGGGTGTTTTTCTACAGTTGAAAAAAGTTTGTAAGAATAGGAAGATTAGTCGGCAAACCAAGATTAGAATACTGGAAGCTACAGTGGTGATAGTTGTCAAGTATGGTCCGGAAACGTGGGCGCACTTCTGAAGATGGAGGAGGATTTGCTAACTTGTACGAAAAATGTGGCTCTATCCCGCTTTCTTGGGCTATAATAAGAAAAAATTTTAGATGGCTAGGACAAGTTTTAGCGATGAAAGATGACAGGTTGCTAAAGATTGTCCATTTCGGTCATCCATTAAGCGTCATACGAAAACCAGGTCGTTTTTTTATTGGGTAGAAATTCATAAGAAAGAATTTAAAGGAAATTGGAATTTCTTGGGAGGGTGTAAGGAGGGAATTTTTGTAAAAAGATTAGTTGGAGGAGTGCAAGCAGCGGTTTTGGCCTCAGGCGGCTTGGTGCTGCAGTGAATTGTTCGTGAAGAGTTTTGAATTGAAAAGCAAGTATTTTGCAGTAGGCATCAAGACATGACTAATTGTAGAAAAAATCCAAGACAGATAGTCCGAGTAATTGAGAGGCAAATGTTTCGTTCAAAAGCACCATTCATTTTAAATACAAAAAAAAATTTCGAGCCGTACATTGAATCCCAGAACAAAGTCTTCTTTTATTTACAACGGACAATAGTCCTTTTTGCTAATATTTTGTACTTAATTTTTTCCTCTTTTTGCTCTTTATCTAACCCAAATCTGAATAAAATAAAAAACGTGACGGTTTTCACTAGCCTTTATTGGAAACTATATAACAAAACATGAAAAATCCTAATTCCAAACTAAGTAGCATAATACTAATTATATCAAAAATCAACTATTAAAAAAGTGACGAATAAGCTTATCACCCCTAATTAAAATGAAAACAATAATTTTCACTTTCATGTGCATCCTAAAGAAAACTTAATTGAACTTTTTAAGAGTTAGCTCGATTTTCAAAAGTTAACACTTCTTCGAAGAGATGACTAATTTTATACAATTTTTTTCTGGCTCAGGCGCAAAATCAAACCTCACAGCCCCCATTTTGCATATAGTAAAATATACACCAAATCAACGTTAATAATGTAAATCTTACATTCCGTTTTCTCCGATGTTGGTTCTGCAAACAACATAAGTTTGGCATTTACCAAATTCAATCGATTCTCTTATTGTTTGAAAAGAATGAATTCTTAATGAAAAATAAAGGATATGACTCTGAATTAAAATTCATTCGAAATAAAAATTAAAGTGATATAAATAAAACATTTGGTAAATATAAGATTATAGAAGGCACTCCTTAAATTGAAAAACTTGAGAAAAGCACAATATAATAGCTATTGAACACGAACTGACGATCTAAAATAAAAGACATTAGTTTTATTATCTTTTTTGGGGTATAGGGATAAGCCTTTAGTATTCAACAAAAAAACTGTAGGAGGCATATAATCTTGCGACAGTTCAAAAATTACATTTTTCTCCCATTACCTGAAAGAAGAAAACCCATCAGATGAGTGTAACACATTATACTAATTACATAATTAACATCTTTTGACATTGATTTTATTATTGACATTAGAATATTTTGATGTTCAACAACGTCCAATGGTTTTTGCTCACTCTTTAAAAGGAAAACTCAGAACGGTGACAAAAAAATTACAAAAAATGCGATTAGTGTTTTATTTCTGTATATGATCAAAATTTGAAACCAATCAGAAAAAAAATGGAATGTTTCTTTTCATGTGTGCATTTTTGTACTAAGACTGACACTGCTCCTGAGCCTTGAAAACGTATGTGTCTCTGAACCCATTTTTAACCAAGATTGGTTGCTTATGGTTTTCCATGGTTCATTGCTATGTTTAGGGATTTATAATCTCCAAAAAAAGTAGCATATAAGTTCTTTCGGTGGGTCACGGGGTGGGATGTTGGATTACACCAAAAAGCGATGCATAAAACAAATGTAGGTTAATTCGATACCAAACACTTCTTTTTTTCTTTCGTTTTTTTTTTCGATTTTGTCTGTAGATGTATTTGGACTTTTGTGTGATTCATTGATTACGATACACATGATATATATGACGAGATTCAAAAATTTTGTCCAGGATTATTGTACTTGACGATTTTTGTTTTTATCAAAAATCATAATGACAACTGTTTAACCAGAATAAAAAAAGGGGGGATTTTTGTAAGGATCGCTCTAATCCAAAGATAGATCCAGCGAGGAAATATCATAAGCCATTTCAGGCCAAATTTTCAGGGTTTCTTTGTGGGAGGGAGAATCTCTTTTCGCCCCATTTTAAAGATAAGAAAATCCCTTGTAGGTAAAGGTATAAGCCAAGCAGATGGCTTATTCCCAAATAACATTCGAATTTCGAGGAAGTGTGTTCTTACGATTAAGGATTGTCTGACGAGCTAGAAAAATGCATTATATAAGAAATTATATAAAAATTAGTATAATCTGGAGACAAAACTACTGAAGTTTATTAGAGTATTTTCCGGGGGAAGGGGTAGTATTTTTTATGAATTTTAATTCACACATTCAATCAAGCTTTATTAATTAACAGTTAAAAGAAAATATAAACTAGATTTTTTGAAAATTTTATAAAGAAGTCACAAAAAAAACTAAAACTAGCAGAGCTCATAGGGGCACACAGTGGTGCCAATTCACGTAAATGAAGGGGAGGGGGGATTTTTTCAAAATCTATGGGGGCAATGTTCCTGTTTTTTTTTTCAATTTCTTCAATGAAAATACTAAAAGAAAAGTATTTGTCAAGAAAAAAAAATCCAAAAAAGATGTTTTTTTCAAAATCTGAGGGACAGGGATCAAGGCGGATGGGGGCAAATATTATCCGGTTGAAACCCCTTTGTACACACTTTTTCAATCAGGTGGGGGCAGGGGGTTCTTCAAATCTATTTTCCTGTGGAAGGAATGCCCATTTACTACTCTATAGGCAATGAGCGACTTGCCTAGGGGGACGGACAAGAGGGTTCAATTTCCCCTGAGCACAGCATCTCCTGGGTGCCATTCAGACGAACTTGTTTCCTTAATCCTCAGAGCGTTTTTAGGGGATAGCGAAAATTAGCACTGACCCAGGATGCTAAAATTTCTTTTTTCAAAAGGAATCATTTTTCTATCATTTTTTGAAGAAACTTTTAATATTGGTATGTCTGCTCATCAATTAGTTAACATCAGTATTAGCATCAATAAACCTAAACATCAGTCAATTACTACTAATCAACAAATCAATTTGATTTGTACTGAACATGCAACAGAGTCCCAAGTACCAATTTCAGCAACTTGACGGCGAGGAATCACAAGATTTTTCTAGGGAAGTCTGAGATTTTATTTCAATGTATATTTTACAGCCCAATATTATATTTTTCGAGCAATTTATTGTGCTGCAATAGCAGGCATTGCCTAGCAGGCATGCCTGCAATAGCAGGCATGAAACCGGGCCAAGGACTCAAACTTCTCAGCAATCGACTGCATGAATGTCTCAGATGGTAGCGTGAAGGTAACATCCAGCCAAATAAAAACGTTATGAAATTCAATTTTATGTAAATGTTATATATTTATCATAAATTGCATATTATACCATAAAATCGCATTCAATGTTTAGTTTGTACATTTTTATGTTAAAGGATCTTTACAATCTTTAAAGCCTGGAAAAGGATCTTTCAAAAAGAGGAATGAAATTTAATTTGTACACTCAGTAATAATTTATATATTTTATTTTATATACATATTATATATTTATATTTAGTATTCAAATTATGCATTCATGTCTCTGCACTTGCATATGTATAAGGAAACTTGGAATTAAAATGCAGGATGAAATTTAATTTAAACATTTAATGTTTAGTTGGTATATTTACATACACTTACATTTGCAAAAGGATTCTTGCTTCAAAGTGGGAAGCTAACATTCTTTTCATAATATTATTTATTTTATTTCAAAGTTTTTCGTTTCCACCCCGTAAAAGATGGAATGTTTTTCAACTTGAATGGAAAACGAGATATCAAAAGTAAAATGATTACCGTTTTACTTTTTATTGTTAATGGTAATATCAAAACTTTACCGAAACAATTTTTCCTCAACAAAGATTAATTTTATCAACTTGAAAAGAAGAGATGGACTATTAGCAACGAGAGGATACGGAAGATAAGAGCGTTTGGCCTAGAGATGAAATTTTAGAAAAATAGAAAATCACAAACAAACATGAAAACATGTCAGGCCACCATTTCGAGAACAAAGAAAGTGGATGAGTATATTGTATTTAGAGTAGGTACTAGAGTACAGATAAAAGACACTTTTGCTAAAAGCGTAAGACTGGGGAATCCGAGGACAATTGAGGACGGGGAATGGCTTCTGGACACACAAGTCTCAAAATAATTTTAATTTGTTCATTGAATTTAATAAATCACTATAACTTGGATGAAAAACGGGGCATTTTTCAAACTAGGGAAAATCTTCTTCAGAAGCAGGCCCATTCGAGGTTACTTCCTGTATGCTATCGTTGGGCATTCTCAACATCCACAAACAAAAGTGAATATTCTAGAAACAAAGGGTTTGACAATGTCTTTGTAATCAATTCATCGTACACTTTAGAACACAATTGCAGTTTAAAATGCAGGAGACTTATTGGTCAACACAATATCAAAACTAATTTTTAACCAAACGGGTTCAAAATATAGAAAAAACTGAAAAAATGAATTCCTTAACTTTTTTCAAATAAGGAAAAGGTAAATAGGATAAAAAAATGTGATCAAATGTGCACTACTTTCTTAGATCTACACTAGGTTACAATTTTCTGTTTACACGGGAGTTTTTCCTTGGAGTCTTTCAGCTAAGTCTCCAATAAACTCCTTATAAATCAAAGGCTCCATATTTTTCCCGAGCAACAACAAAACAAACCAATCGCCAATCATGCATTTTTCATTAATCACGTCTACATCTGCTGCATTTGCTAATCTTGCTTGGGCTCTAAGTAAATGACGCCGAACGCCCCCGCTACAAACAACACCAATTCTGTAAACTAATGCCAGCCCGGACATAATAGCAACGATAATAAACCAAAACCAAAGAAACACATATATCTTCTCATTGACGATATTTAATGGAAGAACGCAGAGACCGTCGAAGCGCTGGACAGTTCCTGACGCACCATACTTATGGAAAGTACATTTGGTGACCTTTGGAAATACCTTGGCCATTGGGTCAATTCGTCTTTCAGGTTCCTCTTCTGTGAATCGCCATACCTCACTTCCATACCTACAATCAGGATATCTTTTGTCAAAATCAAAATATAATTTCAAAATTAAGCTAATAATCAAAATATAATTAGGACAATATCAAAATATCTTTGATCAGGATATCTTTTGTCAAAATTATGATATCTTTTGTCAAAACCATGATATCTTTTGTCAAATATCTTTTGTCAAAATCAGGATAATACCAAATATCAGGATAATATCAAGATAATAACCAAAATATAATCAGGATAATATTAAAATATCTTTTGTCAAAATCATGATATCTTTTGTCAAATAAATTAATAAACATTTAACACCATGTATAACATTTCCTGATCTTCCCATTTCCGTTCTACCAAAATACGAATCACAATTGATAGTAGAATTAACCATTTTTAGAAAAATTGAATAAAACATCAATTGGGAAACATTTACAGAATATAACTGGGAAAGAGGGAGAAGTGTGATCAAGGCCACTAAAGATTTTGTTCAACCCCCTCTATAAATACCTTTAAAACGCTAATCTAAGTTTTGACCGAAGAAAGTCGATTCATACGACGCATTGGCAACCTAATGAACTTCTCTTACCTGGTATGTTAGCTCGTGCGACATTTCGGCTGTTATAATTAAAAGTGCGATATACACCATTTTTGCAACTTTTCAGGAGAGCCAAAAAACAGAAAAAGGCTTCTCGGCCATGGTTGCTCTGAAGGATGAGACTAACGGAGATACAGGGAACATATTCTAAATCAAATTCTTATGTTCTTTACAGCAGTATAAATTAAATTTAAACATTGCAAGCGAATTCAAAATTATTCCATTTTATGGTGTATATCTACTTTTTCCTATAGATAATTCCTTTCCTCTTCTGTTAAAAGTATTATGAGCGCAGTGCCGTATCAATTTTTTTTTTGGGGGGGGGGGTACGAAAAACTAAAAAAAACGCATCAAAATTTTTTTTGAGCAATATAAAAAATATTGCTCATATCTACGTTCTTCCTATACATTCCACCATCTGAAAGTTTCAAATAATACCTAAAACGGCACTTTTGGTGCCACGTCTCCAGTGGAAAAGCTGGGGCTAATGGGCTACTATCAATCATTTGGGTTAAGAAAAACTTTTGTGAGAAGCTAAGATTGACGTCTCGTCCTTATTTTGTCCGAGGTTGAGTCATGGTAATAAAGCTAAAAAGGAATTGTGGACCGAATTTCGATAAAAACTGATACCAATCTGGTTTTCAAAACTTTTTAAAAGTAGCCAAAAAAATTCTAAAAATAGAACAAACGCCGATCAACTGATGGCGCGCCGCCGATAATTTTTCGGCGGTGCGCCGCCAAAAAATTGTTAGCGCCGCCACCGGCGTAATTGTGTCCGCTGCCACTGAATTTTATTTTGGCGCAGCTTCGGGTCTAGTCCTAGCCATCTAAACCTCTCTCTTATTATAGCCCCAGAAAAAATAATATAACCATAATTTCGTACAGCTTACTGTTTGGAATGTAGTCAGTACGACGGGTACCCAGTAATATACGTAGACAATTCCTCTGGAAAACATCTAAAAGTTCTCCTCTGTCTTCCACAGTGAACAATACTTGACCACTGCCTTCATTGCAATCTCCAATATTCATATCTTGGTTCGCAGTCATCTTTCTATTCTTCCAAAAAAATTCTACTTTGAAAAAAAAACACCCTGGGCCTTGGCCATTCTACTCTTGATATCTTCCCTGCATCCAACATCTTTACTAATAATACTAGTCAGGTAAGTCAAACTATTCAATTGATCGATCGTCTCGTTGCGACGTCACCAATTATATTCTTATTTATTCCAAGTCTAAGCCCCTTATTGTGCTTAACATTAATTTCCAAACATATTCTTGCACCCGGGATTCTCAAATCCTCAGCATAATCTAAGCCTAGGAGAGTTCTACCTTCCCATTTGATACCATCCTCTCCCAGATCTTTCGATGTGTTCCTTATGACAAAGTCCCTCAAAACTACCCATATAAATGCGGATAGAAGCCAACCCTGATTTACTCCTGATTCAATACGAAACCAGCTTTCCTACGTTAACTGCTGCAATGATATTCTCGTATATAGGCCTAATTAGTTCTATCGAAGCTATTCTTTCAGCTGAATCAAATGATTGTTCACAATCTATAAAACTGAAGACTAACGGGGTCTGATGACTCAGGCACTTCACAATTATTAATCCAAGAGTGAAAATTTAGTGGACGCATCCTCCCCCTTTCTAGAACCAAACTTCTTCTTTTAAAATTTATCTACAGAATATCTAAGTCCAAAAGAAAGTGTCATCACACTTAATAGTTTGCTTCCTACAGAAACGAAGCTAATGCCTCTATAATTACCACACTCACTCGTATCACCTGTCTTATGAAGAGATTTAATTTAAGTTTCCGTAAAGCTAGGTACTTCCCCTTTTTAAAAACCATGTTCATAATCTTCAGGTAGTTATCTCTAACTTTACAACCACCATGTTCCAAAACCGCATTTACCACACTATTAAGCACCTGAACCATATTTTTTTTTAATCCTTTTAGTACCGTCTTTAATTCTTCCTCGCAAAATTAATTTTCCTTCACTTCCAAATTGTCAAACCTTTAATTATTTTTTATATTATTTTCTGTAACTTTATCATGGTTTGACATATTATAAAAATATTCTGCCCTTTCATCTTTAACTCTTTCCTCGTTCCTATTTTTACCTGGGACAAGTCCCGATTGACTATTCTCTTTAATTTTTTTAACATGCCAATACAATATTTTAATATTGCGCTGTCTGGCTGGATCTTCAAGGTCTCGAGAAATTAAATCCCTGGCCTGAACTTCACACCGCCTTTGTTCATATTTTGATGCTTTCTCAAATTCCCTTATATTCCTCGTATTCTCATATGATCTATCACTCAAATAACAGACCCCTCCTTCCACGTCGTCAAATTTTAGACTCCATTTTAATACTCAACTGTTCCTGGAAAGTTCCTCTCAAATCCTCATCCTGGGGTCTACCAACATCATAACTTCCAGGAAGTTAATTACTTTTCCTAAATTTTAGCTTTAGATTAACTCTAGACACTACCGTAGTAGATGGTGAAAATTTAGCTAGTTTTTGCATTGAGTAAGGACAGTTGGTTTTTCCACAGAATCAGGAATTAATATCCTTTTTATTTTTACAGAGCCAGAAGTTATCCTGTTTTTGCACTGTTTCAGGAGTTAGCTTGGTTTTCCACCAGGTCCTTGAAACTCCTCACTTTGGACTTTGCCCGTTTGTTATACATTCAGGACATACCCCGTATTTGCACTGAACTAACTCAGCTTAGACTTTGTTTTTACAAGGAGTAAAGACCGATTCAAGACGCAGTCTCCTTTAAAACCAAGTCAGCGCACACCTTGGACCTGGCTGCTTTTTGACTGAGTCTGGCTCACTTCTGGACCGATTCAGGAGTTAACCCGTTTTAGCACCGAGTCAATCCGCATCTAAAGCCCAAACATTTCTGGTTAGGTTCGTGATGAAACAGGGAGATTCAGGGGACAGTGGGCCCAGTTTATACATCCAAATGGTGCAGTAAAGTGGATTCGTGGTGAATTGTCGAACTGCATAACTTGGGCCTTGTACTTGGTGCTACATGCCCCTCTTCGGAATGGACATTTTTATCATTCAAAATGAAATGGTGTAACTAAAAAATTCGACCCGATGAAATGGGGCGGGGTCTATGCGGTGCCAAGAAATAAAACGGGCACAGAAGCGAGCTTTGTATAACAAATTTTCTTCCATCGGTTCTTCTATGCCAAGTTATCGGGGTAGGAGGGGGAGGAGATTAAATAGATGATTCTGCACCGCTATGAAGTTTTCGTTTTTGTAGCACATTTTGCGAAAGACCACTCATTATGTGAATATTGCATCTTGGTACCTGAGGCAGTCCGAGTAGCTTTAGGTCAACGTTATTTGAGGTCACACAGATGGAACGGCGTCACGCGTGGCGAAACTTTGTCAAGCGTGGCGTAATTGGGCAAAGCGTGATGGAACTATGTGGCACGCGTGACGTTCTAAGATGTACACCGGGTGTTGGGAAGCAAGTAACCCCTCGGATTATACAACAGGTAGATAAGTCGCTACTGCTGGATTATATCTAAAACAGCGCTATAGACTGTACAATGAATGCAGACACGAAACTCCGTTAACCGGCAATGTGCAATCCAAATTGATTGCAAAGTGTGGATTCTGATTGAGTTTACAATATTTAAATGATTGTTTTTTGGGGTTTAGGGGGGACAAGATACCTAGGTTAGGTTACGTATTTAATATATGATATGCTTTACCCCCCCCCCCACCCCCCTAATTTTTATAGCCCAAATTTGTTTCTAAACTATTATATATTCATCCTATTTTATTTTATTTCATTAGCATTAATCAAACTTGACTTCTTTCGTGTATAGCGGTGTGTTATATATAATGCACCAGTACCGGTAAGTCTAATTGATCTTCAGTGATCACAATAGAGTTTATGTCAGTATCATGGCTGGGTAATCTAGTTTAAACTTCCAGAAATTTTGTGAGGACGGAAGTATGAGGAGACTAAATACTTTTCGTAATGGGAAGGAGGTAAAAGCGTGGCTTTTTAATAATAATTAATTTTAAAAATGTAATTTTTTTCATTTTTAAAAACGAAAATTATCTATCATTCAAAAAATAGTTTATAATGATGCTAGCCGGTTTAGGATTAGTGCTAGATTATGAAAACACCTGTTTAGAGGAATGGGATTCTCTAATTTCTCAGGTTCCCATTTCATGCGACGCTACACGAAAAGATAAGAAAATGATAAACACAATCAAATATTCCGCAAGAACAAGAAAAAATTAACTGATTTTTTGGTTGCAGGTCCTACCTTCCTTTTGGTTGCAGGTCCTTTTGGTTGTCCTTTTGGTTGATTTTTTGGTTGCAGGTCCTACCTTCCTTTTAGGGATGAAAAACTGAAGTTTTCCGGCCCTCAACACGGACAAGGGTAATTATGTCGAGTTCGCAACTTAAGATTTACAATTGATTTTTTTCTTAATAATTTACAAAGAAGTCTCATCAAAAATACTTCAAGTTCGAATACTCTCTAGTCTAATTGTGTATAGAATTTTAAGAATAACTATTGTGCTTGATTCAGCAATGGGGAAGAGTTAATAAAACCTCGAATAGAACGTATTCACCATAAGCAAATTCCGGAAATTCCAGCAAACATTTGAAAAAGAAATTGTGAGAAAACGAACAGGATAAAAATGATATTGAATGACACGGAAGCAATATCTAAGAATCAAGGTCAGTCAAACTCATTATTTTTTGTGAGGCTACCACAATCTTCGCACATATTATATATTCAAGGCCATAAAATAAAAGAGCCGACAAGTTAGCAAACATTAATTAAAACACGATTGACATAATTAAAGAAAATTAAAGCTCATTAGCTTTATTTAAATTCATTCTGTTTATAACAAAATGATATAGACTAACAGAAAACATTAATCCAAGTGGCTGCCCAAAGAAAGACATAAAAGCACTTGAAACTGGGCGACCACATATATAACAAACACTTAACAAACAAAACTCTTAGGAAACGAACACAAAAATTGAAATAAGTAATAATAAATGAACAACCAAATTATGACCAATCTCTAATAATAAAAAAAAACATCTATTAAATAAGACCCAAAAGAAATTTTTGTCATTTTTCTTTTAAACAAACCAAGGTGCTCCTCCGCCCGAATGCTCACTGGAAGATAATTCCAAACCTTAGGACCTATATATCTGACAGAAAAACCCATGGTCGTAAGGTGGGGGGGGGCAGCTGCCCTCCCTGGACCTTCAAATTTACATTAGATATGGCTGAAAAAGCAGATGGTTTGGAAAAAGCAGTTGATAAAACCATCACACTATCGACTGCCCCCCCCCTAGACAATATGCTGCCTACGCCCATGGAAAAACCTACTCTAGTTCCAGTTCCAGGGTTGCCACCGTCAGTAGGATTTTACTAGATCTAGTAAAAAAAAAATCTAGTAAATTTAGAGAATCTAGTAAATTTCCAGAAATCTAGCAACAAGTCCTGTTTTATAGTAAACAAAACTTTTTTTTATTTTCCATGAGTTCAGCGAAAAAAATTATCGCAAACATGTGACAGTTTACAATTTTTGCTTGTCTGTTTTACAATTTTGCTTGTCTGTCTCAGAGACAGACAAGCAGTCACCTATTTTCATAAACAGTCACTTCGCTTCCGGCGTCTAAAGGTCGACAAAATCAGCTTTCTGTGTATCAAATCTTACCAACTAAAAATGAAGCTATGAATGTCCTCAGTTTGAAAATTTTTATTCAGGAAAAAGGAGCCTGCTGAGAGAAATTAAAAGTAAGTAGAAATGTAACATTATATATATATATATATATATATATATATATATATATATATATATATATATATATATATATATATATATATATATATATATATATATACCAAAAAACGGATTTTTGAACTTGTAGGTTTCTGGAATTTTCAATCATACCATGAAAACGAAAGGAAAGAGGAAAAGAGGAAAAAAGATTGTTAAAAATCCTATTGATTATCCTCCTATAGCAAAAAAAAATTTTGAGCATTTAGTAAAAACAGATGCGATTTAGTAAATTTTTTCTCTCCGATTTAGTAAATTCCTCCAGTTCAGGGTGGCAACCCTGTCAACTTCTGTAGTCAGTGACTACATTGTCAGCATTGCGGGTACTATAACTATGAATTGATTTATTTTCTCTTTAAAAACCATGAAATACCTCATGAACTTGTTTGGTGCTCTCCTATTTTCTGGTTTGTATCACAGGGTACATACACAACACCATTTCTTAGCCCCCCCCCCCTAAACCCCAAAAAACAACAGTTTAAAAATCGTCACGTAAATGGGGTTTTCGTGACTGGTTTCCTTGTAAAGGGCCCATATAGTGCTCAAGTACCAAAGTTAATTTGCAATTTTTAATAGTATAAGTGAAATAATGCGCCTATATGCCTTGGTTCTAACAATTGTCCAGTCCATTCTTAGCCTTTTTTTTCTCTTCCTTACTTTTCTTTCCTTTTGTTGTTCATTTTTCCCATTTGTGGATGGATTAAAACATACAATATTTACACCGAATTCTGGTATAAGATTTACTGGAAAAGCAGCAGAAAAAGCAGATCCCTCGATCCTAAATCCCAAATCTTATAAGCAAACCCCAAAATTATATTATCATTGCTCAATATTATGCTTTCATACAGAGCTGAGGTGCAAACCTCAGCTATCCCGCAGAATTTCTCCGGCAGAAAAATCCCCCATAGGGGATTTAATTCTGAAATCTCCCAGAAATCATCCAGCATTCATGTAAAGACCTGGAACCTCACCACATGTAAAACTGAGTCTGCAAAGAGAAAATAAGACAAATAAAAATCATTTCACTAGTGTAAAATTTCCCCTGGAAATTTCACCCCCGGAAACATTCTCCCCACGGAAAATTCTCCCCGTGGAAAAGCTCCCCCAAAAATGTATGCATACTTCCTAATAACAAATACTACACGTAAACAATAGACACATTTCATAGCTTATAGTCCTTCCCCCAGGGGCTTTGGGGGGGGGGGGCTGGTTATCCCCAAAGACATATTTATTGGATTTTTCAACTCTGCTGAACAAAATGACCTTCGAAATTTTAGCCGGAGTACTTTGAAAAAAACGGCACTGAAGGGGGCTAGTTGCCCTCCAGTCTTTTTGATTACTCAAAAAGGGCACTAGAACTTCTAATTTCCGTTCATATGAGCCCTCTTCCGGTATACTTGGACCATTGGATTGATACGATCACCCCTGGAGAAAACAGAAAATAAACAAATAAACGCGTATCCATGATCTTTCGTGAACCCTCTTGCCCCCCATGCATTAGGGGGAGGCAAGAAAATTTCATATTTTGCAATTGGGGGGAGACATGAAACATTTTTCACAGCCCTCATTAGAGAGTATACGCTAGGGTTTTTTTTTTGCATTTCGTCCTACACGACACGAGAATTTTTATGAGCCCTACCTCTGATGACAATTTCTTTCGAGTCAAAATTGTGCTAATTGAATAAGTACGAATAGTAATATCAAAAAAATTCTCACGGAAGCAAAGAACAAAATTGCAACTTAAAACGAACAAAAATTATTGCTTCACAGATTTCGCAAAATATATTTACAAAACTAGCTCACGTAGACTGATTCGTGATATTCTAAAATAAATAAAAATTTTAAGACAAGCACTTTACTGAAAATATAAAACCGACCCCCCCCCCCCAAGAAAAAAAAAGAAGAAATATTCTCCTAGAAGCCAAAAATTTCACAAGTAGCCGGCACACAATAGTCATTTACTGACTATGATATCAATAACTTTTGGCACACAATCTTAATCCCCTTTTAAAAAAACATAAAAAACTTCAGCAAGGTCAGTGATCATAAAGAATACTTTTTGGCTTGCTAAAATGTTTACCGAAATTGAAAAATATCACGTTTCAGTTTATTCTAGCTAGTTCTTTAAGGATATCTCGCGTATTCTGCGAAGCAGATTATTTCTGTTCACTTTAAGTTTCAATTCTCCTCTTTATTTCCATAGAAAATTGTTGTTTTTTTTTATTATCTGTGCTCGTTTTTTGTATACCCTATTCTTAGTATAACACATACGACAAAACCTTGCAAAATGTTTCTTTAAATTGATTTATTCAAGAAGTGCTAAAAGAGTTCAATTTGTTAAAAACGACATTAAATGTCATTTTAATTCCTACCTTTCTTGAACTACCTAAAAAATGAGTAACTCTGACACATGAACAAAGAGTCCGATGGGTATGCTCACACCGCTGCATCTGAGAATTTGCACATAAGAAATTCAACCATTTTCATGATAAGAAAACTGAATAATGTGAATTGTTTTCATTACGCAGGCTCTATTTTCAAAATTATTAGTTTTCGCTTACTAAGGGGGCTAGGAGGAAGAGTGTAGAGGGGGAATTATAAACCTCCAGTAGAGGGATTTCGACCATGGGCCATACAATAGCACCTCAAGCCTTTCCCCTGCACAAGAAGACACCAAAAGTCGTTTTTTTGGTGCCATACGGAAATTTACGACGGAGTTTAAGACAGACTTTTAAGAGGAAAGTAGACAAGTAAATTTAAATGGATTTGATAACTTAAAAAATCATTTTGCGAGTCTCAGCGTCTGCTGAAGGTTCTGAAGACAAAGGACCAACTATCGAATTTTCACAGCACAACAGGGAACTCCCAATGAAATTTTAGTAAAAAGTCATAGGGACCTTAAATGTATCAACAGTTCAAAAAGCTAACGAGAGACTAGTTTAAAATAACGAAAACGGATGGTCTCTTACTAATTGTTAAACAAGGCTCTGTCCGTTCAATGTATATGTTACCGTGAATGTTCGATATTCGCGAATGTCGACATTCACCGGTGTACGTCCGAAATACCTTTTTTTTCTCCTTGGCTTTAGTCAGCGTTGCCAGTCAATTTTCGTTTTGTTTAATGCAAGGTTTGCTGATGACAGGTTAGGTTTTTAACCAATTTCTGAGATTTATAACCTAATTTAACCAAACCCAACCTAACTTTTAGCTTTTACCATCAAAGCCTGCGTAAGACAAAAAAAGCTGTTTTGCTAAGCTAATTAAATCCATGCAGAGAAAAAGGAATTTCGGACATTCACTGGTGAATGTCGAAATTAACCAAATTTCGGACATTCACAGTAACATATATACAGCATAAATAATATGCTTCCTGTGTCCGTAAGGTTTTCACTCAAGGTTTTTGGTACAAGAGGAAACTCTTAAAGCTATCAAATTATGCTAATGTTACTTCTTTTGATATGATTTCTAATTTCTTCAAAGCCACTATGCTAGGATATTATTAGGGATTACCCTTTCCTGAAATTAAGAAAAACAAACTCCTTTGTTCAATGGAAAAAAAAATTAGTTTCGGTACTTCTGCGTTATACTCACTCTTTTATATACAGCTAGTTTTATTAATGCTAATGAAACAAAATAAAATAGGATAAATATAGAATAGTTTAGAAACAAATTTGGGCTATATATTTGCATATTAGTGGGGGGGGCAAAGCATAGCATATATTAAATACGTAACCTAACCTCGGTGCCCCCCCCCCAAAAAAAAAAACACTTTAAATATCGTTTATGCAATTAAAACCACGCTATACATCTACAGCAGTGTGTTGAATCCTGCCGTAAAAACGGTTTTTTTTTCGACGCGTCTTGAGTTAGAGATTATAAAAGAGTGAGTATAACGCAGTTGTACCTTAGTTTCTCATTATGTAAGTTTCACTAAATCTGAATATCTGGAAAAAAACAGCTGAAATTAAATGGTTTTTATAAAAAAAATTTGGTAAAGTAGGATTCGGCTTTAAGTTTTCTGTCGCTTATTCGGATCGGGTATCCAAGCTCTAAAAATTATAGCAAGTCCGTCCCATCAATTCTGAATTGTTTGGCTACACAAACTAAATTTTTTTGTAAAGAACGAGATAGTGCAGTCCTTTAAAGAATCGAATCCACTCAAATAAGCCATTAAACATCTCTGCTATCTTACGGTGGCCTGCTAGCCTAGACATTAAAAATGGAAATAATGAAGGATAGGCAATAACTATGAAAACACGGTTTTCCTCGTTTTCAAGATGCCGGGCAATGCTTTTAGATGCCGGGCAAGTGCCGGGCAAGATGCCGGGCAAGTCGCCAGATAATGCTTTTAGACCATAAAATATCTATTGGCTACATTCAGATTTGCATTCCAAGGCACTTTTACTCTATTTGTGCAAAAATTGAGATTTTGCGGTACAATTGGCAGAAGCTGCCACTTTGTGGTGGCAAGTCTCTTTTATCTACTTAAAAACGTAACAGTATACTAATAATCTATTGACAATCCTGCTAATTACTGTAGCATTCATGTAATTATCAGTCAACGATTTTTGAATAAACACGGAACTCATTGCAGCATTCACGCCATACTTTAAAACTTGTTCCGCGTCCTACAAAGCGGTTTTTCAAGATTGAGGAGTCAAAACTTGCTCATTAAAATCCTAACCCATTGCTATCTTAAAATCTCCATTATCTGGACTTCTGTAAAAATCGATGTTACGAGGCAAAATGTCAGAAAATGCAACTTTGAAGGGGCTGATCTCTTTTTTTCACTTAAAAAGGGCACTAGATATGTGCCCTTTTAAAATGTGCCCATTAGAACTCTAAACCATCACTATCTTAAAATCTCAATTATCTAGACTTTTTGTAAAAATCGATGTTCCAAGGCAAAAGGTCAGAAAATGCAACTTTGATGAGGCTGATCTCTTTTTCTCACTTAAAAGGGCACTAGATATACCAATCATCTTTTCAAATAAACCTTCTCCAACATTCTACGACTACTGGGTCGATACAATCACACCTGGGAAATAAAAAAGACACAAAAGTGCTGCCCATGCAAAAATAGGGATTATCCCTGCTGCTGAAGGTGACAACTGTAAATCTCCTTTTTATGGTGTTTAACCACGGTGAATCCATTGGTGCGGTTTTCATTTTACTCCAGTACCTTTTTTGAGGTGTTTTTAGTTAAATCTGTTTTCGCGATAAGCTGTTGGTAATGAGATTAACCGAAATAACAGTTACTGTTTTTTTTCTTTGGAAACTCAAAATTGAATATCAAAAAGCGACAAAAACACCACCAAATTAAAAATCCGAAAAAAAGATCCCGGCTCTGAATTTTCATTAAAAAAAACCGTTTTCAGCTGAAGGAAATAGCAAAAACAATACAGTATGTAAATCGATTAAAATAAGAAATACCTTGTAAACTCGTATCCCAGGAAATAGTCGACAAAATAAATTTGAAGTATTACATTGACAAAATTCAAAAGTTCACAGATGAAAAAGCGGACAGCATAGAAGTTATGACTTCGAAGATTAGAGACAAAGTAGTCGACAAGAAGCCGTTTCCGAGATTTTTTTGTATCCTCTGCTACAATTGGACAGTTGAGATTTAGAACCAACATTTTCATCTTTCCAGATTCCCAAGTTTTCCACAGGTAACGAGGCACATAAAACATTAAGGCTTGGAAGAATAATACGAAACACACCCATTGGTAATACTTGTGATATTTCTTCTCGTCTTTTTCTGTGTGTGGTCCAATACCTATAAGTTAAAAGATAAGCATACAAAATCTTTGGTACACTGATTAATGAACACAAGAGGTTTTAGGGAACAGACAGAGCACTTGCCCCGGGCGCAAAAATTTTAGGGGTGCAAAATTTCAAATAGATAATCTAATGGTTATAGTGAAAAACAGATACAAAATTCTGGATATTTCGACCACATACATCAGTGACCATCATATTCATCAACAGTACATAAACGGTACTGATAAAAGGGTTATAATTATTTTGTAATTTTTGAAATTGTATGTTTATCAAAATAAAGAAGAGGGCACAGCTAATACATGAAAATGATTAATGAATTATCAATTGATTGATAAAATAAAAAATTATAATTAAACAGTAATAATCAAAAAAAAAATTAGATAACTAATAATGATAAAACAACTTAAATAATCAAACAATAGATTATTAATTAATCAATAAACTCAAAATAATTTGGTTAATAAATGAAAAATTTGGTAAAGTTTGACTTGAAACTTTTGTGTGAGACAGGGCGGGGAGTGGCTAATCAAGATTTTACTCCGGGCACAAGAGAAGCCATAACCGCTACTTTTATTGAAAAATAATCAAACAAATATTTTCAGATCAAACTTCACAAATAAAATTAACTATTTAGCCTACACAGCTTGTTAAATAACGGAACGAAAAATAAGTTTTTCAGAGAAGGACAGCCGAGAACCCCCTTGGCGGGAGGGGGTACTAATGCTTTCACCGATAATTTTTGGAATGAGACACTAAATCAAAGAGAGAGAGAGAGAGAGAGAGAGAGAGAGAGAGAGAGAGAGAGAGAGAGAGAGAGAGAGAGAAAGGATTACAAGATCACTGAGCAAAATCTCAAAAGACCCTAATCGATACAAAAAAAATGAAAAAAATTCAGAAGCCAAAAATTGTTTAACAAAATTTGCTAGTGAGCCTGAACCACAGCCTTTAGTAACTAGAAGCTCCAAAACGTTTTTTAAACTAACTATGGTGAGACAAAATTCCATTTGAAGCTGATTACGGAATAAGATAAGATTTATTCTTCATTAAATACACATACAATAATACATGTTATTATTCCCCCAAAGGCTCATTGGCCTGTAAAGAAGGGGGAAGACAAATGAGTTACTTACTCTAGAGAAGAAAAACAAAACAAAATTTAAAATGATCACTTACTCACAGACATAAGAGCAAAAGGAGAAGAAAAGAAAATATAGATAAAATAAAACTATAAGAAAAAATAGAATAAATAAACTAAATTAATTAAGTAGATTAAATAGACTCCAAAAAAAACATAGATAAAAATAACTTCTAAAAAGCCAAAGAATTTTGAACAGTTTTTTTTTTTTAACAAACCGAATGAGTGGCACCCTCGAGCTGATTCAGGCAACTTATTCCAAACAATATGACACGCCATTAGAGGATTAAAATCTGACCTTATGCAAGGAATAAATGAAACTTGAACTTGATTTGTCATATTGCGAATATTATAATTATTTTATAATTATTTTGATTAGAAGTAAAAGATAGCGGAACGCTTAGGGGCCGGGGGAGGTCACCATGAAACTGAGTAAAAGTAAAACATGCACATGAAAGAATGTATAGTGACTCAAGATCGTGTAATGGGATAACTAATGAACGATTAGTTTCCTGAATGAGGCGTCTAGCTTTATTGTAAACCTTAGAAGGTGGTTGAAAAGGTTGAAAGGAAAGGTCGACATCCACACTATCTGACAGTAAGAAACGTAAGATTGGATCAAGTAGTGAAAAAGGATTTTCAAAATTAATCCAGGAAAAGTATGTCTAAGTTTCCTTAAAATACCGAGACTCCAGCATATCTTCATTTTAATAAAATCAATGTGACGTTTGAAGGGTAGGTTTTCATCAACAAGAATGCCCAAAAAACCAACATATCGATCTTTAGATGGATGGGATTGAAGAGGGGGAGGGAGCTACGGCTCCCTTTTGGGACAGGAGAATTTATCTTCATTTTGATTCTGAATGTCACTCTTTACTCTCATTTTGAAAAGTGTGTTCTTTTACTTTAAATCTGGAAAAAAGAGGAGTTACAACCAGGAACGTATCCAGGATTTTTTTTTGGTGGGGGGGGGGGGATAAAAAACTAAGAAACGCATCAACATTGGTTTATATTCATTCTGTTACATTTTTACGAGTCGGACGATATTTAGGGAAGGGGGGGGGGTTCAAACACCCTATTCCCCAGATATGGCCTCGATGAAAACAATTGGAATTCTTAGATATTGGACAAATGATGAGACTAAGCAAGTTTTCGGAGATAGTCATTTGGTTAGCATATATCAACTCAAAAATTCATTTTGATAGATTTTTTTGGATTTCAGGATTTCTATGACTTATTTCAGATTTTAAGATTTCTTTGCCTTTTTTGTTAGGTACCTCCCCCCCCCCCCCGCTAAACCCCAAAAACAACAGTTTAAATATAGTTCTTGCCTTTGTTTATATCCCACAAGCCAGTGTAAACCTGTTTTTCATCAGTCGTCTCGGTCTATTTTGTGACTGATTTGCATTGCCGTATATAAAAGAGTGCGTTTAATACAGGAGTACCCATTTCAGCGATAGGTAATATAGTCGTGATCTCTTTACCTTTTTTTGGATTTCAGGATAGAAATATTGCGAAAATTAATTTATGGGAATTTGAGAAAACAGCCCGAAGCACTCGAAAATGATGTCTGATTGAAGAAAGTACTATTGGTATCAGCATGGTCAAAAACGCTAAACAGGAAAATTACAGGCATTAGGATTTGTGACCTTCTTTGTGGCTGTGAAGTGTCCTGTAATAATGAATCCTTTGAAGATGATTGCTCTTTTTTAGTGTATGTATTTAGATAGTGGTTGCATTGTTATTATGTATCTTATTATATTAATCAATTCTTACGTTGTATAAGCTATTAAATTAAAATCGTTGGTACTTGTTTAGTAGCCAGGCAACATGCGAGAAGAACCGTATCAAAATCTCTAGTTGTTATATGAAAAACAGGTTTCCGCTGCCTAGTGAGGTGAGGCATTGCTACTCTGTGAAAAATATTTAAACTTTAGTTTTTGGGGGTTAAAGAACGAAAATGGTACCTAGGTTAAGTTAGGTTACGTATTTAATATATACCATGCTTTACACCCACCCCTAATGTGCAAATATATAGCCCAAATTTGTCTCTTAACTATTATATTTTTATCATACTTTGTTTTATTTCATTAGAATTAAAATCAAGTATTTTGCAACCATCAAAACATGGCTAATTGCAGAGAAAGCCAGAACAGATAGTCCAAGTGATTGAGAGGGAAATTTGGGATAAGCCCTTTTTGGGATTGAATAAAATGATGTTATTTCATTTGTTGATAGATAAGTCTATTTATCATCCATCCATATCCATCTCATTCTTAGGGCAGAACTAAGGCAAGATAGTCATAGAATTAAGGGATAAAAGATTGGATTGATTTTGGGTTGACGCGTGACAGACAATGTCCACTGGACTTGATTCACAGGCAGTGAACAAATAAAACCCAAACCTAAACAGTCCAACAAGTCCCGTGGACTTGTAGGCAAACAGTGACACCTATAGTTTTCCAAGTGTTTGGTTAAATGTCAGGGGTAAATGGCGGGAGAAAGAATGACTCTTATATTGGATAAATACTTGTGTTTTAGCTTTTGGAAAGGCACGCCTGCCTGGAGTCTCAGGTTAGATTATATATTTAATATATGCTATGCTTTACCCCTCCCCCCACCCCTAATGTGCAAATATATAGCCCAAATTTGTTTCTAAACTATTATATTTTTATCATTATTTGTTTTATTTCATTAGCATTAACCGAACTTCACTTCTCGCGTGTTGCCCAGCTACTAATTAAGTACCAAATTGTTTTCTAATATTGAATTATTTCTTGTATAGTTTATCAGCCCCAGCTCAGGTTAAACTACAAGTCCCAAAATTAGTGCAGTGATCTTTAAAACTCTATAAATGAGGATTGAGCAAAGTTTTGAAGCTGAAAACAATTTTGTTGGACTTCATTTTAAGCAGAAGATCTATCTTGCAAGGTTTCACTTTTATAACACACCAATTTTTAATGGTCATCAAAAACCAGAATCAACTTGAGGGAAAGAGAGTGGAGGTAGGCGTTTCAAAATAGGCCTATCTTTTAATGATATGAATTAGTTTGCCGACCCATCCGTTAAAGTTTCAGTTTCCTAACCTAACCCTTATTCAACATAATCAACAGTAGCTAAAGTATAATTTTACCACATTTTTCCCACTGATAAGCCCTAATTCTAAACATTATTTTTTTTCATTGAGTTTTTTCTCTGTTGGTTTTTTGTTATGGCTGGCCAGTTCGGCTTAAAATCTTTCAAAATTCTTTCCTGAAATTTCAATCCCACCTCATCAACTAATAAATCCGGTTAGCCTAATACTAAACCAAAGTTAGGCTAGTTCAATATTAAAATACTTGCCTGGATGAGGAACATCAACTCCAACTCTTCCATTCAACCTGTCTGGTAAAGTGAAAGTCGAATGGATCCAACAATAGGTGTCCATAACATTAGAGGGCACCCCCTCCACAATGCAATCAATAGGATCTCCAATATATTGCCTAGCTGTAACAAGCAAGGAAAATGCAATTAAAATAATCACAGTTGCTTTATAATGAAGTCTAAATATATTATTGTCAATATTCACTTGGTCTAATTTTAGAAGACCTTTGACAGATCCAAAAACATCAAACATTTTTAATTGATAACTTCAACTCGAAAAAAAATTCAGTGACCTTTCTTACAACTAAAAAGCTGCAAATACACTGCCTGCCCTGAAGCCGTGCGTGCCTCTAAGCCTTTGTTGTACACATTCCTGGGACAATGTTGCCAAGCGAATACTTTAGAATACCACCAAAACAAGAAAATTCTTTTTTAACACTTCAAGGAATTAATGGGCTGGCTTACAAGACCAGCTAGTGGTAATGGGATATTTGCCGTGACTAACAACCTAGTTAACAATATGTCATGATTTGGCCAAAATCATGAAAAAAAAAAAAGACCGAAAGTAAAAGTCCTTGCGCAACAATTACAAAATGATCGAGCCTACTTTTCAAATAAAATCAATGAAACCTTATTTATACTCCAAATTTTTTACTTTTGTGTGAGGGGGAGGAGGTGCCCAATGCAAGGGGATGGCCTTCGAGCCCTTGCCTGCTTTGAAATCTTGAATTATCTTCAATTTTATTTCAATTATAGCTCATGAGTTTTATTATTCCACATTCACAAATAAATAATTAATAAATTAAACAACAGTTTTGTGGTGGAGAAAGCCTTGTAAGGGTTTGTGGTTGCGCAAAAGTTCACGTAAGTACTTACCTATAAACTCAACTATTCAATTAAACCTCAAGTACTTAATTAAATCGATTGTAAATAAACAAAACACAAATAAACTATAAGCTATATATAAAAAATAACTGAACTAAAAATTATAATAGATAAATAGCAATTTAAATTCTTTCACTTACTTTGTCTGTTTCAGGGCTATTTAAAGTTTCATCGTATAAAGTACCGCCTTCTCCCAATTAAATTATTGTTTATATTAGGACATTTCGCTGAGAAATCTTAGATTATAAATCTTACAAAAATAATAAGTCGTGAGATAATCAGTTGTGAGTCGTGAGAGAGAGACAAGAAGTTGTTTTCGTCGCTTTCTATACCAAGAAAATGTAATTGCAATCTCCGTGTTACGAGTCATTTCTACTCATATTTTCAGATCTAAAATTCAGAGTTTGAGCGAATCATATGTTTACATAAACGTCTTCTTTTCTTATGTTTACATAAACTTCTTCGTCTTATATTTACATAAACTTCTTGTGTTTTCATATTTATACTTGTTTTCTTTTCCATAATACACCCTTCCCATCGTATTGCTTAGAAATTTGGTTAACGGTTCAATTCAAACCCTGATTCACGTACAATATAGATATGACATTTCGGTACTTTCCCATTATGTGGGCCTTTCTAAAAAGTCAAGTTTGGTTAATGCTAATGAAATAAAATAAAATGGGATGAATATATAACAGTTTAGAAACAAATTTGGGCTATATATTTGCACACTAGGGGGGGATAAAGCATAGCATATATTAAATACGTCACCTAACCTAACCTATGTACCTTTCTCCCCCCGCCCTAAACCCCAAAAATCAACAGTTTAAATGTAGTTCCCAGAGTAAGAAACCCCTGAATACTTGTTTATACAACATCAGATAGCGTCAAATCTCTGCTTTTGCCGAGGATGCCTCGGGTTTTTCGTGACTGGTTTCCTCGTAGCGGCCCACATAATGGGAAAGTACCAACATTTCTTAGTCTCAGCAAGCATGTGACCCATTATGAAATGAATAGACCAGCTATATAAGAAATACAAACTCGGCAAAAATCAACCGTGCTAAACTCATAACAAGTAAAATTCAACCCGAAATAATTAGAGGCAGTCTAAGGAGAGGAGGGACAGAAATGGCATTTGTCCCGGCCGTAGAAATTTTAGGGGCGCAAAATTTCAAATAAACGATCTAACAGTTATCATTATTTTGTAATTTTAGATTTTTTTTTATTAAAATTAAGTAGGGGGCGCAGTTGGCAGAAAATATAAGCAAATTGAATCCGAACTTTTAATTTATCCCTTATGTTGATCACAATTTCTTGAAAATAAAAGTGAGCAGACCGAACTCAATGTATTTTATTTTTTGTGATATTTTAGACTCGAATTTTGATAATGAATGAAAATTTTCTTAATATATGAAAATTTTGTTAAAAGTTGGCCTGGCAATTTTTGGGAGGCAAGGGGGGGGGGCAAATCAGAATTTTGCCCCTGACAAAAGAGAGGCCAGAACCGCCACTGGGCATAATTCAAACTGACAAGAACTCAACGTTCAAAATCAATATCATCCATGAATTTTCAGATACCAAGTCATAAACCTCATCCTTTGAGGACAAATCGTCAAAGTATACTTTTCTATGGTCAACAATCTTTACAACAGATGAGGTAAGAAGGTGTCCAAATGAAAGAAAAGGGTAGATTTCCTACATTCTAAGGAAAATACCTTAGGGTGATGTAGGCAACGAGGACAGTGACTCGATATCATCCTACTCTTTATTCGGCTCAACATTATCATTATCGGTTTTGCGTCATTGCAGTTGTCATGACTATCAATGCCATTGCCATTGTCGTATAAGTTCTTTTCCCCCATTTTACGGGATAAATGTTAGCCATGTCGAGAATTATTTGGGTTAGGTTTTGCTGGGTTTAATTTTTACCAGGGACGTCGCTACTGTATTTCTATTGGGGGTACAGGGGGTGCTATTGAAGTAGGTGCTATTCAAGCGGTAGTGAAGAAACGTGATTATTAAACAAATACTCTACTTGGTGAATTTTAAAAATATTACGCAATCAATTAAAAACAATAAACATACATTAGACATTTAAGTGCTGGGGCTTGGTTTTTACTAAAATTGTCAACAATGAGCTGCTGCAGACGACAGTAGTATAGCGTAACCAAAGGTTCGGGTGTGTTACAGTAAATGTATAAACTCGGCTTTTTTCAGCCAGATTCACCGTTAATGCTGCGGTACATATCCCCCCTCCACTTACCCCATCCCCACGCCCATTCATTTGCTCGTAATTTTGAATGGTTTTCGACTCTGTAAAATTTATTTTGCTGCACTAAACCTTTAATATACGTGATTTATTAAAATATTATTTATGAATTCAGGATTTTATTAAATTGATTTGTTTATGGATTTGCCAATCTAGGCTATATTAATAAATAGCATTGATATCAACGGGCCACATAAAGCCAAAACAAATATCATTGGCAGCGCAATAACGCTGTCTATTTCCCTATTCCCTATTTCCCTGTCTATCTAATTGCCTATATTCACCACTTTAAAATAGCGACTATATTTAAAATTTGAAAGTATTCGAAAAATAAAGTTAGAATTAATTACTTATCCGTTGGGCATGATTTTACAAAGAATATCCAGAACATCTGAACAATTCTTGTCATTATTGTGGCAGAAACCTTAAATAAATTAAAAATTGCCAGGGATAGCAATTGGAAGGGTTAATTGACTCTTAGAGTTTGAAATTACCTTTCCCTTTGTTTAAGGAAACGAATTCTATAAGAATTACACAAAGATTTTCTTGTATAAATCAGTGTATGGGGGGGGATACATTCCCAGAGGGGGTTACACTGAATACCGTTTTTGTGTCTATAATTACCTTCACAAGCAAGGAAGTAAAAGCACTTTAAATATCAGGGAAAAAAATTGACCTGAGCAAATGTGGCGAAACAAGAAGCACAGGATATTTTTAATTTTGCTACAAGCTACCCTTATATTTTTACTTGTATGATATGGGATCAAAGGCAGTCAATTTGGAAAAATATTACAGTGGAGCAAATTGTGAAGCGTAATGGATCCCTATTTTTCTCGCTCTTATTATGTTAAAAACTAAAATTGATTAATTAAAAAAAATTGTCTTCCGAAAGTAAAGAACGAATTTGACACTTATAAATAGCATAAGTTTAAGATCTACTTAATAAATTTAAGTTCTTTTCAAATTATTGGGGGGGGGGGGCAACTGCCCCTTCTCAACGACGCCACTGATTTTACTGAGTCGAGTCCTGCTTGGATTGAATTAAGCATGGGTTGAACTGTGTTTACATAATCCATGTTTATGACTTGGCCCAGCTATGCACTCATCATACGATCTACATCAGACCAATGTCGATTTATTAATTGTTTGTTTCGTTGACTATTTTAACGCAAATATGCAATGCAAGAACTCAATTCTACAGTACGTCACTATGGCATATTTCATATATCACTAGTTTCCCCCCACTAGAATTATAAAACAGTCAAATAAAGGTGGGGTTGTTTTTTTTCAAGACTTGAGAGGGTATATTATCTGAAATTCGTTTTTCATTGAACTTTCTTTGTATCTTCAGGATACCAACCTTCAAAGTTATTTTCTTAAGTAAACAATTTTCTTTAAAAGTAAAAAAAAAATTTGTGCTTTGTATTTTTTTTTTTGCATTTTTGACTAAACTAGCATGTCAAAGCGTCCATCCTTGTGCCATAAATTTTGAAATTTACTTTTAGATAGAATGGCAACGCTGATAGCCCGCATCTGACCCGCTGATGCAATTCTAATCTAAAATTCAATGAGATTTAAAAGCGGGTTGGCATAACTGTATAATTTTGTTGTGCAAAATTCTTGGAAAGCTCCACCCTTTGGTTGATGGTATTTGTGATCTAAATGTAAGAGTAAAGTACTTTAGAAAGAATGGAGGCGAGTAAAAATACGGTTTGACCTCGGGGAAATTGCAACAGAATTATTTTTTGCACCAAAATGTTAAAAAATCAGTTTAACTGCAGAAAAAAATTCACCTCAATCCCCCTTGCACATGTGCCCCAAATTTGCCCTTCAAGGGGGAAAATGAGCGTGGAAATCGATTATTGTGTTTATAAATGTTTTGGAGTTTAAGTAGTCGTTTCCTATCAAACCAAACATGACAAATCGGAATACGACGTCAGAAATCTAGTTTTCTATACCCTAGTATCAATTTTTACCTTCATTGTATGGGGGGGGGGCGGGGTGGTTAAAGTACGCAGATCATTATTTCACGGATTCCTGCGGCTAAAGGATCATTTTATGTCAAATAAAATAGTGTAGCCTTTGGCCAAATAAGAGGTCAAAACGCAGTTTTTTACTATTTACCTGGTTTCCACCTCTGAGTGCAGGGGCTTCGTTTGGGGGGGGGGGGGAGTAGCTGCACCCCCAATAATACACAGAAGAAAATTATTATATATCCCATGCCCCTTGACTATCCAGATATGGCTCCCTCTCCCCCCCCCATTGAAAATGCAAGAGATTCGTCCCTGTCTGAGGGGCCTGTAATATCAGGGGTTGCTAAGCATAACTTTTTGAAAACTACTTTTTTAATCGAGATCAAAATTTCAGATCAATCAGTTACAAAAAGGAACGTTTGGAAGTCAAATGAATTAATCACAAAAACGTTTCGATTTTAAAACACAACCCAAGGCTAATTCTTCTTCCAACTCGTCCTTGTTATCGTCCTCGCCCTGTCTTGCTGCAGAGTTAGCCCATAACGCCCCTTTACGGTCCACGCAGGCAAAGCTGCAGGGTAAACCGTTTCGACGGCATCTCCATCTGAAAGACTTGCAACCGCTGGTGCACTAGCACCGCACCATCTTCAGCAGATTTTATGGTGCTGGTGAAGCATCTGTCAAAATTGAAAGATATATGTTTCGTGACGAAAAGGCGCCAACCCCACTCTTTGGGCTTTAGCGAATCGGACGTGCCACTTAATTATTTGCAAATAACAACTGTAAAACTGGTACTTTGCGGCAGCCAAAGTTGGCGGAAGCCACTCTACCTGTACAAAAACATTCGAAATCGGAACCACTTAGGAAATGCCCGCACCCAGACATCCTTCAGGGCCTTCTCATTACTTTTCCCTTTGTATTTGCGTAGCAAAGCTTTCTCTTCAGCTTCGGTGATCTCTTGGTGTTTGGATCCTGGTGTCATGAAGATCTTGCAAGCTGGTGGTTTCCCTACGTCGTAAAGTCTAGATGATGTATCGCTACCAGACGAGTAGACGTGGAAAACGAGTAGATTTTCTGCTGCTTTGGTTCCTAGCTTGTTCTTCATCCATTTATTTTATACACTCGTCAGTTATTTTCTTGTGCTTCTGTCTGCATAAAGATATCACGTGCATCAAGATTGGCATGGCAGAGCAGAAGGACTAATAGGTCGGTATCATTCCAAACCAAAGTGGTCGACAAAGTTTCAGCACAACTGAATGCAGTTTGTGCAAGCGAGACATCGGCATCATCCTGAGCATGTAGAACTTTCCATCCTGAGTTCGCCAGCCTCTCAGTAAGTAGGTCGACGCAGCCTTGTTTACTTTTGGGACTTCTTAAAAAATTCTCCTTTCTTTTGACGATCTTCATGTTAGGAAGGAATTCAATCGTTGGACACGACAAACCTTTGGTTCTCTTCAGCTGTGTGCAATTTTTCGTCGTTTGTGTATCAGTGTAAGAGTAAAAAACTACCACTACCTGGACAAAACGTCTTTTGACACAATCAACGTAAAATTCTACTACCTTAAAGTATATGGCATCCGGCAGTTCTCGGTTTTTTGTGCACTAGCCAGCCACCTTCAAAAACCCCCTGAGATGCTGGCAATGTCACTGGACCATCGAGCCCCTAAATTTTCATCAGTGCATTTGTTTGAGAGGCTTTGTCAGCTGTCCTTATCACCTCGAACGAACTAAAGAGTGATGGTGGAAAAGTACAGATCTCGAACGATAGTGCCTCGTTCAAGTCAGGAACTACTGGTGCTAGTCACTCCGACTAGACGTTGGAAGATTATAGCTACTTCTCATCCATAATTACAGCTTTATTTTTTTTTCTGAAAACATATTTGTCAATTTCTTTCGCTTCCATGTCCTTTAGATTGTTTTCTCCCACAGATTTGGCATCGTCTACGTTTACAGATGATGAAGCACGGACACCAGTAACCACGTTCAACAGCTTTGAATCCTGCCTGAAGGATTTTAGGAGCTCAATGTAGTGAACTATCTTTTCTATGTCCACCAGATCTCTAGCTCTCCTCGAAGATATCGCTTCTGCGTGATTTTCAATAGTCAACCCTGCAAGGCCAGTCAGGTTCTGCATGCGTTCGTTAACGAGAACCAAATTAGTAGTGGGGGCTCACTGCTTTTAAAGACATGCCCTCCCTTTTCCCATACGATTTTCAAAACATGCCCTCTGACGTCACGACATGCCCTCCCTTTTCCCATACGATTTTAGGGACATGCCCTCTGACGTCACGGTATCCCTGGCAAGATCCCGACAACATACCCTGGCGTGCTTCTGGCAACAAGCCCAGGCACGATTCCCCGGTATTTCAGTATTTTAAATCGGAGTGTGGTCGGGATAATAAACAAGTGGCAATAATAGCGGTTACTAGCACCTGTGAAATACGGTCAGCTGGCAAGATTCCCACCCCTGGCAAGATTCCCAGAATTCCAGTATTTTTTATTTATATGATTAATCGGAGTGTGGTTGGGATAATACACAAGTAGCGATAATAAGGGTTACTAGCCCATGTGCTCTAATATAGAGAACACAGCTGTCAAGATCCCCACGACACACCCCCTGCGTTCCAATGATGTCACGAGACTTGCCCCGTTTTAAACGGTCAGGTATAATGTGTTTGACGCAATTTCATGGAACCTTGCAACAGGACCCATAGGGAATCCCCGCTTGTAACTTTACGACAGCACGCACCTTATGTGAGGTCACGTAATGACAGCGCAACCACCACTGTCACATAATACCTTTTTTTGATATTTTATTTTTCACCCGAAATGTTCAAAGCGTTTTTGTTACTTTCTTTTAACCTAATGCCGGCACACACTTTATGTAATGACGGCGTTCATCTTACGCAATGTCGGTGCGTAAGTTAGATAATGACAGCGCAACCATCACTGTCACATAATACTTCTTTAGCATTTTATTTTTTACTTTCCTTCAAAGCATTTGTTTTTCTATTCGTTTAGTTTTTTGTCCTCGCTAGGACTTGAAAGGTCAATTTTGTTCCAATGGGTCAATGCCTCAAGCAAGAGGACTAAACTGCCATTCTCAAAATTCTGTATTGGGGAAATACTTTCAAGGAATAACACATTCCCGTGAAATCACAAGACACACCTCTGTCTATTCCATGATACATCTGGCAGGATTCCGAGCTCAGTCTTGCCAGTCTCCTCCTGGCCAGGGGTAACATCGATGATGGAAAACGCGCAGAGGCAATATTCATTTTTAGATACAATTACTCTAAATTTATTTCTAGCAATAAAGACGGAAGAGGTGCTTAAATTATGTAAACACCTTAGTCGTGCTAAACAATAAATCTTGAAAACACAGACACTATAAATAAAAGTTTTAATATTTCGAACAAATTTACAACAATAGGAAATTAATGAAAGAAGCAGTTAAAAAACACAACAAACAAAAAATAAAACGTGAAAACAGGGCAAATGAAAAAAACAAAAAAAAACATGTATGAATAGAATAAAGGTATGAATCGTAGCAGCTAATTTCAAGGGGAGTGAGCTTGTTGTTATGTCTTTTCTAAGGAAAATGGTCCATTATTGCAAAACTTAATCTTAACTAACTGAAAGAGTGCACAAGTTCTTCATTTTACTCAATTTGCAAGGGGTTATTTAGGAACATTTAATATATTTTTCTATTTTTGTGTGTTTTCTTAGAGAAACAGATCATTATTACAAAAATTAGTATTAACTAACTGAAATAGTTAATAAATTCTTCATTTTAGTCATATCGCACAGGTAATCAAGTAACATTTAAAATATTTTTTGTGTCTGTTCGTTTTCTTGGAGAAACGGACCATTATTACAAAACTTAGTATTAACTAGCTGAAATAGTCCATAAATTCTTCATTTTAGTTATATTGCATGGGTAATTAAGGCTGAGAGAGGGCATAAATTATTAATTTTAGTCATTTCTATTGTTGTTTGTTTTCTTAGAGAAATGGCCCCAGCTATACAATATTTAGCATTAACTTGCCCAAACAGAGAGTATTAGTATTTTTTTTGCTGAATGAAGTCAGAATTGTACTCGGTATTTTGAAAATACAGCGTTTCTTTAAGTGCAAGTTAGATTTTCAGCCCCCCACCCTCCATGGTAAAAATTCTTTGACGCCTCAATCTTAACTTTTAAACTGTAGAAAACGTTACTCCACTCAAACCATGCCACAGTACCATTATTTGACTGCCCCCTCACCCCTAAAAATCATTCCTAAGACATTTTTCAGACATTTCTTGTTAAAAACTATGCCTCAATCTGATGATTCAAGTTTTCCCAACCCATCCCTACGTGATACTCCATATCAATTCACACCACCGTGACATTGCACGCCTCCCCCTCTGTCATTCACGTTGCAACACCCCTCATCACCCCCCTAGGACAGCTTCAACTTATTCACTCCGAAAAAAAGCCAATGAACCAACATTAAACAGTATATTTTTGATAAGCGAGAAGTCACCATTTCTTTGCTAGAGCGTGATACTCCAACCCATTCACACCACTGAACCACACTATTACTGCTCTTTGGGAACTTGCGACGCCCATCATCAACATTTTAATGGTCTTCTAACGTTTGAACACCCTCAATAGATATAATTTTTATTGCTGTTATGTACCAACGATTCCCGGCACTGTGCCACACTTCTGCTACTCTGCGACACCTCTGACATCACATATATCATTCCTAAGATATTTTTCAGACATTTCTCGTGCAAAATCATACATTCAACCCATTTATAAAAGCTTATCGCAACCCAAGCCATTCAGTAAAACCTTCAAAATACTCCCGCACCATCATGGCTTTACACGCCTTCCATCCACATCACCTCTAGGACATCTCCAACCTTTTCAATCCGATAATAAGCAAGTAAATCAAAATTAAACAGTATATTTTAGAACAGCGAGAAGTTGCCATTTCCTTGCTAGAGCGTGATACTCCAACCACTTCACGCCACAGTACCAAATTATTACTGCTCTGCGGCATCTTGCGACACCCGTCGTCAACATTTTAAGCGTCTGCTTACGTTTGAACACCCTCTATGGATGTATTTTTTATCGCTATTATTTACCAAAGATTCATGACACTGTACCACACTATTACTACTCTGCTACACGCCTCTGACATCACATCTTCATTCCTAAAATATTTTTCAGAAATTTATCGTTAAAAGTCATACAATCAACCCATTTATTTAAGTTTATCAAAAGCCTAGCAAGTCGTCTGAACCATAAAAATGCTCCCACAGTATCACGGCTTCACACGCCTGCCATTCACGTGACACCCCCCCCCCCATCACCCCTAGGACATCTCCAACCCTTTCACTCTAAAAATAAGCTAGTGAATCTAAATTGAACAGTATAGTTTTTGAACAGCAAGAAGCCGGCATTTCTATCCTAGAGCATGATACTCCAAGAAAATCACGCCACAGTACCACACTATAACTACTTTGTGGCACCCTTGCGACACCCGTCATCGAAATTTTAAGCGTCTTCTAGCGTTTGAACACCCTTAATGAATATATTTTCTATTGCTAATATTTTCCAACGATTACCGGCACTGTGCCACACTATTACTACTCTTCAAGTTTTTCACGAGCCTAGCCTTTCATAATAGCCTTCAAAAAACATACCGTCACCACGGCATTACATGCCTGCCCCCCTACCATTCACAAGACATTGATCAGCAGAACTCGGCATTTCACTACCAGAACGTGATAATCCAAGCAATTCACGCTACAATGCCAGACTATTACTGCTCTGTGGCTCCCCTCTGACATCGATCCATCACCCCCAAGACATTTTTCAGAAATTTCTCGTTAAAAAATTATGCTTCAAACTATTGATTCAAGTTCTTTGCGAGCCTGGACTTTCATAATAATCTCCAAAACACTCAACACCACCCTGGCTACACACACCTCTCCCTCCATAATCCACATGGCACACCCCACCTAGGAAGTTTTCAAGCTTTTCCCACTGGAAATAAGTGCATGAATCTAAATTAATTACTGTTTTTACTTTAACAGCGGAACTAGGCATTTCGTTATAAGAACGTGATAATCGAAGCAAATCAAACCACAGTGCCCCACTATTACTGCTCTTTGGCACCCTCTGACATCTCATGATCACACCTAAAATATTTTTCCGACATTTCTTGTTAAAAATAATGGTTCAAACCCAATCATGATGCTCCACAAAACACCCCGACACTACAACATTACAGGCCTGCAGTCCACGTGGTACCCTCCCCCCTCCACGGTAAAAATTCTTTAACACCTCCACCTTAAGTTTTAAGCGTTAGAACACGATATTCCAAGGAATTCACGCCACAGTGACATTATTTGACTGCACCCTCTGACATCCCCTTTATAATTCCTAAGACATTTTCCCGGCATTTCTTGTTAAAAATCATACCTCAATCCTATGATTCAACTTTTGCAACACAACCCTACGTAGTTGCACCATTTCAATTCACACCACCATGACAATATTCAAATTTTACACATTTTCATTGAAAAAGCAACAAATTCTACACTTCTTATGGATAGGCGCGTGAGACCTCAACGTTTAGGTTCTCTGATGTACTATATTTGATACGGTAACATTTACCAAGACTCGTTGCAACCTTTTAGAGGTATTTCCGCCTTTTTCAAAAGATCAAATTTACTTCAATAGAAAACGAGACTTAGATTACAGGGGAAATTCTTGAGGATTTTTCACTTATAAAACAAGATTTTCTAAGATTCCCCCCCCTGACTCTTCCCGAAATTATGAAGTTCTTTGACTACTAGCAAACATACACCAATCTTATCATATTGAATTTTGTTATATTTTCATCAAAAAGGCAACAAATTTTACATTTCTTGTGGATAAGCACGTGGAACCTTAACACTAAGGTTCTTTGATGTGATGTATTTGATGCGGAAACTTTTTTCTCTTCTTCGGATAAAATCCAGAACAGAAATTGATCTTTTTCTCTTCTTTGAGAAGATTTAGAATAAAAGTTTACATTTTCTTCTTTGTAAAAAAAAAATTCAAAATGGAAGTTTAACATTTCTCTCCCATGGAAAAA
This sequence comes from Artemia sp. Qi Xiang Cuo, assembly GCF_049724085.1. Lineage (NCBI taxonomy): Eukaryota > Metazoa > Arthropoda > Branchiopoda > Anostraca > Artemiidae > Artemia > Artemia sp. Qi Xiang Cuo. Next base: position 93,186,031 of record NC_142794.1, on the reverse strand, counting down.
TTGAGAAGAGAACTTGAACTTTTCTGCTCTTCTTTGAGAAAATGCAGAACTTAAGTGAAACCTTTTCTTCTTTTATGAAACTCAGAACTGATGTGCAACATTTTTCTCTTATTTGGAAAATTCAGAATTGAAGTTTAACATTTTGTCTCTTCTCTGGAAAAAATTAAGAATCAAACCTTAGATTTTTCACTTCTATGGAAAAATCCAGAAGAGAAGTTGAAACTTTTTTTCATTATTTGAAAAATTCAGAACAGAAGTGGAACTTTTTTTCTTCGTTCTTCACTTCTTTGAGAAAACTCAGAACTAAAGTGGAACTCTTTCTTCTTTAGAAAAACTCAGAACTGAAAGATAACTTTTTTCCCTTTTCGAAGTATAACTTTTTTTATCTTCTACCGAAAATTCAGAAGTGAAGTGAGAATTCTTTCTCTTCTCTGGGAAGATTCAGAAGTGAAGTGTGACTTCTTTTTCTTCTTGGAGAAAATTCAGAATTGAACTGGAATTATTTCTATTCTTTAGAAAAATTCGGAGTTGAAATGTAACTTTTTTCTCTTCATTGAGAAAATTCAGAAGAGGACATGAACTTTTGCCTCTTCGTTGAGAAAATTCTGAACTAAAGTGGAAAACTCAGAACTGAATTGTAACTTTTTCTATCTTTTTCCAAAAATTCAGAATCGAAGTTTAACATTTTTTCTCTTTTCCGGAAAAAATCAGTATCGAACCTTAGTATTTTTTGACTTCCATGGAAAAATTCAGAAGAGAAGTGAAAACTTTTTTTCTTTTTTGAAAAAAATTCAGAATTCGACAGTAACATTTTTCTCTTCATTGGAAAAAGTCCAAAATTGGACATTAACAGTTTTCTCTTCTACGGAAAGTTCAGAAGAGAACTTGAACTTTTCTAAACTTCTTTGAGAAAACTCAGAATTAAAGTGGAAATTTTTTACATCTTGGGGAAAAATTAAGAATTGAAGTAAAACTTTTTCTATCGTCTACGGAAAAATTCAGAATAGAATATGAAATTTTTTCTTTTCTTTTAGAAAATTCAGAACTGAAGTGGAAATTTTTTCCTTCTTTAGAAAAATTAAGAATTGAACTGTAATTCTTTTCTCTTTTTTCGGAAAATTCAGAAGAGAACTTGAACTTTTCTTCATTTCTTTGAGAAAACTCAGAATCAAAATATAACTTTTTCTGTTCTCGGCGAAAAATTCAGAACAGAAGAACGTGTTAAGTAGCATTTCAATTACCTAAGAACATATCTCAAGAACTAAGAAAGTGATACCTGAGAAGTCAATATCAGTGTGGCCTACCATTATTACTTTTTCATCGCTGCATAAGCACCAGCTTCCTCTTAGAGTCGTTTGATAAACGTAAAAATGACCAGTATTAAACTGACATCCACAATGAATGACGACAGAACTTGTAAGGTAGTGTTCTAATGACATAAACAGATCATAATATTGACGTTGTCTCAGATTGCGATCACGTGTCTTTCTTAGGTTTACGTTATTTGGAAAAAAATCTACTATTCTTCTATTTATTTTACCTGAAAATGCTCTTCTGTCCAGATTTACAGCAAGAGATTTAGGAGTTTGGGTGAATATGGTCTGAAGCCGGCAGTCGTGGCCATTTGGACATATAATTGCTGATGGAAATGTGTAGAGTACTCTGTAAAATCTTTTGTCGTCGTATCTATGATCTCTTGGTCGACACGTGCTTTAGGATTGAGGACTGCAGGGACAGGAAAGTAGCATGCTTCTGTATCATCTAAAGTTGTTTAATTAATTTGACTCCACTGACAAACCGAACAAGTTAAGTATCTCTTAATTTTGTAACGGAATAAATCACGCAGGGGGCTCTTGGTTTCATTTATAGCATTGTCATTATTTATAGTCGTTAAAAGTATTTCCCAGAACTCAAAAAGTGACTGCTGTTGCTGCTCGGAGAATCCATATTGGACAGATAGTAAATTCCTCAAATCGTTTTACTCTTGCACAGTGCCTCAGTGACGAAAAAGCAACGCGCTTCACCTCTTGTGCAACATCTCCCTGAAGTGACGAATTGGCATAGCAAGAAACACCATCATCATTCTTTAACCCTTTTCTACCAGCACCAATACCCCTTTTGTAATGAGGATTTGTCAAAATATCCACATTAGTCCGCTTACAACGGACTCTTATATCTTTTTCAGAAATAATGTCTTGCTTGCCTTTTCTTCATCAGCTAGCAAATCAGTCTTTATCGTTCTTTACACTGATAAATTTGTGTCGAATCCTTGTTCATTCTTTCCAAAAATAATTTTTGGAGCCTTGACTCTCCTTATAGTCGATTTAGATTTGTGCATTTTCGTGTGCATTTCCGATTTTTTTTTCCTTCGAACTTGACGGTATTTCTGGTAGGACACTTTCAAATAGAATTCTTGGAATGACAATCACTTTCGGTAAGCAGAGATGAACCAACTGGCAAGTTTTCTCAAATCTGTTACTAGGACTTGAATAATGGAAGATCTGGTCTTTAAATTTTTCTCAGCTGGTTGTATTTCAATAAAACATCTAAATCGGGTAAAATTTTTGTTGGATCGAATTCCACTAAATGTAGACCTGCACTGCTGGTCACACGTGAAAAAGCCATGTAGATCATACCTGGACCAAAACAACGACTACCTACGTCAACAATTGCACATTGTAAACTCAGTCCTTGGGACTTGTGTATTGTAATGGCGAAGGCAAGTGGAAATTTTCTTCTTATGTAATACACTTGCTTCAATGCTTCAAATCACAGGGTTTCTCGGCCAATTTCATATAACAGTTCCTGTCCATCAAATTTCACTAGGACACTGCCTATTTCACCAGTTGGAAGTGTCTTGAAGCCACATACATAACCCATTGATCCATTGACAAGCCATTTATCAACAGAAATATTTCTTTGGAGCATCACGCGTGCATCAGTTGCAAGTACCAGGTTGGTCAAAGCACCTGCAGTTCTTTTCTTGTCGTCGGCAAAGTTTGCCACGCTCTTTCCTGCTTCTGGTTCAATTCGTATGTCTTTGACTACTGATGACAGTCGGTCAGCAGCAACAGGTTTCACGAAGTCTGAGCTGGTTTTCTGTAGAAGCAGAAAACTAATGGACATGGCGCAGGCGTCTTCTCTGCTTGGAAATAAGCGGCTAAAGAGAATTACTGAGTTTGCGATCCTCCGCATTCTACTCTTATATCTGCATTACAAAACGTCCTAAAATTTCTTAGTCAAGAACAGCATAATAATTGCCTTGTACTGGGCTATACCACTATTTAATTTGGTTGAATTGACTTTCGTTATTAATCAGGATTTCGTCTAGTGATAAATAACATTTTTGAAGTACTTAATATACAAATATTTAAAATTTGTTTGATATTTCAAACAAATTAATTTCAGCCACTAATATGGCGGTAATTTACCAAAGCTTGTCTATTTTTGAAAATGGCATACAAGATTAGTAATTAAAAAGGCTTTATTAGTGCTTCTTGTCAAAAAATATATTTTTGAAGGCCCTGCATATAAATAAAAGATAATTCTAAATACATAATGAATGCCTACAAATAATATTTCAACTTCTTGAAAAATAATGAACATGTGACAAGTATAAAAACATTATAGTTTTACTTTTTGTTACAAAAAAAAAAGATTTAAAAAGAAGTCGTGCGTGAACCAAAGATGCGATGACCAAACTGTCACTCTTATATTAATAATTGAGAATTAACTGGGCCACCAAACCCCTTTAATTTTCAATTTTATAGTTTTTTTTAGTTTTTGTAGTCTAATTAAACTGCCCTTGTATTTCAGGAGTCATTTTTAAATAATTGGAACAAAAAGTCAAACTTTAGCGTAATGAGCAAGGTATTGAGCTAATTTACAATCGAATGATCCTCCTCCGAAGCTTATACAACCACACCTTCTATAAAAACCTTATATGCCCTCATGGCACATTTTGCAACACTTGCCCCAGATTCTGGGGGTTGTTTTATCCCTGGAGTTTTTGTTATATTATCTTTCGTATATTTTTAACAAAATAGCTACAAATAAATTTGATTGGACGCAATTGGGGAAAATAAGGTTGGGAAGGTGATATTAAGGATTGGGGCCATTGGATTGAGGTCCATTTGCGCTTCGAATTTTTGTTGCAATTCTTATTGTTGTTATTTTTAGTTATTTGATTAGCATTTATTTGAATTGCATTTTGTTATTTGATTAGGAATAATACCTAATCACAGGTTCAAACCGCCATTGGGGTCAATGGCCAACAGGTCCATTTGCGCTTCGAATTCCTGTTGCAATTCACATTAGGATTAGGATCAAACCGCCACATTAGGATCGGGAAGGAGACGTACACTGGGAAGGCATCTGACCAGCTGGCGCACCAACTGTGCAGATTTTCAAGTTACTATTGTACGTTACCTTACAATGAACTTTTGAATTTGAATGGAAGTCTTTAAGCCACCGTACTACCGGTGACTAATAGTTAAGATGAATTATTCTCTTTGTGATTATAAGGGAGCCATAGAAAAATCGGAGAAAGATGGAACCCTGGATTATTTCTGTTGCAAATAAAACAGGCCTCATTTTGAAGGAAATTACTACATCTAGTCGGTTTTGTAAGTAATTAAAATTTTCAGGATTTATTCTAGTTTCAATTCAGCAATCAAATTTTTTGTTATAACGTACTGACAAAGCTATATATTATTAGACCCCCCCCCCTTATGTCATTTTTTTACTTTGAAAAAATTGTGGAATTTTATCCACACAAGCTTACTCTTTTTCAATATTGTCTCAAAATGAATAATCTTTCATAATGTAAAAATTTCGGTAGCTCAGTCGCATAATTTAGTGACTTTTAGTTTTTAGGTTTCCCAATGGGAGCCATTATCGTGTTTTTAAGATAGTAAAGTTTCTTAAACCTCTCTCTAACTCCAAGGGTATACTGTCTTCATATGGTACGTCCACTTTTTCTTAAGTACGGAAATTTGTCTATCCACCAATAAAGACAGAAATGAAATTATACTCAATATTACTAATAATAAAAATATCCTAAATAATAACAAAAAGAAAAAAATCAACAACATTTGTTTTTAAATTTCTGTTTTTCTTTCAACAAAGTTGTGAAAAAAGTACAGATGAGAGGAAATTCAAAAGTTTTTCCATAGTAATTACCTTTATCTGGAATCTTATACAACATTTTTTTCCAGGAGAAAATCTTTTTCCGGGAAATCTAAGCCAAACTAAATCCAAACTTCTACAAACTTTAGTTTGCCGGAGCATACTTCCGAGCTTGCTCAGGGGAAAACAACCTAACCATAAAGGGAAAATCTTCAAATATGTGATTCTAGTTTCCCAGTTGTGGCTATGAAAAAGCTACACAGTATTGGGGGGGGGGACTGAGAGTTCGTATTACTTACCTTTATTTTTTATAGAAAAGGAGAGGTTTCTGTAACATGCTTCAGCGTTATAGTTTTTTTCAATATCATTGGTTTATTTTTGTAAAGTATTTTTGAAAAGACTCTTCCGGTATGATCCAGGGAAGATATCCCATCTCAATGTGCCTTCTCAATTGCCTTCTTTATTCTGATTATAGCGTTCACCATTGAAGCTGTCATCAGGATATCCTGGTTGACGTACGAAAAGTTAAAACTGCTTAACTGAAAACACGAAGCAAATGGCCTTTGCCTTTTGCTGGGTTATATATATATATATATATATATATATATATATATATATATATATATATATATATATATATATATATATATATATATATATATATATATATATATATATATATATATATATATATATATATATATATATAGTGATGATGCTTCCCTATACATGTAGGATAAGGTAAAACTAGAGCCTTACTTAATACACGAAACTATACAGGAGTTTTTGCACCTTACAATTACAAAGCATTCAGTAATAAAAATAAAGCTTTCTTATGCGTTAGTTTGGTGTTTTCAGTAATGCTCCAATTTTGCACAATCCTATAAGCATAGGAAAACATCATTTGTCGGCTTTTGAAGTATTTTAGCCCAATTTTTTTTGTAGGGTCACTTTCCTTCCTTTGTGCTTTATGTCCTATCCACATACCTCTAATTTCTTATATTTTTCATAATGTGCCTTTTTTACCCCTTGCATAATTCACAATATCTTTTCAACCACAATCAATATGTCACTTATTGTGTTTGATTCCAAATATTTTGCCGTTCGTAAGGCAAAATATTCGCTACGTGAAATTCGTTACGTAAGTTAATTCTTATGCTACATCAGAACAAAATTTTGAGAAAGCCAGCATTTAGCCAAAAAAAGGAAAATTAATATGCGAATTAATATGCGAGAAAGCCATTTAAGTAGTATCCATATACACAGTCCTAATCACACATGTAATTACACAAGAAAACCCATGCGCGTGACATTAGACTTAGACATGGGCATTTTAAAAGCTGGCACGGTTTTTGTTATTGATAAAAATTGCACAAGATTGTACCGTTTGACGTAAACATTTTTTATGAGCCAATGGAAGATTGCCTTAATTCGAGAGTAGTTTGTTATTATAAAATTGGATGTTGCAATCAAAATTGTTTGATTGACATTTACAAAAAAGGGGTAAGGGATTTGCAGATTGGAGTGTAACTCGAGAATAGTTTGTTATTAAAAAATTGGACGCTACAATCAGAATTGTTTGATTGACATTTGCAAAAAAGGAGTAAGGGATTTGCGAATTGAGGCTTATCAGTTAAGATAGCCCCTTGCCATGGAACATAGCAATCTAAATGATCAATGGCTGGTCCAGTGCATGTGTAATTGAACTAGCATATCTGATGATGGAAGGCCGGAAAAAAATATGACTTGACCTTGCTTTACTTCTTCGATGTGTACTGTATAATACACAAGTGGTGTTTGAACAGTGTTGTCAATTTAAAATAGAGTTTAAAGTTATAGATTACTAAAATTTGACACTAAGACAGATGTAGATGGCAAGAAAATAATTTTAATGACGGATATCTTTACTTCTTCAATGTGTACTGTATAATACACAAGTGGTGTTTGAGCATTGTTCTGAATTTAAAATAGAGTTTAGCGTTATAGATTACTAAAATTTGACACTAAGAGTGATGTAGATGACAAGAAAAGAATTTTAATAACGGATAGATTTACTTCTTCGATGTGTACTGTATAATACACAAGTGGTGTTTGAGCAGTGTTGTCAATTTAAAATAGAGTTTAACGTTATAGATTACTAAAATCACTAAGACAGATGTAGATGACAAGAAAAGAATTTTAATAACGGATAGCTTTACTTCTTCGATGTGTACTGTATAATACACAAGTGGTGTTTGAGCAGTGTTCTCAATTTAAAATAGAGTTTAAAGTTATAGATTACTAAAATTTGACACTAAGACAGATGTAGATGGCAAGAAAAGAATTTTAATAACGGATAGCTTTACTTCTTAGATGTGTACTGTATAATACACAAGTGGTGTTTGAGCAGTGTTGTCAATTTAAAATAGTGTTTAACGTTATAGATTACTAAAATTTGACACTAAGAGAGATGTAGATGACAAGAAAAGAATTTTAATAACGGATAGCTTTACTTGTTAGATGTGTTCTGTATAATACACAAGTATTGAGAGATAGAGATTATTTACACCCTAGTTTTTGAAAAACACCTTTTTGTGGTATTTTACTTTTAAAAAGTTCAATATTCGAAGCTAGCTTCAGCAGGAGCTTAGGATAGTAGCGGTGACAATTGAGATATAAGGAGCAATAGCCCCATATTTTTGAAAAAATACATTTTTGTGGCATTTATACTTTAAAAAAATACAAAGTTCAATATTCGAAGCTATCTTCAGCAGGAGCTTAGGACAAAAGCGGTTAAAATTGAGAGATAGAGATTAATTGCCACCATAGTTTTTGAAAAATACTTTTTTGTAATATTTTACTTTTAGAAAGTTCAATATTCGAAGCTAGCTTCAGCAGGAGCTTAGGATGGCAGCGGTGACAATTGAGAGATAGAGATTAATTGCCCCCTAGTTTTTGAAAAAACACCTTTTTGTGGTATTTTACTTTCAAAAAGTTCAATATTCGAAGCTAGCTTCAGCAGGAGCTTAGGATAGTAGCGGTGACAATTGAGATATAAGGAGCAATTGCCCCCTATTTTTGAAAAAATACATTTTTGTGATATTTTACTTTTAAAAAATTAAACAACTTCAACCGTTGCCCGCTCCCCGCGATCAGAAATTAAATTATAAAAAAGTGTCTTCAACTGAAAGTAAGGAGCAGCATAAAAACTTAAACGGGCAGAAATAGAGGCTGTTTTAAAAGATTTAGGATTCATTAACTATAGTTTTGCCAATCAAAAGTTATGAGTTTAGGAAAATTGCTTGATTATCGAGAAAAGGGGAAACGCCGTCCAAAAGACGACACGAATGGACTTGTCGTGAGGGGGGAATTTTCCATTGAAGAGCGGACGGATATTTTTACATAAAAACATGAAAACACACACACACACACACACACACACACACACACACACACACACACACACACACACACACACACACACACACACACACACACACACACACACACACACACACACACACACACACACACACACACACACACACACACACACACACACACACACACACACACACACACACACACACACACACACACACACACACACACACACACACACACACACACACACACACACACACACACACACACACACACACACACACACACACACACACACACACACACACACACACACACACACACACACACACACACACACACACACACACACACACACACACACACACACACACACACACACACACACACACACACACACACACACACACACACACACACACACACACACACACACACACACACACACACACACACACACACACACACACACACACACACACACACACACACACACACACACACACACACACACACACACACACACACACACACACACACACACACACACACACACACACACACACACACACACACACACACACACACACACACACACACACACACACACACACACACACACACACACACACACACACACACACACACACACACACACACACACACACACACACACACACACACACACACACACACACACACACACACACACACACACACACACACACACACACACACACACACACACACACACACACACACACACACACACACACACACACACACACACACACACACACACACACACACACACACACACACACACACACACACACACACACACACACACACACACACACACACACACACACACACACACACACACACACACACACACACACACACACACACACACACACACACACACACACACACACACACACACACACACACACACACACACACACACACACACACACACACACACACACACACACACACACACACACACACACACACACACACACACACACACACACACACACACACACACACACACACACACACACACACACACACACACACACACACACACACACACACACACACACACACACACACACACACACACACACACACACACACACACACACACACACACACACACACACACACACACACACACACACACACACACACACACACACACACACACACACACACACACACACACACACACACACACACACACACACACACACACACACACACACACACACACACACACACACACACACACACACACACACACACACACACACACACACACACACACACACACACACACACACACACACACACACACACACACACACACACACACACACACACACACACACACACACACACACACACACACACACACACACACACACACACACACACACACACACACACACACACACACACACACACACACACACACACACACACACACACACACACACACACACACACACACACACACACACACACACACACACACACACACACACACACACACACACACACATACACACAGATATTGTTACTTACTTACACTTTTTTTGTAATTCCTTGAATGAAATTTCCAAATAGCTTTTTTCTAGCCAATGATTCACATTTTACATAAAGAAATGCTTTTTCTATAATTTTCTTAAAAAATTAGAGTTTACGGTCAATATCGACAAGCAATCCCTGAGAAAATATCTTCCTTTGAATAGACAGCTCTAGAAAATCGTCATCTAGAATCAAACGTTTTTCCATAAACAGTAGATCCTTCATGATTCGCTCTTTCTCAAATCTATCCATTTTTTAGAGTCCTAACACTCTCAAAATCAACTTCAGACTAACCAGAGTTTTTTTTCAACTCTAAAAATATACGCTAGTCTCTACTATAGAAAGAAAAACCGGTCTAATCTAAATTCAGCGTATCAACACATGAAGCGAAAATGAATAGAACTTGGATTTTATGACTGTTATCTGATGTATCCGATAAAAACTTTGAAAATGAATTTATTCTTTCCGGTACTTACATTTTGTCAACTTTTTCCGATGTATCCGAGAAATGGATGTTGATATAGAATTTAATCACTCTTATACTTAGATTTTGTGAAATTGCTGTATTGTCTGTCTAGGAAGCGACTTCAATCGATAAGGAATGTTAATATGGAGTTTCTTCATTTTTTTCATAATTTCCTATAATAAAATTTCTTTATTGTGTAACCAAGAGATGAATTCAAGAAAGAGTTTGTTACTTACTTACTTACTTACCTACTTCCTACTTACTTACAATTTTTTCATAATGACATATCCAACAACGGATGTTGATAAAGAATTTATTCATTCTGATACCTTCATTTTTTCAATGTTACCCCATGTGTCTGACAATAGATGTATGCAAATTCCTTTTCTCACATCTCCGATGTTTTAATAGACATTCTAAACTTTTGATATGCTAGCTTACTCTAAAAATAATGAACCCATAACAATGTAATGCATAATATATTTTTAATGAAATAATGATATGTAGAATATTAATACAAAATTATATTATGACACATAGTTATACACACGTTCACTCTTAAACATCCAGAAACGATGGTCCCATGATATAGAATAGTATTTAACATGTCTTATGCATTTATCACGATCAGGTATGTCCTTAGGTATCCAGTGTGCGAAGAACATGACCTCGTCTTCAGGACGGTGATAAAGCCCTTCAAATTTAGGACACTTAAATTCTTCTAGATTGAAAAGTGGAATCCTAGGGTCACACTTTTGAATTAAAACTTCATCTGTAGGTACATTACCCTTTACATAGAGTGCTTCAACCCCGAGAAAGCTGCAAATTTCACTGACTTCCTCCTGGACATTTCTCAGTTCCTGACCACTATTATTAAGTGGTGTAATCACTCTATCGTAGAATCCCAGTCTGTTAATTTGATGTAATGTAGTGCTCCACAAGCTATTATCATACTCAAACATGTTATAGTTCACTATCCAATGATAACAGTCAATTTCTTCGAATTCCATTGACAATAATAAAAATGCACATTCAAATATAACACCACAAGATGATTTTTTCAAACCGATAAATTCTGTGTCATAAAGTCCTGTCATCTTGGAAGCTATTAATGTAGTTGTGAAGAAGAGAAATACATCATCAAACTTTTATACCTTCGCTCAAGGTTGAATGGAGTTATGGCTAGGGGGATGACTCCTAAAAACATCTGAATTCATCGTGGGGAGGAGTCATAAAACCCTTAGAATTCATTGCGGGGAGGAGTCATAGAACTCTCGGTATCTATTGCATGCAAATGAAGTCTGGATATTATAATTTTTTTTTAATTTCTGTATTGTGTATCCAAGAGGTGAATTCAAGAATAGTATTTTGTCATTTTAAGATACGTACAAAAAAAAGATAAAATAAATAAAGTTGAATAATTTCGAAGTTAAAAAAAATAGTTTTATCTGTTAAAAAAAAAATTGAATTAGAACCATCAGTCCTCATCATTATGAGTATCCAAAACTGGACTTAAGTTTCACATATGAACTAGAAAATTGTATTTTCCATAATTTTCTTACAAGAAACTAGAGTTTACGGTCAAAACCCTTATTAGATCAGATTTTACGGAAATAGTTTTATTTTTCGATTCAAAAATAGACTTAAGTTCCACATTTGAACCAGAGAATTGTATTTTCCATAATTTTCTTACAAAAAACTAGAGTTTACGGTCAAAAACCCTTAATAGCTCAGATTTTACGGAAAGGGTGTGTCTGACAATAGATGTTCGCAAATTCCTGTTCTTACATCTCCGATGTTTTAATAGACATTCTAAACGCTTGATATGCTAGCTTACTCTAAAAAATAATGAACACATAGCAATGTAATATTTTTAATGAAATAATGCTATGTATAATATTAATACAAAAATATATGATGATACATTATTAATATCAATGATTAGCTTTGGATATTTTGAATCTGTTACATAAAATAGTTCACCATGTTCTCTCTTGATATTGTAGTTATTTTCTTCTCTTAGTTCGTAATCAGTAGAATAATCATTATTCCATTTTGAATCATACACAATTTTTACTGGTGTCTCAGGAACAGGCTCAATATGCTTTTCGTCTTTGGTATTATTTGATTCATTGACTGTTTGATCAATGCCAGTAATGTTTGTTGGTGCTTTGTTTTTCACCGTTTCATCTTTATATTCCGTAGTGATATTTTCTGACAATGCCTTTTTTATTTTTCTGGCAATTTCACTGTCTATTAACACATTATTTTTACACAGGTAACAGTTTCGGCACGTAAACAAGATATGGTTTACGATATTAGTAGCAGAGTAGGCCTTTCTTTTATTAGCCTTCCGTTGAATGCTAATACTCGAAAGCTGATGATTGGGTGTATCCGTAGGTAATGTGTTACCTGCAGCAGTAGCAAGGAGTTGTCGTCTATCATCAACAATTATTTTTATGTTAGCAATCTCTTTGAGTGCAATCATCTCTGGAGATCTCAATCTCGCATAACCACCATCATAAGAGTTGAATTTTTTCGGTATTCCAAAGAAATTTAATTCCTTACTGACATGACTATGCATGCATACATTTCCAATAGTGCTACCACTTGTACTTGTTTCATAGTTTAAATACTTCTCCTTGTCGGCATTCAATGCTACAATAACCTTGTTATGTGAACACACTCTATTAAAATGTTCCATCTTCACTTTTTCTAAAAAAATATGAGTTATGGGTTTATCGTTCTACTGCCTAAAAAATACTGATTTAATACATGCAATAGACTAGGTAGTGTCGATAACCGGTCATAGAATACCAGTGGGAAAGCCACATCGTTTCTCTGACCAATCATAGAGCACAATTGTTAGAACCGTAAGCATATGTGACATTTTAAGATATGTACAAAAAGAAAAAAATAAATAAAGTTGAAAAATTTCGAAGTTTTAAAAAAAGTCTTTTTTTATGAAAAAAATATTGAATTACTGGTTCAGATTTTTCGGATATAGTTTTATTTTTCAATCCAAAAATAGACTTAAGTTTCACACCTGAACCAGAGAATTGTATTTTCCATAATTTTCTTACAAAAAAACTAGAGTTTTTGGTCAAAACCCTTATTAGCTCAGATTTTACGTAAATAGTTTATTTTTATAGGTTTCAGACAACACACGCCTATGAGAGACTAATACCCATATCCTCCAAAACACTTTTCAGCCATTTCTTATTAAAAATTTTTATTTCAAGTCATTCACACGGGTTTTTCGCTAGCAACTCGGCCCACAGTACAGCACTATAAGTACTCTAAGACACCCCGCTCCCATCCCTCCAAAAATATTTTATTCAGAGATTACTTGTTAAAATTTTTTATAATGAATCCTAAATCTTTGGAAACAGCCTCTATTTCTGCCCGTTTAAGTTTTGATGTTGCTCCTTACTTTCAGTTGAAGAAACTTTTCTATAATTCAATTTCTGATCGCGGGGGGCGGGCCACGGTTGAAGTTGTTTACATGTAAAAACACCCTTCCCCTTTTCCATGGAAAATTCCCCTCTCAAGACAATTCCATTCCTGTCGACTTTTGGAGGGTGTTTCCACATTATTCGATAATCAGGCAATTTTCTCAAGCTCATAGCTTTTGATTGGTAACACTAAAGTTAATGAATCCTAAATCTTTTGAAACAGCCTGTATTTCTGCCTGATTGAGTTTTGATGCTACTTCTTACTTTCAGTTAAAGACACTTTTTTATAACTTAATTTCTGATCGCAGGGGCGGGGCACGGTTGAAGTTGTTTAATTTTTTAAAAGTAAAATATCACAAAAAGGTATTTTTTCAAAAATAGGGGGCAATTGCTCCTTATATCTCAATTGTCACCGCTACTATTCTAAGCTCCTGCTGAAGCTAGCTTCGAATATTGAACTTTTTAAAAGTAAAATACCACAAAAAGGTATTTTTTCAAAAACTAGGGGGCAATTAATCTCTATCTCTCAATTGTCACCGCTGCCATCCTAAGCTCCTGCTGAAGATAGCTTCGAATATTGAACTTTTTAAAAGTAAAATATCACAAAAAGGTATTTTTCAAAAACTAGGGTGGCAATTGTCACCGCTTTTGTCCTAAGCTTCTGCTGAAGATAGCTTCGAATATTGAACTTTGTATTTTTTAAAAGTATAAATGGCACAAAAAGGTGTTTTTTCAAAAATAGGGGGCAATTGCTCCTTATATCTCAATTGTCACCGCTACTATCATAAGCTTCTGCTGAAGCTAGCTTCAAATATTGTACTTTTTTAAAAGTAAAATATCACAAAGAGGTGTTTTTCAAAAACTAGGGTGCAAATAATCTCTATCTCTCAATACTTGTGTATTATACAGAACACATCTAACAAGTAAAGCTATCCGTTATTAAAATTCTTTTCTTGTCATCTACATCTCTCTTAGTGTCAAATTTTAGTAATCTATAACGTTAAACACTATTTTAAATTGACAACACTGCTCAAACACCACTTGTGTATTATACAGTACACATCTAAGAAGTAAAGCTATCCGTTATTAAAATTCTTTTCTTGCCATCTACATCTGTCTTAGTGTCAAATTTTAGTAATCTATAACGTTAAACTCTATTTTAAATTGACAACACTGCTCAAACACCACTTGTGTATTATACAGTACACATCGAAGAAGTAAAGCTATCCGTTATTAAAATTCTTTTCTTGTCATCTACATCTGTCTTAGTGTCAAATTTTAGTAATCTATAACGTTAAACTCTATTTTAAATTGAGAACACTGCTCAAACACCACTTGTGTATTATACAGTACATATTGAAGAGTAAAGCTATCTGTTATTAAAATAATTTTCTTGCCATCAACATCTGTTTTAGTGTCAAATTTTAGTAACCTATAACTTTAAACTCTATTTTAAATTGACAACACTGTTCAAACACCACTTGTGTATTATACAGTACACATCGAAGAAGTAAAGCAAGGTCAAGTCATATTTTTTTCCGGCCTTCCATCATCAGATATGCTAGTTCAATTACACATGCTTTGGACCAGCCAATGATCAATTAGATTGCTATGTTCCATGGCAAGGGGCTATCTTAACTGATAAGCCTCAATTCGCAAATCCCTTACCCCTTTTTTGCAAATGTCAATCAAACAATTCTGATTGTAGCGTCCAATTTTTTAATAACAAACTACTCTCGAGTTACACTCCAATCCGCAAATCCCTTACCCCTTTTTTGAAAATGTCAATCAAACAATTCCGATTGCAGCATCCAATTTTTTAATAACAAACTACTCTCGAGTTAAGGCAATCTTTCATTGGCTCCTAAAAGATGTCTACGTCAAACGGTACATTCTTGTGCAATTCTTATCAATAACAAAAACCGTGCCAGCTTTTAAAATGCCCATGTCTAAGTCTAATGTTACGCACATGGGTTTTCTTGTGTAATTACATGTGTAATTAGGTCTGTGTATATGGATACTACTCATTTAGCCAAAAAAGGAAAATTAATATGCGAATTTCGTTTTAATTATTCATGTACGGTGAGCCAAAATCAAAGTTGCATTAATTCAAAAACGTTCAGAAATTAAGTAAAAAAAAACAAGTTTTTGTAACTGAAAGTAAGGAGTGACATTAAAACTAAAAACGAACAGAAATTATTCCGTATATGATAGGGGCTGTCCCCTCCTCAACGCCTCTCTCTTTAAGCTAAAATTTGACTCTGTCTCACAACTTTATTTTTTAAAACGGTAAAAAACTGTAGCGTAAAGAGCAAGGCGTTGAGGAGGGGATAGCCCCTTTCATATACGGAATAATTTCTATTGGTTTTATGTTTTAATGTCGCTCCTTACTTTCAGTTACAAAAACTTGTTTTTTTTACTTAATAAAACTAAATAATGACCAAGAAAGTAATATATTAAACCAGGTATTCAGAATGTGATTAGGAACAGATTCATTGAAAATAAAAGTATTAGTACTTGGATGTAACAATGCTTTCAGTTATCAAGGCCATTCTTTTAGGTGGCAGTTGTTTCAACTGTGTCTGCCGAAATTCTCCAGGTTTTCCAACAGCACATTTTTTGATAGATCAAAGTGACTCTTCTCTGAATTATTTGAAAAAAAAACTACGTTTTCTAAGAGTTAAAGGGACTGAGTCACAAGTTCGAACCTTAAAACGTACAGGGATTAGGAGGTAAAGTTGGGGGGCTGCCGCCCCCCAAATCCCCCGCGTTTGCAGCCTCTTTTGTTAAGATTTTTAAGTCCTGTAGCCTGTAATCAGTTGGTCGTACCAATACGAATGAAAATGTTTCAATGGCATTTTTTTTAAATCTTCAGAGAATTTGACAATAAACAACTCAGTGTGTTATATTTATAACTACAAACTTGACTCTGTGCCAGGTATAGTTATGTATTCAGTGTGATTATGTATGATGGAAAAATAGATGAACCTGAACCTACCTGAACCTAAACTGCTTGTTTATGCTGAACCCTTCTTCTGTTCCCTGTTTTTCCTTCTTCTGTTCCCAGTAGCCCTGTTTCTACTGGTCGGCTGGCAAGATTCCTATGAAAGCCCTCTGACGTCACTAAATCCCTGGCAAGATTCCTATGAGAACCCCCTGACGTCAGAACATCCCTGGCAACATTCCTAGGATAACCCTGTTTCTACCGGTCGGATGAAAAGATTCCTCCGGGAGCCCTGTTTCCAGCTGGCAAAATTCCCACCCCTGGCAAGATTCTTGGATTTCCAGGTTTTATGATGCAATGTTATTTCAGTATTTGCATATAATTAATCTGAGTGTGGTCAGGATAATACATAAGTAGTAATAAATGATGTTACTAGCACCTGGGCAATGCGGTCAAATATAATATTGATGACGCAATTTTATAAAACTCTGCGACAGAACCCATGGGGAATCTCCGATTGTAACCAGTCACGGGACACAAGTGAGTGCCGCGTAATGACTCAACTCATCTTAAACAATGACAGTGCACACATCACTGTCACATAATACTTCTTTGACATCTTATTTTTTGCCCGTAAACGTTCGACGCTTTTTCTATCTTTTAACTTAATGGCGGCACACACTTTATGTAAGTTCAGCGTATCTAACGCAATGACGGCGCACGTTTTACCTAATAACAGCACGCACATCACTGTCACATAATACCTTTTTTGAGATTTTGTTTTTCGCCGACATGTACAACACGTTTTTCTTCCTTTTTCTTTTTTTCTTTAGTTCTTTGTCCTCGCTGGTGTTTTGAAAGGTCAATTCCGTTCCAGTAGGACAATGCCTCGAGCAACAGGACTAAACTGCTATCCTCTGTATATTGTATCGAGACCTATTTTCTAAACTAACCTATACCATGTCAACTACGTTTAAGTTAGGTTCATTTAACTTGGGTTAACCTAACCTTAGCGGTCATGTTAACTTAAGTTAAATTAACCTAACTTAAACATAGTTATTTTATTGTGATTAAGTAGTTTTCTAGCAAATGAGTTGTTAGCGTAAACAGAAGATTGTTACTTCTGAGAAAAATTTCTTATCTTTGACCGAGAACTAGCTGTTATTATAAAAAAATTTGTTACTATTAAAAAAACCTGTTACCTCCAAAAGACATTTGATAGTAGTAAGTAAAACTTTGTTAGAATTAAAGAAAAAGTTGTTACACCGAAGAGAAAATTTGTTGGTGTTGAGAAAAACTTGCTGCGTCTAGCGGAAAACTTGTTAGCATAGACAGAAAATTGTTACTTCTCAGAGAAATATCTTATCTTTGACAGAAAACTCGCTGCTAATCGAAAAATTTGTTACTATTTAGAGAAAACCTGTTACTTCCAAAAGAAATTTTATAGTATTCTGTAAACTATTGCTAGTATTAAGGAAAAAAAATTGCTACTTCAAAGAGAAATTTGTTAGTGTTAGAAAAACTTGCTACATCGGATTGAAAACTTGTTATCATAAACAAGAAATTGTTAGTTCTAAGGTAAATATGTTATCTTTGACAGAAAACTTGCTTCTATTAGAATTTTTTTACTATTACGAAAAAATGTTCCATGTTAGTTCCATGAGACATTTGTTAGTATTAGGTAAATGTTTGTGAGTATTAAGGAAAAGCTGTTACTTATAATAGAAAAGTTGTTATCATAAGGAAAAAATTATAACTTCTAAGAGAAATATCTTATCTTTGACGGTAAACTTGCTTTTATTAGAAAAAAATTGTTGCTATTAAAACCTGTTATTTCCAAGAGATATTTGATAAAATTCAATCATAAACAAAAAACTATTACTTCTAATAGAAATTTGTTATCTTTGACGGAAAACTTGCTGCTATTAGAAATTTTTTTTACTATTAAGAAAAGACCTGTTACTTTATAGAAAAATTTGATAGCATTAAGTAAAAGTTTGTTAGTATGAAGGAGAAAGTTGTTACTTCAAAAAGAAAATTTGTTAGTGTTAAATAAAACTTGCTACTTCTAACGGAAAACTTGTTATCATAAACAAAAATTGTTACATCTAAGAGAAAATTGTTATTGTTGACGGTTAACTTGTTGTTATTGGAAAAGTTTTTTACTATTAAGAAAAACCTGTTACTTCCGATAGAAATTTGATAATATCAAGTAAATATTTGTTAGTATTAAGGGAAAAGTTGTTACTTCGAAGAAAAAATTTGTTAGTGTTAAGAAAAACTTGCTACTTCTAACAAAAACTTGTTATCATTGACATAAAATGTAACTTAGAAGAGAAATTTGTTATCTTTGATCGAAAACTTGCTGCTATTGGAAAAAATTTGTCACTGTTGTGAAAAAAACCTGTTACTTCCAAGACAAATTTGATAGCATTCAATAAAAGTCTGTTAGCATTAAGGAAAAATTGTTACTTCTAAGAGAAATTTGTTCTCGTTGACAGAAAACTTTTATTAAAAAAAAATTGTTACTATTAAGAAAAACCTGCTACTTCCGAGAAAAATTTAATGCGATTAAGTAAAAGTTTGTTAATTCTAAGGAAAAAGTTTTAATCTTAAATGGAAAAATTTGAAAGTGTTAAGAAAAACTTACCAGGTAGGGCAGTGAAATTTTTATTGTAAACAAAAAATTGTTGCTTCTAAGAGAAATTTGTCGCCAGTGACGGTAAACTTGCTGCTATTAGAAAAAATTTGAAGCTAGTAAGCAAAACCTGCTGCTTCCCAAAAAATTAGGTAGTTTTAAGTAGAACTATGTTGGTACCAAGTAAAAAGTTGTTACTTCTAAGGAAAAATTTGTTAGTGTTAAGAAAACTTGCTACTAATAACAGAAAACTTGTTATCATAAACCAAAAAATGTTACTTCTAAGAGAAATTTGTTATCTTTGACGGAAAACTTGCTGTTATTAGAAAACATTTGTTATTATTAAGAAAAAACCTGTTACTTACAAGACAAATTGAATAGTATTTAGTAGAAGTTTGTTAGTATTAAGGAAAAAGTTGTCACTTCGATGAAAAAATTTATTAGTGTTAAGAAAACTTGCTACTTCTTACAGAAAATTTGTTATCATAAACAAAAAGTTGTTACTTCTAAGACAAATTTATTATCTTTGACGCTGAGAATGCTGCTGTTAGAAAAATTTGTTACTATTAAGAAAAACCTGTTACTTCAGAGAGAAATTTGATAATATTAAGTAAAAGTTTGTTAGCATTAAGTAAAAAGTTGTTACTTCTAAAAGAAAATTTGTTAGTGGTAAGAAATTGTAACTGTTGTTCCGTTTAGTAAAAAAAACTTGCAACTAGTAACAGCAAAACTTGTTATAATAACAAATTATTTACTTCTAAGAGAAATCTATTATCTTTGACGGTAAACTTGATGCTATTAGAGAAAATTCGTTACTAGTAAGAAAAAAACCTGTTGCATCCAAGAGAAATTTGATAGTATTAAGTAAATGTTTGTTAGTATTAAGGAAAAGGTTGTCACTTCGAAGAAAAAGTTTATTAGTTTTAAGAAAAACTTGCTACTTCTTACAGAAATTTTTGTTATCATAAACAAAAAATTGTTACTTCTAAGAGAAATTTATTATCTTTGACGGAGAACTTGCTGCTTTTCGAAAAATTTGTTACTATTAAGAAAAACCTGTTACTTCAGAGAAAAAATTGATAGTATTAAGTAAAACTTTGTTAGTATTAAGGAAAAAGTTGTTACTTCTAAGAGAAAATTTGTTAGTGTTAAGAAATTGTAACTATTGCTCCGGTTAGTCTCAAAAGTTTATGGCGAAAAGAAACTTATGGTGATCAAAAAGAGCTTGAAACCCCTTAAAATGGCGTCAGATCTAAATGAAAAGTGTACCATTGCAATCAGCATGACCCAAAAACTTTTGTAGGATAATTACAGCTCCCCACATTGAACACCAAGGAAAATGACTTTTTTGCATGGGTAGCACTGATGTCTTCTTTTTTTTTCTTTTCTTTTTTTTACCAGGGCTTACGAATGACCAGAACATCATAGAGATGTTTAATGGCTCATTAGAATGAAAATTAAATTTTCTAGTGCCATTTTTAAGTGACCAAAAAGATTGGAGGGCAAATAGCCCCCTCCCTACAGGCCCCCGCACTCCAAACTAGTCCTCTTAAAAGTTTGAGAAAGTGATTTTGTTTAATATTTTTCAAATGTCCAATGTATATGGTTTTGATGATGAAATGGCCCTCCATAGCCCCTGGGGAAGGGCTGTATGTGGTATCGAGCGTATCGATGTCGCGCGTATCGGTAGTGTCGGATAGAATTTTTTTTCACAAGGCAGTTTTTTTTAAAACATGTTTTTTAACTGTTGGTTACTATGGCTGTTTTTCCCTTTTTACTAGGTTGGAACTTGCTAGGTTGGAATACTTTTGGGGGAGGGGGACTCTTTGCCCTCCAATCCTTTTGGTCACTTAAAAAGGGAACTTACAAATTTAATTCTCTTTCGAATGAGCTATTACACATCTCTCAATGATGTTCTGGTCATTCGCTAGCCCTGGTGAAAAAAGGGGAGATAGATCAGTGCTACCGATGCAAAAAAGCGATTTTCTTTGTTGTGCAAGGAGAGGGACTGTAATTTCCCTGTTAAAGGTTTTTGACCATACCGACTCCAATGGTACACTTTTCATTTTGAGCTGACGCCATTTTTGAGGGGGTTTCAGGCTCTTTTTTGAAATCACCATAAATTTCTTTTCGCAGTAAACTTTTACTTTTAAGATTAACCGAAACAAAAGTTTCGATTCCTGATTCAGTGTCAGATAGCAATTTTTTTCACAAGACAGTCTTATTCAAAATGCGTTTTTTAACTTTTGGTTACTATGGGCTGTTATTCGCTCTTTACTAGGTTGCAGCTGCCGCTACAATCATGATGACAAGCCGGTATCTTCATTACAACTGTAATCTATATCAGTGCCACCAAATGAGCCAGATATTAGATTGCTGGCGAATGAATTGGCATCATTGTCAGGGTACTTCATGTAATGTTGTGTGTTTTTTAAGTTCAATGATGGAAATAAAATTATTTCGTTTGGACGTATGTATTAAGTACACTTTATCTGTGTCCCTTCCTTCGGAGAGCAGTGATAAGTGGTACCAATCTTCAGATGCTTATACAGGCCACAGTACTTTCACTGTCCAACCTTCGTGTCTTGGGTCTGCACTCCCATGGGCTTTCCCTAACAGCACAGAAACGTTTCAGTCTTGCGTTTATAACACCTAATGTCCTTGAACAATTTTGATACGTCGATAGGTTTCATTGTTTTTATTTAAAAAAAAAGATCGAATTTCAGTCCTTATTTCTCGTATATAGTACTCAGTAGTATAATTTAGGCAGGATTCTTAGGAGGGGCGATCGTCCCTATCCCCCTTGTATTAGTGGTTGCTCTTTAATAGGTGAAAACTACCGCTGCAACCCCGATATACATCGTGATTCCAGCGGTAGCTGCAGCCTAGTAAACAGCCACCCACGGCCCGTATTAACAAAAAAAAACACGTTTTGATAAAAATTAGCCGGTGAGGAAAAATTTCCATTTGTAGCTCATTCAGAAATTGTAACTATTCAGGAATCGTAGCTCGATTAGTTTTAATAGTAAATGTTATTTCGAAAGTAAATTTACCGGTATTTTGAAAAATAGCCTGAAACCTCTAAAAATGGTGTCGGACCGAACCAAAAAGTACAAAATTGGAATCACCATGGCTGAAAATCCTATACAGTCCTCTGGCTTGAACAACAAAGAAAATAAATTT
The DNA here is from genome assembly GCF_049724085.1 of Artemia sp. Qi Xiang Cuo. Classification (NCBI taxonomy): domain Eukaryota; kingdom Metazoa; phylum Arthropoda; class Branchiopoda; order Anostraca; family Artemiidae; genus Artemia; species Artemia sp. Qi Xiang Cuo. The sequence goes on along the minus strand of NC_142794.1, from coordinate 93,163,256 downwards.
TTTACATGGGTAGAAATGGTGTGTCTCCTTTTTTTTCTCCGCTGCTAGCGGGGCACTGGAACATCATAAACAGCTACTTAAAGGCTCATTTAAAAGGAAATTCCCATATATAAACTTTTTTAATTAGCTAAACATAATATCTAAATAAAATACTTTTTTTCTACAAAAACTGCACATTCATACACAAGATTATATTATAGTTTATGATGTCATATTTCAGTGACTATAATGCTTGATTCTCTTGGGTTCGTTCTTTACTATATTCAGCAAAGGAAGGCTTGTTCCTTTGTATTACTGTAATGAGTGGCTTTGATAAAAGTGATGGCCACTTGGTGCGTTCTTTACTGGGTCCTGCTGTAAAGGCCGTACCGCGACCCATTATAACCAAAAATTAAAAAAATCGTTTTAATAATTACTGGCCGGTAAAAAATTGCTATTTGTAGCTGATTTACGAATGGTGACTATTATCTCGATTATTCTTAATAGCAAGAAAATGATGTTTCTACCAAAGGAATGACAAGTAAGAAAAGGAATGACTTAACCTAACTTACTCTAACTTAACCTAACTTAATCTAACTTAACGTAACTTAACCTAACTTAACCTAATTTAACCTAACATAACTTCACCTAACTTAACCTTACTTAACCTAGCTTAATCTAACTTAACCTAACTCAATCTAACTTAACCTATCATAACTTAACCTAACTTAATCTAACTTAACCTAACTTAATCTAACATAACTTAACCTAACTTAACCTAAATTAACTTAACGTAATCTAACTCAACCTAACCTAGCCTAACTAAGCCTAGCCTACCCAACCCCATCCTAACCTAACTTATGGCTCGTTTACACATTGCGGAAATTCATGTGGATTTAGCAATCCGTGCGGAAATTCCGTCCATTTTCGTGCTAGAAAAAATCTCTAGCTTTCTGCAACGTTTTGGTCAAATCAGGACGGAATCTTGGCAAGATTATTAAATGAATAAAATCATAAGTATGGATTATCAAAAACTACACGATCTTATAACTTTGGTTCAAGGCTACACCCATCTTCTATGATCCTGCGCACCCAGGCTATAAGAAAACTAAAAAAAACGGTGTCATTTTGCTGTCTATTGCCTCAACAGCTTTCAGAAGAGGGTAAGAACATAGGTCATGCTGTTGCAATAATTTAAATCTTTGCCTTAGAACGCAGCCTTATTTTAGCTATAGTTTGAACAGAAACGGACGGATTTCCGCATGGATTTCCGCAATGTGTAAACGAACCATTAATCTAACCAAGCTTAACTTAACTTAATCAAATAGTAAAATATGTTTTCTACAAATTATATTAAAAGTCCCTTTCAGAATCTAGGTTGCATATTTTGTTGTTCTATTTGCGTGACTTGTTTTAATTTCTTGTCTATTCTTTCTACAATTTTCATTTTTAAACCTTCCTTGACAATTATCTTGATTTTTTCGTTTGATTCCTTTTTGCTTTGTTACCAGATCTTGTATATGGTAATTCTTTTTAGGACTCATGTATCCTCCAGGTTCATTAACCTTAATTTTTACCCCTGAGCAAGATAATTTATCCTCATTCTCACCATCACTTTCAGAATCGAGGATGTTTATTTCTGCTGTTCCATTTGCGTGACTGGTGTTAATTTCTGTTCTACTCTTATTACAATTTCCATTCTCAAGATTCTCTTGAAAATTATCTTGATTTTTTCGTTTGATTCCTTTTTGTTGTGTTACCAGATCTTGTATAGGGTATTATTTTTTAGGGCTCATGCATCCTTCAGGTTCATTAACCTTAATTTTTGCCCCTGAGCAAGATAATTTATCCTCATTCTCACCATCACTGTCAGAATCGAGAATGTATATTTCCACCGTTTCTTTCGTCTTGCTGGTTATCCCCCTTAGATTTTTGTTACCGAATACACGAAGGTTTCGATCCTCATTTTGATCATTTACATGTGAAACACCCTCCTCAATTCTTTTCCCTCTTGTTTCTATATCTCTAATAAGATTGTTTTCATCATCACTTTCAGAATCAAGGATATACATTTCCGTCGTTCCTTCCTGTTGTTTCTTTTTACATTTTTCATTTTGAAGACTCTTTTCTTTTTTCCTCTTAATTCCTCTCCTATTTGTTATTGGCTCTTCTTTAAAATTACCAAGTTTCAGGTAATGTTTCGTATTGTTTTTGTATCCTTCCGGCTCTTTAACCTTAACAAATACCCCTGAGCAAGTTGCTTTATGCCGTTTCCACCATATATCATTTGGACCAGGAGCTCGATTCATTGATCGTTTCACAAAACCGAAAAATGGAGGACGTTTATTACACGTGCCGGTACAAAGCCACCAGTGTCGCTTATAGAGACTCATCTCTTCATGAAATTTATGGTAAACAGCAATATTGGTTCCTGCTAGTGCATTGATCCTATGCATATGCTTTTGGAATTCTGGACTGTGTCCAGTATAGGCTCCAGATTTGTGCAAAACAAAAAGATAGGCGTGAATCATTTTGTGCAGAAGTGTGTCCACCAAATCCTTTTTTGGTCTAAGCTTAAGTAGAGGAATATCGGGACTTTCCAGCACATCGAGTCATTCTGGAACTCCATTTTACTTCAACTGATTGTAAAAAATTCCAGAAAAATTCCTTATTAAGTCTAATAAATAATGCATGAATGTTGGGGTTCGGAACATTTACTTCCAAACATATTATAACATTTGTTGCGTGCTACATAACTTTTATTTCGAACAGAGGTGATTTTTAATTCTTATAATTAAGTCGGAATTCTTTTTTTTTGTAAAACAAAATTTAACTATTATACTAGAATAAAGGAAAATTTTTATACAGTTACCATTTTCTTAAAATAGTTTGAACCCATAAAAATATTTCTGTAATTATACTTATGTAAATAATATCTCTATTATAACATAATAGTAGCACTTTTTACACACACCATAGAGGAAGGAGGGGGCGGGGAGGGTGAGCAAACAGCAAAAAAAAGCTTTAAAGATCGAAAATGTTGAGAATTGAGGGTAGCGTGGCGGAAACTCATACATTACTGCAAGCAACAAGTACACACCGGCTGTAATTAGATAAAAAGGTCACTATCCCTTTCAATTTCCATTCGAATGAGCCCTTGTCGAAGTATTTACGACAACTAATTCGATACGAAGTGCCCTGTCTAAACCCCCCCCCCCCCCGCCCCCCCGAGAAAAAGAAAGAAAATAATACATTGTGCCCACACCGCTCTTTATTTAGACAGCGCTATTACGCTACAATGTTTTAATGTATTTTAACATATGGCTACGATGTGTTCATACATCAGAGGGCCCTTTTGAAGACGTTGCGATGGCTTCAGCGGCGTAGAAGATCGAAACTCGTATGAATAATAATATCCATATTATTCATATATTCATATGAATAATAATATCCCTTTTCTTCCGAGGCTGTAAAACTTATTTTTGAACAATTAATGTCTTTATCTAATATCTAATGTCTTTGAACAATTTTATCCTGAGAAAAGACCGTACATATGAGATAAAAATTAGAAAACACAATTGACCACTTCTTGTCGACTATGATTGAATAGAATTGCTTAACTCTGGTAAATACCCCTATGTCACGCTACCACACAAGGAATTGGGTTGTGCGAGTGATTTGTGTCATGTAATTAATAGAAGAATCTCTTTTCGTAAGAATTGTGCATTCCATTTTAGCTGTTCATTGGATCATGGCAATATTTATATCAGGTCTTCCATTGAGAACGAAGTGATTCATTTCAACGATAATCTGAGAGATATTCTTCGTTTTGAACTGACAATAATCAAGGGTAAAAGTGCTGGAGCCACCAGTGATATGGAACATGTTATTTTTGCATATTATCCGCCCTGATTCTCCTCAGACAGTTGCACATTTCTTATGGCATCCTTTGTTGAGACATCGAAAGTTTGCAATAACAATGTCCCCCCCTCATATGTGTTCTTGAACGAAAAACCACTCACGATCACATTCAACACTACAATACAAAGCATCTTCAGTATATGCCTGTGGACCATTGCAAAGGTCGTTCATCAATGCCAGGCTACAGTTTTGGCAATTGACTTGCTAAATGGTTTCGCTCTGCTCTACCTCTTGCTAAAAAATACATTGCTCCGGTTGCCGCGAATTTTACACCCTCTACCCTACACGATTGAGGCTCTGGAAAAGATTTTAAAGAAAGTGTTTCACAAAATCTCAGGTCCAGCGCACGATCCCTTGGTGAGCGATTGAAATCGTGACAAAGTGGAAAAGGTATAAAAAAGTCGAGAAACACCTTATAACTCATCAGTCTCTACTCGGGTCAGAGACGAAAGATATCACTCTTGTCAAAGAAGAAATAACAAAAGAAACCAAGAACAAAATTGTTCGATCGAAAAAGGATTTCTTCTACTAGACAGACATGACGTGTTACCACACAAGGAATCCCCATCCCACAGTCACCTCATCTCTAAGTCTTTTCAAGGCAGAAAATGCGGATGTCAGTGTAAAACATGGCTACTATGAACAATTCTGCCTACAACAACCGCTCTGTAAAACATACATTTTTAAATTTATTCCAATGAAGACTATTTCAAAGATTTATCATCCATATTTAATGATCTAAATTTTGTGGTCTGCAAGAAGGCTTACAATAAAACTTCCACCACTACTGATGGATTATCGTATGAAAATTGTGGACTACACAATTTATTTAGACAAATCAGTGTCTACATAAATGGAACATTGATGATCACTTGTAATAATCTATCAAACTATGCAAGCTAAATACAATTTATGTTGATGACTCCAAAGTCCTATAAGAAATTGAGAAGTCAGGTGATGAGCTATGAATATAAATCAAATGTTGATACTGATGGTGAGCTTACTGGGATAGTGAGGAAGGAGTATCATTTAGCTGGTAAATTAAATCATGAAATATGTAATATACCTCAATGGATGCCTCCCAATGTTAAGATTGAGATAAAGTTTACAATTCACTCCATCCAATTTCATTTTAAGAAAAACACATGATGCAGCACCCAATACAAATGTCAATCTCACCTTGGCAATACTTCATTTAAGAAAACAACAGGTTATGAGTTCTGTTGCTTCGGCAACTGAAAAAATTAAGAGCCAGTGGAAATAATATGAAACTGCTCGTTCCTCACACAATTACCAATCCTCACACAATTAACCAATTACCACGGGTTCACGTACCTACACCGACTCGAATTTATCAATGGTGAAATTCCTTAAAAACTTGTTTTGGCATTTGTAAAAAGTGCCAGTGCTAAAGGATCATGGTCAAGCTCCCCGCACAAATTGGAAATGGTTGCACTTTGTCCTCTTGAGTGTAAAGTAAATGAAATTCCTCTCTACAATTTATCCTCTGATAAATCTTATAGGACCTTATGTGAAATGAAAATGCAATCCTTGTATCGAGATTTGCGACTACTTAAAGATGGTACAACCGATACAATGTTCGTAAAAAGTCACGGTTTTATTGGTTTGGACTTGTTTGGTACTCAAGATATGAGTATTGTCCGAACGGGCACTGTACGTTTAGAGTGTACCTTTGCCAAGCCGTTGGTGGAGAGTGTAGTATTAATATATTGAAAACCTATTTTAAATCAATTTGAAACCTATTGGGAAATCATCCCCGATGGCAGTGTTCTACGAAACTTCGCACCATAAATGCAAGTCAAATAATCGATGTATTCCACTTGGATCCGTACTTGTCCAAATACAAATCCTATTGCATACTTTCGGATTTCGGAACCAAACCTTCGGAAGCAGGGAATAATATAGGTTTTTGTGATACTCTTATCCTAATATAACTGAAAGTAAGGAGCAACATTAAAAATTATATTCCATAAATGAGGGGACTGCCCCTTGCTCAACCCTCGCTTTTTACATTAAATTCTTAAAGTTTTGTGAAAACGCTTCCCATTCAAATTGTGCTTTAGGATCCTGGAACCTATATTATTTAGAGTGCCCCCGCACATGATTGTGTACTATCTTACGTATCAATTGATCTGAGATATATCTATCAAAAACATAAAAATTTAGCTTCTTAACTTTTGCCTTTTTTACTCGATTCTATCTTTAACCTGTTCCCAAAAATCTAGAAAACTCATTCCATATTTGAGGCCGTATCACCAGCTGATTCGAAGATTTGCTCCTTCATGGTGTAAATTCATGCATAGAATGCTGTTATTTATTGTTTTACATCAGTTTTTCTTTTATTACTTTTTTTTCTAAATGAATGCATAGCGGATCATGAAAAAACTGCTATCATATGCAATATTTTAGAAGGTAATAAACAGGCATTCCTCTGTACTAGACAGATATTCCAAGAAATCATGTTGAAACTTGCGAATTAGTTTTTCAAAAGACATGTTACACTTCAAATATGTTTCTTCTTTTGAACCTTTTAGTTCAGTCTTTAAATTTCGGGCAAAATTGCCCGATAATTTCAGGTTGATCAGAAGAAATAAACAATTTTTAATCTTAAGAGAGGACCTGAAGATTTTCGCCTCCAAAAATTGTTTTCCTCTGACTGGGGTGAAATTACTCCCCTTTTTTTCCTGTAAGCTTTTGGGGGCCCCATCGCATGAAGCAGACTAACACAAAAATACACCTCATTTGTTATACCATCACGGTTATAGATTAAGTCACATTATAAGTCAAAATTCAAGCAAACAGAAATTGTATGGTTAAGGGAAAACTAAAATGACCAAAAATTGATATGAATCATCAAGTCAATTTTAGAATTAAGAGAAATTATTTTGAGTTGGAAACTGAAGCCTTTTTGGCGGATTCTAGAATCGACAGGCCTCCCTGAATAATACTGCCTTCAAAGCTCTACACCATGGGACGGAGAGCTGTGTTCAAGTGAACGGCCGGTGCAGCCCGTTCTTCCAAATCACGACAGGAGTGCGCCAAGGATGTGCAGTGGCCCCAGAGCTCTTCAATGTCATCATAGACTACGTTATGACAAGGACTACTTCACGTCTCAGCTTTGGACTCAAGTTTGGAGATCGTGTCATTACAGATGCTGATTTTGCCGCTGACTTGGCCATTCTGGCGGACTCCATGGAGAAGTTGCTGAAAGCGCTTCGAATCCTACGAGAAGAGGCTGCAAAAGTAGGACTGCAGATAAACTGGACTAAAACGAAAATTATGGCCATAGACCCATCCTCCTCTGCTGCCAATCCTTCAGTTAGCCTGGATAGCACCACTAGCATCGAAGTTGTCCAAAGGTTCACCTACCTGGGCTCCATAATTTCTTCAGATGGCTCGCTTCTTTCTGAACTACAAGCGAGAATATCCAAAGCGTCTTCTGCCACGGGCAGACTGAACTGTCACCTCTGGCGAAAACCAAACATCAGTCGCACAACGAAGCTGCGGATTTTCAACGCCCTCGTCGGCTCTGTGATGCTCTATGGAGCTGAGACGTGGCAAGCTTCAGCTGCAACCCTCAAGGCAATTGATGTCTTTCAGTCCAAGAGCCTGAGGAGGATCAAAGGCTACGATGGTTCGACTTCGTCAGCAACGAGAAGCTGCTGCAGCTCACCAAGCAGTCTTGGTTTTCGACCCAAGCAACCGAGCGAACACTACGATTCTTCGGACACCTACTTCGAATGCCTCCACACATACCTGCGAAAACGATCCATGATTTCGACCCTGTCAAAGCCGGATGGAAGTGACCTCGCGGCCGACCGAAAAAACGATGGTCTGACAGCCTTTCCAAGTTCCTGACGATGGCAAATATCAGGTTGACCGATGTGCAAACGCTTGCCATGGACCGAAGTGGATGGAGCAGGCAGACGTCACTCTCTACACCGAGCAGCATCCGGCAGGAGACATAAGTAAAAAGTAAGTCAAGTCTTCCTCTAATCCCCCTAATACTAGATTGTAAAGCTATTTAGTGTTATAATGAAGACATTGATGGAACAATCTTTCCGAGCTGACTTTGTCTTCTCCGTCTCTGAGAAGTGTTTTTTTTTGTGTTTAAAGTTTGTTTGTCTTTATGTACAGAAATCGTACGGTTAACAGAAACTGTATGGTTAAGGGAAAACTAAAATGACAAAAAATTGATTTTAGAATTAAGAGAAATTATTTTGAGTTGCAAACTGAAGGCAAAAAAGCCAAACCTAACATGTATATTAAAACAGAAATCACCAAAACTAAAATTGGAGCTGCCTCTTCCTCTAATCCCCCTAATACTAGATTGTAATTTTTAGCTATTTAGTGTTATAATGAAGACATTGATAGAACAATCTTTCCCAGCAGACTTTGTCTTCTCCGTCTCTGAGAAATGTTTTTTTTTTGTGTTTAAGGTTTGTTTGTCTTTTTGTACATTACCTCCAAATCTAACCCAATGTAAAAAAAAAAAAAATCATTGGCCCAGTTCCAGGTGTTACATACAGAAAAATCCAATCTTCAAAATCTGCTCATTATCCTTCAGCCCTGTCTTTGTAAGTTACAAACCTAACAGAGAAGAGAAAAATTTTGAGATGTCACAACTACAGCCGAAGTAAGTTTGAGATTTTTTATTTTAAAGATGATTGAAGAGACGAAATATGTGACCCACTTTTGTATAACTTAGGTTTCTTCTTCTTTTCATCTGGAACGATCGAAGAAATTCATATCAACTGACTGAGCTGAATAAAAGTATTACAAGTCTTGGGTGATCAAAAAAGAAAAAGCTATGGCATATTCTTTGTTAAAACAGCATATTTTTTTTTCTCTGGATAGGGGTTCCCATTACACAATGACTTACGGGTATAGGTTTCAAGCTTTCAAGAAAAATTATTTGTTCTTTCTAAACATTATGAGCTCACGCGATATTTTTGCATCTTCTTCCCTTTCCCATTCAGTCTGAAAGCTTTTAGTTGGATTTGAGATTTACGTAGCTCTTTCTAAGCACAAAAAATGAAGAGCCCTCGACTCCTCAGTCCCCAACCACTTCCTAAGTTTCAGCTTAATCTCCATCTGTTGTTCCAAAGAGGTCCTGTATGTGCCATTTTGATAGCATAGTTATATATGTTCTTTTGGTTTACCCCCCCCCTTCTCCGAGTTAAAATTCCGTGTCCTCTTGGCCCCCCAGAACCCAATCTTCAGACTTTTTTTCCCTTCTAAATTTAGTGTCTTTCGATTTGAATGAAAATATAGGCCTGAAAGTTTCAGCTTGTTCTCCAAAACCAGTTGCAACACATTTCAGATAATTTGAGGGTGTACATAGCGTTTTTGCTTTTCATAGGTACCCATGTCGTTTACAAATTATGCTCTTGTGAAACCCTGTTAATCATGGCCTAGCAAACGATCACGTTTTTCTAGTGAATGTAAAAGAAATCTGTGAAAAATGGCTTGTGTACAGAATTCAGGGCTACTGCCTGTGCAGATAACCCCAAAGGTAATTTATTAGAGATTTTAGCGTTTTGGTACATGTTTCAAAATTTCAAATTAATATCCTTGGACATAAGGGGGGAGGGTAGAAATAGCAGAAAAGGACATGGAAGTGAGGCCTGTTTACAAATCACTTTCAGGTCTTAAAAAGCGCGCTGAATTTCCAACCAAATGAGCCACTTTCAAAAGTTCCTTAACCATTCGTCCATGAGAAGCGCCAGATAAATTTTTTCTAGCTCTTTGCCGGGTCAGTTTTGGGAAAATCTAATTTTTTGGCTATTTTTTTCTGAATTGGAGCCCACTAGGCCCGGGGACTTAAGAATTAGGCCCCTTGTCTTTCTTAGTGAGAAGGGTATCGTGGAAAATGCTTAATTTTACATTATACTCCTCTCAGTCCACGAGCTTTTTGCCCCATTCCTAGGCCCTTAACAACCATTTCAACAAGCAAAACATTTTACTCTTTTGATCCAGACAATGGTCCCTGAAGGTTTCAAGTCAACTCCCCCTTTTAAGATTTTAAAATGATGGAAGATCAGCCGTCCTCCCTATAGTGCTCTTTTTGTGCTACCCAGCCCCCCCCCCCCTGTAGTTACCCAAGACATCTGATCAAAACTTTGTGATAGTCATTTCGTTCTAAATGCATGGCTCCCAAAATCCTTGCGGCAAGGACATGGATTCCATCTGCCAGTTGTTTACGCTTAGGATTTATAATCAAAAAATGGGGTTTTATGCTATCTGCCTGATTGGCCCAAGCATTTCGGGGATCAGTCTCTACGTCAAAATGAATAAAGATCTGTTGAGGACAACGGTCTTGGAAATGGGCCAAAAATTTGTTCAGTCCTGGTTACTTTAAAGTTACAATTGTGGGCTCTTTCACTAGGAGGAGCTTAACCTACCAGAAAACATTCCAGGGCAGCAGCCCCCCACACCCCCCAAAAAAACTAATCTCCAAAAAAGAGTCAAAGAAAACCACAATAAACATATACCGTAGAAAGGGGTAACTTTGAACGTTAGGGGTAAGTTTGAACAAAATCAATAACAAACATTAAGCGCTCTCTATCGCACGACGGTGGAATTACTGGTTCGAACTTATTACTAATTATTGCTATATGGCGTCTGAATCAGTTGGTAGTTCTTTAAATAAGCATCGGACAAAATCTTATCTTGTTAATTGCAAGAGAATTTGAACAGTTCAAAAATGTGAAAAAGTGCTAAAAATAAGTTAACCTTTTTAATTAGATAAGCTAAACTAGGACTTTCATTTTGACATTTTTCTATAGCTGAGGAGCCGAATGGTTAGGTTTTCTGGTGAAATCTCTTCCCAATTCCATAGATTCAATATGGCCGCAGTGTTCAATGTTTCCCGCAAGTATTTTGTTTTTTCGGGGTAACTTTGAATATTTGTTCAAAGTTAGCCTTGTCTTTCTACAATATGGATTTCAATGTTCTGTGCTGGCCAATTGTTAAAATTTGCGTTGAATTGGTGTAATAATAATAATAATTTATTTTTA